>NW_028283607.1:0-351958 GCF_059441095.1 Idiotropiscis lumnitzeri
CTTGCGGGGAGGTGCTGCCGCCTATCCCGTCTGACTTTGGGCGAAATGCGGGAGGGACGACCTGAACAGAGAAATACAAAAAGAAGCAGTACAGCGTCAGTGTAACTCCTTACGGGATAATATCCTCGTCGCATAAACAAGGTAAGAATTTCACGGTATGCATTTTGGTGAACTATAAAGCGTGCTTTACTGACTGGAGCGACGTCGAGTTAGCCTAAATGTATCGTGCATTGGACTAAATCTAGCAAGTTAGAATTATACGATTTGTTCTTCGGGAAGGTTTTATATTAGAGGAGGAATTAAGATCTTGCCCTTCGGACATTTTTTGTGATAAAAGGCCGAGCATTTGCATTTGCGCACAGTATTAGTCCACGAAACAAGAAATACCCATGTACAAATAACTTGCAATTATAATAGTTGGAGCTGTAACAAAGTGTTTTTCATACGGTGTTGTATAAATTAGCAGGAAATTAGAACACAAATTAAAACACGTACAGTAGATACAAGAAGAACAACGACAGTCACATGTTGAGTCGAAAGCTAAAGAATAAAAATGTGTCTTCAAAACGTTTTAAAAGTGGACAGAGAGGGGGCTTGCCTAACATTCAATGGAGAGTCAGGGAATGGACTCCGAGTGCAAGTTTCAGGCCATCTATCTCAAGAAAGAGCTTCTGATGCACCTCAAACGGGTACTGCAAATTTAGTAAGTTCAGCGCATAGTTAATTCCCATGAGCAGGAGACTGGCAACATTTCCACAACCTCATTTTCTTAAGCAACAATGGAAACAGAGGCATGGGATGTGTCTTCTTGTCCCTCACTTGCTTGGAAGACATAGAGTACGTGTGTCAAACTCAAGGCCCGGGGCCAGATCTGGCCCACAACCTAATTTTATGTTGCCCGCAAAGGGCAAATCATCTGCATCAACTTCCTGTTTCTAGCATATTTTCTTCACAACAACACTGAGATATGAGATATTGCCAATTATTTGTTACCAATCCTCCCCTTTTAAAATAAATTGAAAAATTGTTGAACAATTACTTACTAGCTTCTGATTTCAAAACTGGCTTTCCAATCAATTTATATGGGTTCACAGTCCCTCTGAGGGAAACCACAACTACGATGTGGCCCGTCCATAAAAATGAGTTTGACACCCCTGACATAGACCTTCAGTATTTGCTTGGCCTGGTCCTCTTTTGCTTGTTCTCTGCTGACTTCCTGAAAGAGCATATACATCCATGGTTAGGTGCATAATGTCCCAAATTTGTGTTTGCTTTTTATAGTTCTGAATATCGCTGTCTTCAGGCAGTATCCAAGAAGCTCCAGAATCTTCACCTTGCAGGAGACTTCCAATGGCACGTTTTTGCAATCATTAACACTGCATCATCCAAAGAGAGCAAACCATTTTCAACATTTGAGATTGGTCAGTAATATTTACAAGTAACACCCACTCGTGTGGATTGACCAATAGATTAGATCTAGAAAAACATGAAATTACTCAAATTATGACAACATGTTTCAGCCGGACACCAGTGATATGTGACAGTATTTGCAATCTGCATTACATGTTTATAACAGCATATATGAGAATCAAAAAATAAATAAAAAGGGCAATGAAAACGGAAATTAAAATAGAAACCTCAACCTCAAGGATAGGATTTTTGTAGAAATCTCAAAATCGAAACTTTGGACCTTCTGATTTATTTTGTCAATTACCCGAAAGTAACCTTTGCCAAATGCCAACCCTTTAGCCAGAGCAGGTCACATACTGGCAGCAATTAATTTATTTGAATATTGTGACAAATAAAAATGTTTGCTGCACAGTCTATGAGTTAATTGCAGCTTTAAAAACGTAATACTGTTGTAATTTACCTGGTAGTCCGTGATGAGTTCCTCTGCAGACTGTCCGAGGAATTTCATCAAGGAATGGATTATGCCCTCCCTTCCAGCTTCAACGTTTTGCTATTTAAAAAGACACAAGATGATTAAGTGTCTTAAATAAATAAAAGCTCACATATGCATTGCTTACATCCCAAAAAGTGCATCTCAACTTTAAATAAAAAAAATAGCAAGATATCCATAAGCTCTAACAGATCTTTTATTGTTTTATTCTGTTAATGCTTATGATGGACTTATCCAAAATAGTTTGATGCAAATTCTATTTGCAGTAATAAAACACAACCCTCTTACATGACTGAGTGAACTGAGCATAGGTCTTATTTCAGTGCCAGTAACTCGGCCTTTTTTTCCAAGTATCTCCTTCAATTCCAGGGTGTAAAGTTCCATCTTGGTTAGCCAGGTTCTCTCAAATTGAACATATGTAATTTGTTTGAACTCTTTCTTAATCTGAAACATTTTTCCCTCAATTAGAACATTTTCAAAATTAAGAAATCTAAATCACGATTTAAATTTTGATTAATCGTCCAGCACTAGAAGATACAGCAGCAGGTATTACTCCTCCTCTAAAATAATAAAGGCAGTACAATCATCACTTAATTTGACACAGAGTTTGGATTAATTGCTGGACTATGGTCTGATATTTGTCCCACTTGAAACTAAATCTGAATATTGGTTATTTGAATGTGAATATCTTAACTTTGATATTTGAATTGAAACCTGAATGTTTTGAATTGAACACTGAATTATTGAATTGAAAAACTGAATTCGAATTACATAAATTGTATATTTTTAATTTGATTCTGAATTTTTCGATCATAATGTTTTTGTTGAGAACTATATCCCAATAAACTTGAATGTAGGACTTTAAAATGCGTTTTTAATTCCTCAAAAAAAAGGTCTCCTCACCAAAAATTCAATACTGCATATGCTCAAATTCAGTTTACTAAGTAAAAATTCAAGACTCAGTGACAGACATACGGGAGCTTTAGGGTGCCTCAAGGATGTGCAATGGATTCCAATCACCTTCCACCTATCACATCAACCCCCCATCCTTCAGCAGATCCACTGGCTTCCAGTCAATCAACAAATCATTTTCAAAATTCTTCTATATATTTTCAAATCTATGGCTGGCGACCAGTTCAGGGTGTAGTGCGCCTTTCGCCCGTAGTCAGCTGGGATAGGCTCCAGCACCCTCCCGTGACCCTGTACCGGATAAGCGGAGTGGATAATGACATGACACATGACTTTCAAATCTCTTCACAACCTCGCCCCTCCCTACCTTTCAGACATCATCCATATTCCCACTCCATCCCGCGCTCTCCGGTCTTCATCCTCCTCACTCCACCCCTTGCCTGCCACCATGGGGGACAGAGCCTTCAGCGATTCGGTTCTCCAGCTCTGGAACTCTCTCCACCTGACCTCTGTAATTGCACCACCCTCCCTGTGTTTAAAACTAAACTCAAAACCAATCTGTTCCGCCTTAATTACTCTCTCCAATTCCAGATATGTCCCTCATCCACTTTATTGTATTTTATCCTGCTTGATTTACGTGTTGGTGTTTCTACCCGTATTTGTGTTTTTACTTTCGTATTTTACTCTGTACAGCGGCCTTGAGTGTCCTGAAAGATGCTTCCAAAAAAAAAAAAATATATATATATATATATATATATATAAACACACACACACACACACACACACACACACACACACACACACACACATATATATGTTGTTTGTTTTTTTTTCATGGTGGAAAAAAATTTAATCTAAATAACTCTAATGAATTTGTCTTTTATCATGGTGGTCTGTAGGATGAATTGGATCAAGAGCCTGCCAAGTGCACCATGGTGGTGTTTGTTGTCCGGGAGGAAGAGGATCTTCAGCCACCACATTACATCGGGGCAGTTATTGTAGGTGTGAAGGTTCTTTGTCAGTTGCCATCTCTTGCACATAGATGTGTGATGCTGTTTGGCCTCATCTCTCCACTAAACCTGTCTTACCTAAGTAAGTTAAAACACGCTTTTGATGCACCACAAAAAAATACTCATGGAGATAGAACCAAACAAATTGACACGAATAGTGTGCGGTTTGAGTGTCAAACTAAATATTTGATAGCCCAAAAAAAAAACATTTCAGAATGTCCTTTTTAACCGTTTGTAGGTTGTATTCAGAGAAAAAAACTACAGCATTTTTCTAAAACAAAATTACATCAATTTAATGTCTTTATTCCAAAGTAACAAATATATATATATATATATATATATATATATATATATATATATATGTGTATATATATGTGTATATATATATATATACACAGACCAGTTGTCCTTTCATTTTACCATGAAGAGTCCTGAGACCTCTATGGCCCTGGTTAGACGACCACCCACCGCTGTGTTGTTGGGAATAAATGTGCAACATTGTTCACCGAACATAGCACAAACACCACCTCTCTCATCCAACAATACATCAACAGTCATCCTGTTTCGGAATGCCATTAGAGATTGGTTGATAGCCGTTCATGCACAGTTTCAAACCCACTTTGCGTCCAATTACCTAATTTTTGCACGTTGTGATGATGCAGTTGACCTGTCTGCGTTCTTTGTTCTTCGTTCGAGGACTCAAATCCTGTTACTTGATCTGTTAATTTACACTTACTTACTTACTTACACTAAGGAGAACACCGATGGCTTCCATGTATGTTGAATCATTTTTTTTTTTTTTTTTGCCGTGATACTCTGCTTTCTCTTTTTTAACGTCACCGATGTCCTGTCATGACATTGGACAGTTCACACAGTTTATTAACAAACAATATAAAACATACCATTTACGATCAATCAATTACATTTTGTGAAATGGCACTCTCCAGAAACTACCAATAATCTATAAGCAGGGCCTAGTTATGAAAAACACATACAGATATGCACTAAGTCTCAAAACCTTTTACATTTTTGGGTGATTTATCAAATGATCTATCATATCCACACCACCACCAGATTTCCCCTCTTGATAGTGGATTGAAGTTTATTTCAACCACTATCAAAACCAGACACAGTGGTGGTGAAAAGATTCCTAACCGCTTAGCTCTGTCAGCAACATTAATGCTATTTAAATTTTCAAGAGCAACTATCATAGAAAACATGTTCATCTACATCAACTCTAGTCACAGGATACACGCTGACCCAATCCATACATGTATTATCAAGATAAGCATTAATATAATATCAATAATACAATTTCATTTGCTTATTTTGGATATCTCGTTGTCCAATTGCTATCTTTTCACGAAAGTACAGACTTTCTCCTGTAACTTTGTTCTGTGGACCAATAGTTGCCCACTTGAGTATTACTCATGGTTCCAACTCAAATCTATCAACATGTCGTCCAAGCTCCACAAATATGTCCCATCACTTTTTTTTTTTCAATTATCTGCTTGGTGTTTGCAAATCCATTTTGATTAGTAATTGGGATTCTTACTGTTGGTATTGTACTATAGTCACATCATAGTTTGTTTATGTAACTCTGGGTTGTTCCCACATATAACACAACAACAAAAATATCAGAATAAAATTGTATACATCCAACATAGAACAGCTGCTTTTAACCACTTCAGGGTCATTTTGTCTGAAATATCCCCTCTACTTAGTCTGGTGTCTTATGAAATAAGACCACCCTATCATCAGACTTCCGCTCATCTCCTTTGTAGGAGATTTCAACCAAAATGACCTTTTTACATGTGTCAAATGAACCAATGTTGACTCTTCTACTATATTTACAGCTGTGAGAGCTGTCAATAAAACTAAACATGGCATTCCCCCTTGGGTAATTACATATGTCTTATCTTCAAACGTCTTTCAAGCATCCAGTCTCCTGGCTCCACTAGTTTAGTGCCCTGCTAGGAGACAGAAAGATCCTCACCACTCTAAATTTGTGCCTGTCTTTGTTTTTCTAACACTTTTCACATGTAGTCAGCTAAAGTTGCTTCAGCATCTATTTCCCATTTGTTCTTAAATTTGAGGTATTCTATAAGGCCTTCCAAACAATGTTTTACAACGTCTCGGTCCTAAATACAATGAAATACAATACAGTGCAACTCTCTGTATATAACTCAAATTAACTCACATAAACACATTTACAGTAGATACCAGAAAAACAACAGAACAGCAACAGTCTCATGCTGAGTCAAAGGCCCGAATATTCATCTTCAAGCGAGGTTTAAAAGTGGACAGAGAGGCGACTCGCATAACATTCAATGGAAAGTCACAGTGCTTGTCGTTTTTACAAACAGTTTTACTAATTTCCATACACTGTGTCCACTGCCTCCCCGTTTCCTCAATGCATAGCCTTTTCACTTTTTTTTTTTTTGTTCATTCTTTTCACCAATCCAGAGCTTTGAGGGTGGTAAGCACAATTATCTTTCAAATCAACGTGAAACATTCCTATCTCTTTCACAAGTTAGTTAACAAAATGGGTACTATTATCACTGTTTATTATTTTCAGGAATACCATATCTCGGAATGATATCCTTACAAAGTACTTTTGCCACTGTCAATGCATCTGGATTTGTTGGTTAGAAAGAGTTCTAACCATTTCGAATTCACATCTATGATGACCAAACATTTATTTTATTTTTTTTCTTCACTTTGGTTTTTATCAAATAAGTCCATATGAATAATTTGAAATGGATATTGTGGTGTAGGAAAGCGTCCTCTGCGTGGACTCAAATTACCTTGTGAATTGTGTTTCGCACACGTTAAACATGCCCTACAAAAATGTTTCGAATAAGCATTAAAGCCGTAAGCCGTATAATAACGTAATATCTGATGCACCATTTCCCCTGTTGAGACATGTGTTATCCCATGACTCAATATAGCAGCCCATTTGTAAAGATTATTGTTTGGTCATACAGAGATCACGTAGCGATGTTACACCATTTTCCTCCAAAGCCTTTGTTTAACTTTGGGACTTCTATCACTAAAACGTGTATGTCCGCAACAGCTTCTTTAGCTGTATTGTCTGCAATGTGTATTCAAGGAAAACACTTATGCAATGTATGCGCTACACATTTTAAGACGACTATATGTGTAAATAGTAACACAATTTACTCTCTTTAGTTTACACGCTTTTGTTTAAGATACTAATTCTGTTGCATGAGCTGAGTAATTTGAGGAGTAACTGCTAAGTTCTTTTTCCCAGTGTCATTTGATACAACTACAGTATTTTATTTATTTATTTATTTATTTATTTCCATCTACAAATAGCACTTCTCCGTTTTCTGAAGGCGAATCTTTTTGATGCCTTTACTTTTGGTTACTTTTTTCTACTAACTCATAACAATCTAGTTTTGTACCATCCTCCTGACATAATAATGACAGCCGGGTTTAATGTTGTACATCTCTCTATAATCAGATGTGGTTTTGATAACAATGTATTCATACACTATAAATGTCCCGCCGGTGACAAAAACGTCATGTTCATCAGCAAAAGCAATGCAGAAACCGCACGTGGTACTCTCAAAACCAGAGGATGGAACAAAACTATGGTTGCACTTGTTTCTGCAATTTCCAGATTGTGGGACTAATAAAAGACCATCTTTATCTTAATCTTATATCTACAGCAATAGATACTGCATTAACTGTTCTCATGCAGTGCTTCAATGCACATTCTACGTTGTCTAGTTTGGAATAGAAGTATGCGATTGGTTTCATCTTATCTCCATGTTTCTACACTAAAACTAAGGCCTTTTGCATCTGGACAAAGGGTCAGTGCCATACTTAATACGAACACTTGTTTCCTTTCACAAAAGCTGAATATGCTTTATCAGTCCAGTGTAAGGACAATGTCATTTAGAGGTTTTCCTCATTCATCATTTTACTCAGTGGCACAGTAATTTCTGCATAATTTGGAACTCAGACTTTACAATAATTTGTTAATCTTAAGCATGTTAATTTTATTTTTATTTCCTATTTTTCTAACTTTATGACTCATTTTACTTCAACCAGTTCTACCTCAAAGTGAACAAGTACACATCAATGTTATTTGTAGTCTCTAATTTCTTCTCTGCTTTAATTCCTTGGATGTTAAGATGGCGGCGCGCATGGACGCAGCGGCTAACAGCTCCCCCTCACAGTGCTCCTTATTACTTTTTATTAGTGTTTGCTTGCTCTTATTGGCATCAACTGAGGCACAACATCGATATACCCGCCAGGACATCGTGAACATTGGATATCGATGCGAAATAACCATCACAGAGGAATTTTGCTATGATCGCAAAATTCCGAACGAACTGGCGAGGCTGCCCGGCTCACCGTGGCTGGTCATCGGGACCGGGAGGCGGCGCAGGCGACGCAGAGAGAGGAAGCAGAAGCGAGGCTGCAGGTCCGGTGTCTTGCAACGGCTGCGACGGCAGCCCCATAGGCAACCACTACCGAGTCTGCACCTCACCAACGCCAGATCCGTGGTCCACAAAATCGACGACCTGGGATTACAAATCCTGGGAAACCGCTATGTGCGCGATAGCAGTGTGATCGTCGTCACGGAAACCTGGCTGCACGCAGACGTCCCCGACGCTAGCATCCAGCTGGCCGGGCGCTCGCTACATCGCGCGGATCGGACGAGGGACACCGGTAAGAGGAGGGGCGGGGGGCTCTGTGTTTACGTGCATGAGAACTGGTGCGGCGATAGCACGATCGTCGAGAAGCACTCTTCCCCCGACATCGAGTTCATGTCCGTTAAATGCCGGCCTTATTTTCTCCCGAGGGAGCTAACGGTAGTGATTCTCGCAGCTGTTTACATCCCTCCCGACGCTAGCACTAGCACGGCGCTCTCGCTACTCGCGTGCGTCATCAATAAACATCAGCGGGCGCACCCTGATGGCGGTCACATTGTAGCGGGAGACTTTAATAAGGCCAATTTAAAGACTGTACTCCCAGAGTTTCACCAGCATGTCAAGTGCCCGACGAGGGGAGACAACACTCTCGACCATGTGTACTCGAACATCAAGCACGCATACAGAGCCCTCCCACTCGCCCCCCTCGGCCAGTCAGACCACCTGTCCTTGCAGCTCGCACCTGCGTACACCCCTCTCAGGCGCAGATTCAGGCCTACCACAAAGACTGTGAAAACCTGGCGTGACGACGCCATGAGTGAATTACAGGACTGCTTTCATGACACAAACTGGGACCTCTTTGATCATCAGGACCTTGATGTCTACACGCATTGTGTACTGGACTACATCAAGTTCTGCATGGAAACTGTGTCCCAACAAAAGACTATACGGACCTTCCCAAATGCGAAGCCCTGGATGTCCAGCAGGGTTCGCGCTCTCCTCAAGGCCCGTGACGCTGCCTTCAGGTCAGGCGACAAAGCCCAGTACAGGGTGGCTCGTGCTGACCTGAGCAAAGGCATCAAGCTAGCAAAGGCAACCTACAAGGGGAGGCTGGAGGCCCACCTTGCCAGTAACAGACCACGGGAGGTGTGGCAGGGTCTACGGAGCATCACCAACTTCCGTGGCAGCAGCACGACCTCTGCAGACCCGAGTGCATCGCTGGCAGAGGAGCTTAACTGCTTCTTCGCTCGCTTTGACTCGCCCCAACCATCACACCCCCGCACTTCAAGCTCCAACTCCCCCCCACTCATCGTAGAGGAACACGGTCAACCCCAGGAAAAGCTACTGGACCCGACGGAATACCAGGCAAGGTCCTCAGAGCATGTGCCCACCAACTGTCACATGTTTTCTGCAGGATCTTCAACCGCTCCCTGGCTCAGGCAGTCATCCCCTCCTGCTTGAAAACCTCCACCATTATTCCTGTCCCCAAAAAGTCACCAGCCGTCCACCTGAATGACTACCGTCCTGTTGCTCTCACACCAGTCATTATGAAGTGCTTCGAGAGGCTGGTTCTCCAGCACATCAGGGACTGCCTTCCTCCCACTCTGGACCCCTACCAGTTTGCATACCGGGCTAACAGATCCACTGAGGACGCCATCGACACTGCTCTGCATGTTGTACTGGGCCACCTGGAACAACAGCGGAGCTATGCAAGGATGCTCTTTGTGGACTACAGCTCGGCATTCAACACGATCATCCCAGACATCCTCGTCGCCAAACTGGACACTCTCGGCCTCCCTGCCCTCACACGCATCTGGATTAAGGACTTTCTGACCAACAGACCCCAGACTGTGTTGCTCGGCCCCTACACGTCCTCCACCCTCATGCTGAGCACCGGTTCCCCCCAAGGATGCGTGCTGAGCCCTCTCCTGTACGCCCTCTACACCTACGACTGCAGCCCGGCCCACGGCAACAACACCATCGTCAAGTTTGCTGACGACACGACAGTGGTCGGTCTGATCTCGGAAGGTTACGAGACAGCCTACAGAGAGGAGGTAAAGAGACTGACAACTTGGTGCAAGGACAACAGACTGCACCTTAACTCTGCTAAAACAAAGGAGATTGTCGTCGACTTCAGGAGGAACAAGACGCTGCCGCCCCCCCTCTGCATCGAAGGCGTGTGTGTGGAGAGGGTCCACACGTTCAAGTTCCTGGGAGTACAGATCTCCGATGACCTTTCTTGGAGTCACAACACCACAGCAGTGGTAAAGAAGGTCCGCCAACGTCTGCACTTCCTGAGAGTCCTCAGGAAATTCAACCTGGACAGGAAGCTGCTGCTGGCCTTCTACCACTCGTCCATCGAGAGCCTGCTGACGTACTCTGTCTCCACCTGGTACAGCGGCTGCACTGAGGCGGACAGAGTGAGGCTCCAGAGGACAGTCAAAACAGCGCAAAGGATTATTGGCTGCCCTCTCCCCTCGCTGTCGGACATCTACACCGCCCGGTGCCTCAGAAGGGCTCTCAACATCGTCAAAGACAATACCCACCCAAACTCACACCTGTTCGACCTGTTGCCCTCTGGCAGGCGCTACAGATGCATCAAATCAAGGACCAATAGACTGAGAAACAGTTTCTTTCCGAGAGCCATCTCCATACTGAACTCTCACACACACACGAGACCACCCTAACCTTGCAAAACAGCATTGTGATGTGTTTCTATATGCCCTATTCAGTCTTATTTATTTATCTAATTTATATATTTGTCTGTATTATTGTTGTATTGCACTGGAGAGGGGAGCCCTCTAATCTCGTTGCACACTTGAGTACAATGACAATAAAGGGATTTCTATTTCTATTTCTATTTCTATTTCTAATGTAAATACTAGCCCTTCTTATCAAATTACCATCTTTTTTTTCCGTGTCATTTCCATCTGTGCATTTCATTCCAGTTACTAACTACAGTTACCTTAATAGAAAGATCATCAACTGAAGTATGAAACATAACATATTTATTTCTTCAAATCATCCTTACAGCAGAACCTAATTCTTATCCTTATTCATTTGTTCAAGTCACACCTTCTTCAATCACCAAACTCTCTCTCTGACTTCCTCCCCCTACTTGGGAACGAGCATCTAACTTCAAAGAGCTGTTAACTCTTTGTTACAGCACACTCATGAGTTACGATTACACCAATACCCATTGCCCTCTGTCAAACTTTCCTCACTCCTTTTTTTTTTTTAATTTTCCAAATTCACTGTAGCCTTACCAAAGCCACTCAAAACTATCAAGGTATCAAATCAAAAACTACAAAATCAGGAAACACCTATGCTCCTACAAGGGTTTCTCATGCTCACTTCTTCATTCAATTAAGATTTCACAACACCTACTCCTCTCTTTCTGAAAAAGACACAAGTATACAATTAAGTAAAACCCATCATCAGAATGATATACCTTGTCTGTCGGATCATGTAAGTATAAATTGTGCCATCAATAATCTTTTTCTGTAAATTAATCACATCCCCACAACTTGGGCTCTCATTGTTCTGTAAAAGTAAACCTAATTTCAATTCATGCAACCAACTCAGTGTCCTTCTGGGTCCCTCAACCACACAGGTTCTAATTCTTTTACTCTAGACAGTTTTCCACTTGCAAATCTGACTATGACACATTTCTCTTGCTCTATCATTTGGAATTAATTTATTACAAGCAATCCTACATGCACCAGTGTCACATAAAAAGGTAATTGGTGACCCATTTACCAATAAGGTTATTTCAGCTCAGTTATTTCATCAAAGGCCAATATCTCTTGTAAATTTAGGAGGACCTCTTCATCTAGAAACTCATCTGTTCCTTGATCAGCCTCTAAATCCTGTTTAGATGCTTCCTATCCTAGTCATGCTGAAGGTTGCTTTTTCTCAGGGCAATCTCTTGCTATATGGCCTTCTTTACCACAACGCCAGCAGCCTGATGTATTTTGCCTGTTTGCTCCTCTTCCTATTCTTCCTCCTCTCTGTCGTCTGCCCCTTTGTCCTCTAAAGCTACCGGCCCTTTCCACCTCGATAAAAGACCTCCTGTCCTACCTGTCCTACCTGACCTGTCCTGTCTATAGACCTCTGCTTCTTTTTATTTTCTATCTTCTCAGCATGGAGGGCGTGATTTACATACTCCTCCAGGGTACCTGTTGGCAGGCAAATGAAATGTTTATTTACCCACTTATGAATTACCTCTCTTGAGCCTGCATGTAAAGCATTCTTCAACTGCTGTTGAAATGGCCCATTTACATTACCATTTTCCTGTAGCCCGCTGTGATTTTTAAACACAGCTGTCATTCTCACTTTGTGTTGCTCAAAAGTCTCATCATCCTTTTGTTTTACTCTTCCTATTTCAGTGTAATTTGCTCTATCTGACTTTTCGCATTCCTTTCCTTTGCTTATTTTGTTTTCATTCTCTTTTTGTTTCCTGTATCCCTCTTCTCTTTTTAAGGCTACCCTCATCCAATATTCTGTTTCCTCAAAGCCATTTTTCTTCATCTTTTTGGGGTCTTTTTCGTCTTTCCTATGATTGATCCCTGCAATGCGGCTATTTTTTGTGTATTTAACTGACCATTAAAGCCATGTTCAGTTATCCATGTATCTAAATACTGAGTTTTATCAGGATCCTGTTTTTCGATGAACTTCCAATCTCTACACTGCAGCGTATCCCTGGGTTTTATTTTACTACCTAATATCCCCATTTTAGAAAATTTGGACCAGTTTGTCAACACCTAAGGTGTTCTAAAAACTGGTTTCTCATCAGTAGGACAGCAACTCAAATTTCCTGTTGTGGTAATTCTCAATTCAACCTTTTCAGGTGGAGAATTATTGCCTTTGCATCCACACCAGTCTGCTGTGTACAACCCTACTGTATTACATCGGATAAAATACCAAGTGGTATTTGTAATCCCCAATCACACCGTTCACTCACTTTACATACGGTTTACGCAAACATTCACACACGGAATTTAAGTGTACACACAGACTCCGCCGTCCTACTTTCTCCACGGAATTTCTCGGACTCCGCCGTCATATACCTGCCATTGACTAGTATTCACAGGGTTTTTTTATTTCTCACTCCACTGTCCTTCATGGACCTGCCATCGACTAGTATGCACAGGATTTCTTATCTATACACAATTTCTTTCTCTTTTCTCTATCTTTCTTTCTTTCTCTTTTCTTATTTCATCTCTACTTCATGTCTTTCTTTGCTTTTTTTTCTTTTTTATGTTTTATTTTTATTTATTTATTCTTAATGCTCATTTATTTATTCTGAACACTTATTTATTTATTCTTAACGCGCAATGACCTCCAGTCAGTCACTTCCCCCCTAAAAAAAAATATCTCACCACTGTTGTCTTCCCTCCATTGGATCGCCGTCAACCGTCAGATCCCAGCTGGTGGGGTGAGGTCCAGTCCTGGAAAAGGATTTTTAGGCTCTCTCTAGTGAGCCTGCCATGGCCATGGTCTTTCTGGAGTTCACCACACCCGCTGGAATCCTCAGGTATCTTGGCTTCCCGCTCGAAGGACCAAAATAATGTCAGGTTCAATCACCTAAGCATTCACTGAACAAAGGCAAAATGAATGAAAGGAAGACAAGAGTTGATCTTTTACTCGCGAGGAGAACGAACGGAGGTGTGCTCAGTTACATCTCCAACTTCGTTCTGGAGCACACTCCGCCGAGCCCTCTATTTTATTTGGGAAGTCCCTAAACAATACAATGTATTTGCACTAAGGAACGAAGGGGGGAGCACCAGCAGGAACATGTAAACATTTCAGACACAAGAGGAAAGACAGACATCAATGGCAGTCATTTACTGATTGAAAAGGCAGATATGCCTTTTAGTGCTCTGGCACTAAAGTCTCAGTCCTTTTGGTTCAGAGGTGTGTCTCGGCACACCTCCTTTGATGTTGTAGACGTTGATCCTGTCTTCAGGCATCCGCTTCTCTTGAAGTCTTCTCATCCATATGGTCAAACATAGGTCACACTGTGGAACAATTCTTTTGCAATACTAATAGAGTAAAATATGGGATAAAATATATCTTCAACCTAACAATAGTGTAAACTGACATACTGAAGACTGGACAGTCATTAATTTGATTGTCCAGTCTTTCCCTCATGAGATAATGCTTCACTTAGAAAATGTGTACAGCGCGAGCTGAAAATGCATTTGCAGTACTAAACTACCACATTTCTATAACAGCTTAATTCAACGTTTCCAATGTAAATTTCTTCCTTTATATAGTGTAAACTGACATACTGAAGACTGGACAGTCATTAATTTGATTGTCCAGTATTTCCCTTATGAGATATTGCCTCACTTTGCAAATGTGCACAGCGCAAGCTGAAAATGCATTTGCAGCACAATAAAAACCCAAACTTCTATAACAGCTAAACCAAACGTTTCCAATGAAAGATTCCACCTTTATATCGTGGAAAAAGACATCCTGAAGCCTGGACAGTCATTAATTTGATTGTCCAGTATTTCCCTTATGAGATAATGCCTCACATAGCAGAATCATAAAAACATGGACGTGATGGTAAACTGTCCATTGTGCCGATAGATGGTATTCTCATGAGGTTAGGCTTGCTATGGAGAGTGGCATGGGGGTTGTGTCTCATGGTTGGAATGGGAAAGATGTCAATTTGGGACACATCGTCAGTAGTGTTCCATCAAATCACTGGGTGTTTCGGCCTTTATCACTAGACACCCTCATCGATGGTGGCCAGCGGCCGGTTGATCACGCCCGCGCTTATGTCCCATGCCCAATTAACTGTGGTGGATGGTTCTGCCCTGGGTACTCAAGTGGGATGACGCAGATTAGTGGTGGGATGGGGAGGGGGGACGGGGGTCATGTTGCTGATCTATGAGCCCAGTAGGGGTCCTTCCTCTTCATCCAGATCCACTGGCTGCTTCTTTCAGCCGCTTTAGAGAGCGATCTGACTGTGTGCCGCAGAGCCTGTCCATGGATTCCCAGGTCTTTCAGCAGCTTGATGGTTGATGAGGCCAGAAACCCTCTGCATCCAACTTCGACGGGATAGACCTTGGCTTTCCACCCTCGTTGTTGTGCGTCCGCCGCCAGTTCAGTGTAGCGCAACTTCTTACGCTCATAGGCCTCTTCAACTGCATTTTCCCACGGGACTGTGAGCTCTGCAATGTAGACAGTCTTCAATGAATGGGACCACAGCACTAAGTCTGGCCTTAGGGTGGTGGTTGCAATCTCTGCTGGGAAGATTAGTTGCTGACCTATATCGACCAGCATCTTCCAATCCCGAGCCTTGGTTAGCTGACCAACTTCTGGCTTGAGAAAAGGATGGTTGGGCTTTTCCTGTCCCTCTCGGACAAATTTTGGTGCTGTAATGGTAGTGGTGGCTCTTAAGGGCAAGGAGTTGATGGTAGTTCTCCTGCTTTCAAGCACTGCTGCCAAGCTCTTGAGGACCTGGTTGTGCCTCCAGGTATAGCGGCCTTGTGTGAGGCTGGTCTTACAACCAGTCAGGATGTGTTTGAGAGTTGCTGGTGTTGGGCAGAGGGCACAGGTTGGATCTTCGCCATACCACTGGTGGAGGTTTTTTGGGGATGGCAGCACGTCATTGGTAGCTCTGATGATGAAGCTGATGTTGCTAGCTTCCATCTCCCAGAGATCCCTCCAGCCAAGCTTTCTTTTCTCCAGGCCTTCCCACCTCATCCACTGTCCCTGCTTGGCAAGCGAGACAGCCTTTGCAGACCTTTCAGCCTCTTCCTGGCGGCGCACCTCCTCCACGACCATTTTTTTCCTCTCTGCGGTTGAGGCCTTACACCAAGTTGGTTTGCTTGCTGTAAGGCCAAAGCCTCCTCTTCCCCTCTGGACGTGTCCCACAATATCGCTGTGCCTCAGGGCTGCTGTGGCATGCTGCACTGCACTGGATGGTGTCCATTTCCGTGCAGTTGACAGGGGTGGTGCCGTTTCACTGATGGTCCGGTCTCTGGAGTCCGTCAGCGTCATCTGTAGTCTCACTTTAGAGCACTTGTATTCTTCAGTGAGACTTGTGATGGGCAGTTCGAGGACTCCTTTGCCATAGAGGCTGATGTTATTCAGACAGCGTGGGACACCAAGCCACTGTTTCACATATACTGTGATGGCTCGCTCCATCTTCTCCACAGTTGTTAGTGGGACCTCGTAGACAGTGAGTGGCCACATCACGAGAGGGAGAAGCCCAAATTGCAGACACCAGAGCTTGAGCTTCCCTGGTAGTGGAGTCTTGTTGATGTTGTTCAGGTCGTTGATGATATCCTGTCTTAGCTGCTGCACCTGGTTTTTATCCTTAAGACTTGAGTCATACCATCTGCCCAGGCTTTTGACAGGTTGTTCTGCCACCGTTGGTATTGGTTCGTCACCAATGCAGAACTTCACGTCTTTTAGCTCTCCCTTGATTATCGAGATGCTACGTGACTTGTTCGGCTTGATTTTCATCCGGGCCCAGCTGATGTTTTCCTGCAGCTTACCAAGTAGCCGCCTGGTGCAAGCTGCAGTGGTGGTCAGAGTGGTCATGTCGTCCATATATACTCGGACGGTGGAAGGCGGATCCCGTTCCTGGTTCGCTCACCCCGCCACCCATTTTGAGGCCCTGATGATGACCTCCATGGCCATTGTAAAGGCCAGGGGTGAGATCGTGCAACCTGCCATGATGCCTACTTCTACTTGCTGCCATGATGTTTTGAAGTCGGGTGTTGTGAAGCACAGCTGCAGGTCTTCAAAGTAGAATTTTACCAAGGTAGTGATGGATGTTGGAACGCGGAAGAAGTTGAAGGACTCCCAGAGAAGGCTATGCGGAACTGAACCAAAGGCATTGGCTAGGTCGAGAAAGATGACATGAAGATCCCCTTTGTTCTTCTTCGCTGCTTGAATCTGATGCCAGATCATACTGGTGTGCTCCAAGCAGCCAGAGAATCCAGAAATTCCAGCCTTTTGTACGGATGTGTCAATGTACTCGTTTTTTCTCCAGGTAGGTGGTGTGTGTCAAGACGCTGAAAAAGATTTTCCCTTCAACGTTGAGAAGGCTGATTGGCCGAAATTGACTGATATCTGCGTCCTTCTCTTTTGGAATTAGTACACCTCCAGCCCTTCGCCATGCCTTTGGTATTATCCCCTTCTGCCAGACGATTCTCATTAGCCTCCAAAGATAGCGTAGGACATCTGGTGAGTTCTTGTAGAGCTTATATGACACTCCATTTGGTCCTGGTGCAGATCCTGATCTTGCACGCCCACCATGTTCTCCACTTCTTTCCATTTTGGAGGGCCGGTCTCGATGTTGACCTCTGGTGGTCGAATGGGGGGGATATCATGTGGGATGGCTAGCTGTTCATGCCTTTTCGTGTCTTGGTAGACCTTTTCCAGGTGCTCTTCAAGTTCCTTCTTTGAAGTTTGAAGGAACCCGCTTTTGTCCTTAGCGAAGAGATCTTTGACAAACTTGAAGGGATTTTTATAGAACAGGGTTCTTGTGTGTTCCTTCTTCCTGCGAAGTTTCCTCAAGTTCTCTGCTCTTCGTAAGGTTTTCAACCGGAGCTTGATGTCCCCATGGAGCAGCATGAGACCTTCTCTCTCTGGATCAGAGGCTTTTCTCCACTGTTTCCGCAGGTCCCTTCTTTCCCTGATCAGTCTCTCTATCTCTTGTTGCCTCCTAGGTTTGGTTGGTGGTGGTATTTTGTTGGTGGTTTTCCAGCTGTTCACTCCAAAGCGCTCCTCTCCATAGTGGTAGATGATGTCACCGATGTGTTCCAGCTTTCTCTCTGCAGTGCCCACTTGTTGCTCCAACATTTTCACCAGGTCGTTATTGACGGTTTCCCACTCTCTCTTCTCAATAGTTTTGGGCCACCTCACACTCTGTCTGTGCCCTTTGATCTTGTTCTCTTTGGGAGGTCTCTGTGGCTGGGTGGGTTCTACCTCCTGCAATTCTGTGTTTATAATACCCTCCTCAGTGACAGGGGGGCTGATGCTCTGCGAACTTTGGGTTTTTTCCCGTCGCTGTGCTTCACTCGACTGATTTGACGCATTACTTCGTAAGAAGTATTGGTCAATGCGAGGCCCTTGACTCGGCTTTCCCAAACACCGCTTCTTTCCTTGGTGGATCTTCAACCCTGTAACTGATGTTACTTTTGCCCAGCCACAGGTGCAGACCTGAAGTGAGTGTCCTGCTGCCATTGTCTCATGCACCGTGTTCTTGCTCGTAGTCATGTTTGTTCCTAGGTCTGTAGCCGTGTGGTCAGTCATTGAGCCATCTTGCGCCCCCGCTCTCGCAGGCTGTAGGGGTGTCATTCTTTGTAGACTTTCTGTAGCACTTGGCGGGTGTCTCCAACAAACTGAACACAGTGTCAGAGACTGCCAGCATGGGTAGCTAGCCCATGTCAGCCCCAGTGGGGTCTATTCCCTCCTGTCAGCAGTCTCTCCAGGCTGTCACACAGACTTTTTCTAAGTGTTGCTGTATCTCATGAAGGAAATACTGGACAAAGAAATTAATGACTTCCCAGGCTTCAGGATGCATTTTTACACTATATAAATGTGGAAATTTACATTGGAAACGTTTGGTTTAGCTGTTAATGAAGTTTCGTTTTTTTAGTGCTGCAAATTCATTGTCTGCTGGCGCTGTACACTTTTTCTAAGTGTTGCAATATCTCATGAAGGAAATACTGGACAATCAAATTAATGACTTCCCAGGCTTCAGGATGCCTTTTTACACTATATAAATGTGGAAATTTACATTGGAAACGTTTGGTTTAGCTGTTAATGAAGTTTCGTTTTTTTAGTGCTGCAAATTCATTGTCTGCTGGCGCTGTACACTTTTTCTAAGTGTTGCAATATCTCATGAAGGAAATACTGGACAATCAAATTAATGACTTTCCAGGCTTCAGGATGCCTTTCTACACTGTATAAAGGTGGAAATTTACATTGGAAACGTTTGGTTTAGCTGTTATAAAAGTTTGTTTTTTTAGTGCTGTAAATGCATTCTCAGCTCGCGCTGTACACATTTGCTATGTGAGGCATTATCTCATAAGGGAAATACTGGACAATCAAATGAATGACTTCCCAGGCTTCAGGATGCCTTTTTACACTATATAAAGGTGGAAATTTACATTGGAAACGTTTGGTTTAGCTGTTATAAAAGTTTGGTTTTTTAGTGCTGTAAATGCATTTTCAGCTCGCGCTGTACACATTTGCTATGTGAGGCATTATCTCAAAAGGGAAATACTGGACAATCAAATTAATGACTTCCCAGGCTTCAGGATGCCTTTTTACACTATATAAAGGTGGAAATTTACATTGGAAACGTTTGGTTTAGCTGTTATAAAAGTTTGGTTTTTTAGTGCTGTAAATGCATTTTCAGCTCGCGCTGTACACATTTGCTATGGTGAGGCATTATCTCATAAGGGAAATACTGGACAATCAAATTAATGACTTCCCAGGCTTCAGGATGTCTTTTTACACTATATAAAGGTGGAAATTTACATTGGAAACGTTTGGTTTAGCTGTTATAAAAGTTTGTTTTTTTTGTGCTGTAAATGCATTTTCAGCTCACGCTGTACACATTTGCTATGAGAGGCATTATCTCATAAGGGAAATATTGGACAATCAAATTAATGACTGCCCAGGCTTCAGGATGCCTTTCTACACTATATAAAGGTGGAAATTTACATTGGAAACGTTTGGTTTAGCTGTTAATGAAGTTTTGTTTTTTTAGTGCTGCAAATTCATTGTCTGCTGGCGCTGTACACTTTTTCTAAGTGTTGCAATATCTCATGAAGGAAATACTGGACAATCAAATTAATGACTTTCCAGGCTTCAGGATGCCTTTCTACACTATATAAAGGTGGAAATTTACATTGGAAACGTTTGGTTTAGCTGTTATAAAAGTTTGGTTTTTTAGTGCTGTAAATGCATTTTCAGCTCGCGCTGTACACATTTGCTATGAGAGGCATTATCTCATAAGGGAAATATTGGACAATCAAATTAATGACTGCCCAGGCTTCAGGATGTCTTTTTACACTATATAAAGGTGAAAATTTACATTGGAAACGTTTAGTTTAGCTGTTATAAAAGTTTGTTTTTTTAGTGCTGTAAATGCATTTTCAGCTCGCGCTGTACACATTTGCTATGTGAGGCATTATCTCATAAGGGAAATACTGGACAATCAAATTAATGACTTCCCAGGCTTCAGGATGCCTTTTTACACTATATAAATGTGGAAATTTACATTGGAAACGTTTGGTTTAGCTGGAAATGAAGTTTCGTTTTTTTAGTGCTGCAAATTCATTGTCTGCTGGCGCTGTACACTTTTTCTAAGTGTTGCAATATCTCATGAAGGAAATACTGGACAATCAAATTCATGACTTTCCAGGCTTCAGGATGCCTTTCTACACTATATAAAGGTGGAAATTTACATTGGACACGTTTGGTTTAGCTGTTATAAAAGTTTGGTTTTTTAGTGCTGTAAATGCATTTTCAGCTCGCGCTGTACACATTTGCTATGTGAGGCATTATCTCATAAGGGAAATACTGGACAATCAAATTAATGACTTCCCAGGCTTCAGGATGCCTTTTTACACTATATAAATGTGGAAATTTACATTGGAAACGTTTGGTTTAGCTGGTATAAAAGTTTGTTTTTTTCGTGCTGTAAATGCATTTTCAGCTCGCGCTGTACTCATTTGCTATGTGAGGCATTATCTCATAAGGGAAATACTGGACAATCAAATTAATGACTTCCCAGGGTTCAGGATGCCTTTTTACACTATATAAATGTGGAAATTTACATTGGAAACGTTTGGTTTAGCTGTTAATGAAGTTTCGTTTTTTTAGTGCTGAAAATTCATTGTCTGCTGGCGCTGTACACTTTTTCTAAGTGTTGCAATATCTCATGAAGGAAATACTGGACAATCAAATTAATGACTTTCCAGGCTTCAGGATGCCTTTCTACACTATATAAAGGTGGAAATTTACATTGGAAACGTTTGGTTTAGCTGTTATAAAAGTTTGGTTTTTTAGTGCTGTAAATGCTATGTGAGGCATTATCTCATAAGGGAAATATTGGACAATCAAATTAATGACTGCCCAGGCTTCAGGATGTCTTTTTTACACTATATAAAGGTGGAAATTTGCATTGGAAACGTTTAGTTTAGCTGTTATAAAAGTTAGTTTTTTTAGTGCTGTAAATGCATTTTCAGCTCGCGCTGTACACATTTGCTATGTGAGGCATTATCTCATAAGGGAAATACTGGACAATCAAATTAATGACTTCCCAGGCTTCAGGATGCCTTTTTACACTATATAAATGTGGAAATTTACATTGGAAACGTTTGGTTTAGCTGTTAATGAAGTTTCGTTTTTTTAGTGCTGCAAATTCATTGTCTGCTGGCGCTGTACACTTTTTCTAAGTGTTGCAATATCTCATGAAGGAAATACTGGACAATCAAATTAATGACTTCCCAGGCTTCAGGATGCCTTTTTACACTATATAAATGTGGAAATTTACATTGGAAACGTTTGGTTTAGCTGTTAATGAAGTTTCGTTTTTTTAGTGCTGCAAATTCATTGTCTAATGATAATAATAATATAATAATAATGCCTTTATTAGTCCCACAATGGGGAAATTCGAGATTCGAACCCAGGCCTCCTGGGGAGACTGGGTCCGGAACGCGGCGCCTTAGACCACTCGGCCATCCTGGCAGCCAATTCGAGATTCGAACCCAGGCCTCTTGGGGGGACTGGGACCGGAACGCGGCGCCTTAGACCACTCGGCCATCCTGGCAGCCTGCTGTCTGCTGTCGCTGTACACTTTTTCTAAGTGTTGCAATATCTCATGAAGGAAATACTGGACAATCAAATTAATGACTTTCCAGGCTTCAGGATGCCTTTTTACACTATATAAAGGTGGAAATTTACATTGGAAACGTTTGGTTTAGCTGTTATAAACGTTTGTTTTTTTAGTGCTGTAAATGCATTTTCAGCTCGCGCTGTACACATTTGCTATGTGAGGCATTATCCCATAAGGGAAATACTGGACAATCAAATTAATGACTTACCAGGCTTCAGGAGACCTTTTTACACTATATAGAGGTGGAAATTTACATTGGAAACGTTTAGTTTAGCTGTTATAAAAGTTTGTTTTTTTAGTGCTGTAAATGCATTTTCAGCTCGCGCTGTACACATTTGCTATGTGAGGCATTATCTCATAAGGGAAATAATGGACAATCAAATTAATGACTTCCCAGGCTTCAGGATGCCTTTTTACACTATATAAATGTGGAAATTTACATTGGAAACGTTTGGTTTAGCTGTTAATGAAGTTTCGTTTTTTTAGTGCTGCAAATTCATTGTCTGCTGGCGCTGTACACTTTTTCTAAGTGTTGCATTTTCTCATGAAGGAAATACTGGACAATCAAATTAATGACTTTCCAGGCTTCAGGATGCCTTTTTACACTATATAAAGGTGGAAATTTACATTGTAAACGTTTGGTTTAGCTGTTATAAAAGTTTGTTTTTTTAGTGCTGTAAATGCATTTTCAGCTCGCGCTGTACACATTTGCTATGTGAGACATTATCTCATAATGGAAATGCTGGACAATCAAATTAATGACTTCCCAGGCTTCAGGAGACCTTTTTACACTATATAATTGTGGAAATTTACATTGGAAACGTTTGGTTTAGCTGTTATAAAAGTTTGGTTTTTTAGTGCTGTAAATGCATTTTCAGCTCGCGCTGTACACATTTGCTATGAGAGGCATTATCTCATAAGGAAAATATTGGACAATCAAATTAATGACTGCCCAGGCTTCAGGATATCTTTTTACACGACATAAAGGTGGAAATTTACATTGGAAACGTTTGGTTTAGCTGTTAATGAAGTTTCGTTTTTTTAGTGCTGCAAATTCATTGTCTGCTGGCGCTGTACACTTTTTCTAAGTGTTGCAATATCTCATGAAGGAAATACTGGACAATCAAATTAATGACTTTCCAGGCTTCAGGATGCCTTTCTACACTATATAAAGGTGGAAATTTACATTGGAAACGTTTGGTTTAGCTGTTATAAAAGTTTGGTTTTTTAGTGCTGTAAATGCATTTTCAGCTCGCGCTGTACACATTTGCTATGAGAGGCATTATCTCATAAGGGAAATATTGGACAATCAAATTAATGACTGCCCAGGCTTCAGGATGTCTTTTTACACTATATAAAGGTGAAAATTTACATTGGAAACGTTTAGTTTAGCTGTTATAAAAGTTTGTTTTTTTAGTGCTGTAAATGCATTTTCAGCTCGCGCTGTACACATTTGCTATGTGAGGCATTATCTCATAAGGGAAATACTGGACAATCAAATTAATGACTTCCCAGGCTTCAGGATGCCTTTTTACACTATATAAATGTGGAAATTTACATTGGAAACGTTTGGTTTAGCTGTAAATGAAGTTTCGTTTTTTTAGTGCTGCAAATTCATTGTCTGCTGGCGTTGTACACTTTTTCTAAGTGTTGCAATATCTCATGTAGGAAATACTGGACAATCAAATTAATGACTTTCCAGGCTTCAGGATGCCTTTCTACACTATATAAAGGTGGAAATTTACATTGGAAACGTTTGGTTTAGCTGTTATAAAAGTTTGGTTTTTTAGTGCTGTAAATGCATTTTCAGCTCGCGCTGTACACATTTGCTATGAGAGGCATTATCTCATAAGGGAAATATTGGACAATCAAATTAATGACTGCCCAGGCTTCAGGATGTTTTTTTTACACTATATAAAGGTGGAAATTTACATTGGAAACGTTTGGTTTAGCTGTTATAAAAGTTTGGTTTTTTAGTGCTGTAAATGCATTTTCAGCTCGCGCTGTACACATTTTCTATGAGAGGCATTATCTCATAAGGGAAATATTGGACAATCAAATTAATGACTGCCCAGGCTTCAGGATGTCTTTTTACACTATATAAAGGTGGAAATTTACATTGGAAACGTTTAGTTTAGCTGTTATAAAAGTTTGTTTTTTTAGTGCTGTAAATGCATTTTCAGCTCGCGCTGTACACATTTGCTATGTGAGGCATTATCTCATAAGGGAAATACTGGACAATCAAATTAATGACTTCCCAGGCTTCAGGATGCCTTTTTACACTATATAAATGTGGAAATTTACATTGGAAACGTTTGGTTTAGCTGTTATAAAAGTTTGTTTTTTTCGTGCTGTAAATGCATTTTCAGCACTAAAAAATGCATTTTCAGCACTAAAAAACCATACTTTTATAACAGCTAAACCAAACGTTTCCAATGTAAATTTCCACCTTGATATAGTGTAAAAAGACATCCTGAAGCCTGGGCAGTCATTAATTTGATTGTCCAATATTTCCCTTATGAGATAATGCCTCTCATAGCAAATGTGTACAGCGCGAGCTGAAAATGCATTTACAGCACTAAAAAACCTAACTTTTATTACAGCTAAACCAAACGTTTCCAATGTAAATTTCCACCTTTATATAGTGTAAAAAGGCATCCTGAAGCCTGGAAAGTCATTAATTTGATTGTCCAGTATTTCCTTCATGAGATATTGCAACACTTAGAAAAAGTGTACAGCGCCAGCAGACAATGAATTTTCAGCACTAAAAAACGAAACTTCATTAACAGCTAAACCAAACGTTTCCAATGTAAATTTCCACATTTATAGAGTGTAAAAAGGCATCCTGAAGCCTGGGAAGTCATTAATTTGATTGTCCAGTATTTCCCTTATGAGATAATGCCTCACATAGCAAATGTGTTCAGTGCGAGCTGAAAATGCATTTTCAGCACTAAAAAACCAAACTTTTATAACAGCTAAACCAAACGTTTCCAATGTAAATTTCCACCTTTATATAGTGTAAAAAGACATCCTGAAGCCTGGGCAGTCATTCATTTGATTGTCCAATATTTCCCTTATGAGATAATGCCTCTCATAGCAAATGTGTACAGCGCGAGCTGAAAATGCATTTACAGCACTAAAAAACCAAACTTTTATAACAGCTAAACCAAACGTTTCCAATGTACATTTCCACCTTTATATAGTGTAGAAAGGCATCCTGAAGCCTGGAAAGTCATTAATTTGATTGTCCAGTATTTCCTTCATGAGATATTGCAACACTTAGAAAAAGTGTACAGCGCCAGCAGACAATGAATTTTCAGCACTAAAAAAACGAAACTTCATTAACAGCTAAACTAAACGTTTCCAATGTAAATTTCCACCTTTATATAGTGTAAAAAGACATCCTGAAGCCTGGGCAGTCATTAATTTGATTGTCCAATATTTCCCTTATGAGATAATGCCTCTCATAGCAAATGTGTACAGCGCGAGCTGAAAATGCATTTACAGCACTAAAAAACCAAACTTTTATAACAGCTAAACCAAACGTTTCCAATGTAAATTTCCACCTTTATATAGTGTAGAAAGGCATCATGAAGCCTGGAAAGTCATTAATTTGATTGTCCAGTATTTCCTTCATGAGATATTGCAACACTTAGAAAAAGTGTACAGCGCCAGCAGACAATGAATTTTCAGCACTAAAAAAACGAAACTTCATTAACAGCTAAACCAAACGTTTCCAATGTAAATTTCCACATTTATAGAGTGTAAAAAGGCATCCTGAAGCCTGGGAAGTCATTAATTTGATTGTCCAGTATTTCCCTTATGAGATAATGCCTCACATAGCAAATGTGTACAGTGCGAGCTGAAAATGCATTTTCAGCACTAAAAAACCAAACTTTTATAACAGCTAAACCAAACGTTTCCAATGTAAATTTCCACCTTTATATAGTGTAAAAAGACATCCTGAAGCCTGGGCAGTCATTAATTTGATTGTCCAATATTTCCCTTATGAGATAATGCCTCTCATAGCAAATGTGTACAGCGCGAGCTGAAAATGCATTTACAGCACTAAAAAACCAAACTTTTATAACAGCTAAACCAAACGTTTCCAATGTAAATTTCCACCTTTATATAGTGTAGAAAGGCATCATGAAGCCTGGAAAGTCATTAATTTGATTGTCCAGTATTTCCTTCATGAGATATTGCAACACTTAGAAAAAGTGTACAGCGCCAGCAGACAATGAATTTTCAGCACTAAAAAAACGAAACTTCATTAACAGCTAAACCAAACGTTTCCAATGTAAATTTCCACATTTATAGAGTGTAAAAAGGCATCCTGAAGCCTGGAAAGTCATTAATTTGATTGTCCAGTATTTCCTTCATGAGATATTGCAACACTTAGAAAAGGTGTACAGCGCCAGCAGACAATGAATTTTCAGCACTAAAAAAACGAAACTTCATTAACAGCTAAACCAAACGTTTCCAATGTACATTTCCACCTTTATATAGTGTAGAAAGGCATCCTGAAGCCTGAAAAGTCATTAATTTGATTGTCCAGTATTTCCCTTATGAGATAATGCCTCACATAGCAAATGTGTACAGCGCGAGCTGAAAATGCATTTACAGCACTAAAAAACCAAACTTTTATAACAGCTAAACCAAACGTTTCCAATGTAAATTTCCACCTTTATATAGTGTAAAAAGACATCCTGAAGCCTGGGCAGTCATTAATTTGATTGTCCAATATTTCCCTTATGAGATAATGCCTCTCATAGCAAATGTGTACAGCGCGAGCTGAAAATGCATTTACAGCACTAAAAAAACAAACTTTTATAACAGCTAAACCAAACGTTTCCAATGTAAATTTCCACCTTTATATAGTGTAGAAAGGCATCCTGAAGCCTGGAAAGTCATTAATTTGATTGTCCAGTATTTCCTTCATGAGATATTGCAACACTTAGAAAAAGTGTACAGCGCCAGCAGACAATGAATTTTCAGCACTAAAAAAACGAAACTTCATTAACAGCTAAACTAAACGTTTCCAATGTATATTTCCACCTTTATATAGTGTAAAAAGACATCCTGAAGCCTGGGCAGTCATTAATTTGATTGTCCAATATTTCCCTTATGAGATAATGCCTCTCATAGCAAATGTGTACAGCGCGAGCTGAAAATGCATTTACAGCACTAAAAAACCAAACTTTTATAACAGCTAAACCAAACGTTTCAAATGTAAATTTCCACCTTTATATAGTGTAGAAAGGCATCCTGAAGCCTGGAAAGTCATTAATTTGATTGTCCAGTATTTCCTTCATGAGATATTGCAACACTTAGAAAAAGTGTACAGCGCCAGCAGACAATGAATTTTCAGCACTAAAAAAACGAAACTTCATTAACAGCTAAACCAAACGTTTCCAATATAAATTTCCACATTTATAGAGTGTAAAAAGGCATCCTGAAGCCTGGGAAGTCATTAATTTGATTGTCCAGTATTTCCCTTATGAGATAATGCCTCACATAGCAAATGTGTACAGTGCGAGCTGAAAATGCATTTTCAGCACTAAAAAACCAAACTTTTATAACAGCTAAACCAATCGTTTCCAATGTAAATTTCCACCTTTAGATAGTGTAAAAAGACATCCTGAAGCCTGGGCAGTCATTAATTTGATTGTCCAGTATTTCCCTTATGAGATAATGCCTCACATAGCAAATGTGTACAGTGCGAGCTGAAAATGCATTTTCAGCACTAAAAAAACCAAACTTTTATAACAGCTAAACCAAACGTTTCCAATGTAAATTTCCACCTTTATATAGTGTAAAAAGACATCCTGAAGCCTGGGCAGTCATTAATTTGATTGTCCAATATTTCCCTTATGAGATAATGCCTCTCATAGCAAATGTGTACAGCGCGAGCTGAAAATGCATTTACAGCACTAAAAAACCAAACTTTTATAACAGCTAAACCAAACGTTTCCAATGTAAATTTCCACCTTTATATAGTGTAGAAAGGCATCCTGAAGCCTGGAAAGTCATTAATTTGATTGTCCAGTATTTCCTTCATGAGATATTGCAACACTTAGAAAAAGTGTACAGCGCCAGCAGACAATGAATTTTCAGCACTAAAAAAACGAAACTTCATTAACAGCTAAACCAAACGTTTCCAATGTAAATTTCCACATTTATAGAGTGTAAAAAGGCATCCTGAAGCCTGGGAAGTCATTAATTTGATTGTCCAGTATTTCCCTTATGAGATAATGCCTCACATAGCAAATGTGTACAGTGCGAGCTGAAAATGCATTTTCAGCACTAAAAAAACAAACTTTTATAACAGCTAAACCAAACGTTTCCAATGTAAATTTCCACCTTTATATAGTGTAAAAAGACATCCTGAAGCCTGGGCAGTCATTAATTTGATTGTCCAGTATTTCCCTTATGAGATAATGCCTCACATAGCAAATGTGTACAGTGCGAGCTGAAAATGCATTTTCAGCACTAAAAAAACCAAACTTTTATAACAGCTAAACCAAACGTTTCCAATGTAAATTTCCACCTTTATATAGTGTAAAAAGACATCCTGAAGCCTAGGCAGTCATTAATTTGATTGTCCAATATTTCCCTTATGAGACAATGCCTCTCATAGCAAATGTGTACAGCGCGAGCTGAAAATGCATTTTCAGCACTAAAAAAACAAACTTTTATAACAGCTAAACCAAACGTTTCCAATGTACATTTCCACCTTTATATAGTGTAGAAAGGCATCCTGAAGCCTGGAAAGTCATTGATTTGATTGTCCAGTATTTCCTTCATGAGATATTGCAACACTTAGAAAAAGTGTACAGCGCCAGCAGACAATGAATTTTCAGCACTAAAAAAACGAAACTTCATTAACAGCTAAACTAAACGTTTCCAATGTAAATTTCCAACTTTATATAGAGTAAAAAGACATCCTGAAGCCTGGGCAGCCATTAATTTGATTGTCCAATATTTCCCTTATGAGATAATGCCTCTCATAGCAAATGTGTACAGCGCGAGCTGAAAATGCATATACAGCACTAAAAAACCAAACTTTTATAACAGCTAAACCAAACGTTTCCAATGTAAATTTCCACCTTTATATAGTGTAAAAAGACATCCTGAAGCCTGGGCAGTCATTAATTTGATTGTCCAGTATTTCCCTTATGAGATAATGCCTCACATAGCAAATGTGTACAGTGCGAGCTGAAAATGCATTTTCAGCACTAAAAAACCAAACTTTTATAACAGCTAAACCAAACGTTTCCAATGTAAATTTCCACCTTTATATAGTGTAAAAAGACATCCTGAAGCCTGGGCAGTCATTAATTTGATTGTCCAGTATTTCCCTTATGAGATAATGCCTCACATAGCAAATGTGTACAGTGCGAGCTGAAAATGCATTTTCAGCACTAAAAAACCAAACTTTTATAACAGCTAAACCAAACGTTTCCAATGTATATTTCCACCTTTATATAGTGTAAAAAGACATCCTGAAGCCTGGGCAGTCATTAATTTGATTGTCCAATATTTCCCTTATGAGATAATGCCTCTCATAGCAAATGTGTACAGCGCGAGCTGAAAATGCATTTACAGCACTAAAAAACCAAACTTTTATAACAGCTAAACCAAACGTTTCCAATGTAAATTTCCACCTTTATATAGTGTAGAAAGGCATCATGAAGCCTGGAAAGTCATTAATTTGATTGTCCAGTATTTCCTTCATGAGATATTGCAACACTTAGAAAAAGTGTACAGCGCCAGCAGACAATGAATTTTCAGCACTAAAAAAACGAAACTTCATTAACAGCTAAACCAAACGTTTCCAATGTAAATTTCCACATTTATAGAGTGTAAAAAGGCATCCTGAAGCCTGGGAAGTCATTAATTTGATTGTCCAGTATTTCCCTTATGAGATAATGCCTCACATAGCAAATGTGTACAGTGCGAGCTGAAAATGCATTTTCAGCACTAAAAAACCAAACTTTTATAACAGCTAAACCAAACGTTTCCAATGTAAATTTCCACCTTTATATAGTGTAAAAAGACATCCTGAAGCCTGGGCAGTCATTAATTTGATTGTCCAGTATTTCCCTTATGAGATAATGCCTCACATAGCAAATGTGTACAGCGCGAGCTGAAAATGCATTTACAGCACTAAAAAAACAAACTTTTATAACAGCTAAACCAAACGTTTCCAATGTAAATTTCCACCTTTATATAGTGTAGAAAGGCATCCTGAAGCCTGGGCAGTCATTAATTTGATTGTCCAATATTTCCCTTCTGAGATAAAGCCTCTCATAGCAAATGTGTACAGCGCGAGCTGAAAATGCATTTACAGCACTAAAAAACCAAACTTTTATAACAGCTAAACCAAACGTTTCCAATGTAAATTTCCACCTTTATAAAGTGTAGAAAGGCATCCTGAAGCCTGGAAAGTCATTAATTTGATTGTCCAGTATTTCCTACATGAGATATTGCAAAACTTAGAAAAAGTGTACAGCGCCAGCAGACAATGAATTTTCAGCAATAAAAAAACGAAACTTCATTAACAGCTAAACCAAACGTTTCCAATGTAAATTTCCACATTTATAGAGTGTAAAAAGGCATCCTGAAGCCTGGGAAGTCATTAATTTGATTGTCCAGTATTTCCCTTATGAGATAATGCCTCACATAGCAAATGTGTACAGTGCGAGCTGAAAATGCATTTTCAGCACTAAAAAACCAAACTTTTATAACACCTAAACCAAACGTTTCCAATGTAAATTTCCACCTTTATATAGTGTAAAAAGACATCCTGAAGCCTGGGCAGTCATTAATTTGATTGTCCAATATTTCCCTTATGAGATAATGCCTCTCATAGCAAATGTGTACAGCGCGAGCTGAAAATGCATTTACAGCACAAAAAAAACAAACTTTTATAACAGCTAAACCAAACGTTTCCAATGTAAATTTCCACCTTTATATAGTGTAGAAAGGCATCCTGAAGCCTGGAAAGTCATTAATTTGATTGTCCAGTATTTCCTTCATGAGATATTGCAACACTTAGAAAAGGTGTACAGCGCCAGCAGACAATGAATTTTCAGCACTAAAAAAACGAAACTTCATTAACAGCTAAACCAAACGTTTCCAATGTACATTTCCACCTTTATATAGTGTAGAAAGGCATCCTGAAGCCTGAAAAGTCATTAATTTGATTGTCCAGTATTTCCCTTATGAGATAATGCCTCACATAGCAAATGTGTACAGCGCGAGCTGAAAATGCATTTACAGCACTAAAAAACCAAACTTTTATAACAGCTAAACCAAACGTTTCCAATGTAAATTTCCACCTTTATATAGTGTAAAAAGACATCCTGAAGCCTGGGCAGTCATTAATTTGATTGTCCAATATTTCCCTTATGAGATAATGCCTCTCATAGCAAATGTGTACAGCGCGAGCTGAAAATGCATTTACAGCACTAAAAAAACAAACTTTTATAACAGCTAAACCAAACGTTTCCAATGTAAATTTCCACCTTTATATAGTGTAGAAAGGCATCCTGAAGCCTGGAAAGTCATTAATTTGATTGTCCAGTATTTCCTTCATGAGATATTGCAACACTTAGAAAAAGTGTACAGCGCCAGCAGACAATGAATTTTCAGCACTAAAAAAACGAAACTTCATTAACAGCTAAACTAAACGTTTCCAATGTATATTTCCACCTTTATATAGTGTAAAAAGACATCCTGAAGCCTGGGCAGTCATTAATTTGATTGTCCAATATTTCCCTTATGAGATAATGCCTCTCATAGCAAATGTGTACAGCGCGAGCTGAAAATGCATTTACAGCACTAAAAAACCAAACTTTTATAACAGCTAAACCAAACGTTTCAAATGTAAATTTCCACCTTTATATAGTGTAGAAAGGCATCCTGAAGCCTGGAAAGTCATTAATTTGATTGTCCAGTATTTCCTTCATGAGATATTGCAACACTTAGAAAAAGTGTACAGCGCCAGCAGACAATGAATTTTCAGCACTAAAAAAACGAAACTTCATTAACAGCTAAACCAAACGTTTCCAATATAAATTTCCACATTTATAGAGTGTAAAAAGGCATCCTGAAGCCTGGGAAGTCATTAATTTGATTGTCCAGTATTTCCCTTATGAGATAATGCCTCACATAGCAAATGTGTACAGTGCGAGCTGAAAATGCATTTTCAGCACTAAAAAACCAAACTTTTATAACAGCTAAACCAAACGTTTCCAATGTAAATTTCCACCTTTAGATAGTGTAAAAAGACATCCTGAAGCCTGGGCAGTCATTAATTTGATTGTCCAGTATTTCCCTTATGAGATAATGCCTCACATAGCAAATGTGTACAGTGCGAGCTGAAAATGCATTTTCAGCACTAAAAAAACCAAACTTTTATAACAGCTAAACCAAACGTTTCCAATGTAAATTTCCACCTTTATATAGTGTAAAAAGACATCCTGAAGCCTGGGCAGTCATTAATTTGATTGTCCAATATTTCCCTTATGAGATAATGCCTCTCATAGCAAATGTGTACAGCGCGAGCTGAAAATGCATTTACAGCACTAAAAAACCAAACTTTTATAACAGCTAAACCAAACGTTTCCAATGTAAATTTCCACCTTTATATAGTGTAGAAAGGCATCCTGAAGCCTGGAAAGTCATTAATTTGATTGTCCAGTATTTCCTTCATGAGATATTGCAACACTTAGAAAAAGTGTACAGCGCCAGCAGACAATGAATTTTCAGCACTAAAAAAACGAAACTTCATTAACAGCTAAACCAAACGTTTCCAATGTAAATTTCCACATTTATAGAGTGTAAAAAGGCATCCTGAAGCCTGGGAAGTCATTAATTTCATTGTCCAGTATTTCCCTTATGAGATAATGCCTCACATAGCAAATGTGTACAGTGCGAGCTGAAAATGCATTTTCAGCACTAAAAAAACAAACTTTTATAACAGCTAAACCAAACGTTTCCAATGTAAATTTCCACCTTTATATAGTGTAAAAAGACATCCTGAAGCCTGGGCAGTCATTAATTTGATTGTCCAGTATTTCCCTTATGAGATAATGCCTCACATAGCAAATGTGTACAGTGCGAGCTGAAAATGCATTTTCAGCACTAAAAAAACCAAACTTTTATAACAGCTAAACCAAACGTTTCCAATGTAAATTTCCACCTTTATATAGTGTAAAAAGACATCCTGAAGCCTAGGCAGTCATTAATTTGATTGTCCAATATTTCCCTTATGAGACAATGCCTCTCATAGCAAATGTGTACAGCGCGAGCTGAAAATGCATTTTCAGCACTAAAAAAACAAACTTTTATAACAGCTAAACCAAACGTTTCCAATGTACATTTCCACCTTTATATAGTGTAGAAAGGCATCATGAAGCCTGGAAAGTCATTGATTTGATTGTCCAGTATTTCCTTCATGAGATATTGCAACACTTAGAAAAAGTGTACAGCGCCAGCAGACAATGAATTTTCAGCACTAAAAAAAACGAAACTTCATTAACAGCTAAACTAAACGTTTCCAATGTAAATTTCCACCTTTATATAGAGTAAAAAGACATCCTGAAGCCTGGGCAGCCATTAATTTGATTGTCCAATATTTCCCTTATGAGATAATGCCTCTCATAGCAAATGTGTACAGCGCGAGCTGAAAATGCATTTACAGCACTAAAAAACCAAACTTTTATAACAGCTAAACCAAACGTTTCCAATGTAAATTTCCACCTTTATATAGTGTAAAAAGACATCCTGAAGCCTGGGCAGTCATTAATTTGATTGTCCAATATTTCCCTTATGAGATAATGCCTCTCATAGCAAATGTGTACAGCGCGAGCTGAAAATGCATTTACAGCACTAAAAAACCAAACTTTTATAACAGCTAAACCAAACGTTTCCAAAGTAAATTTCCACCTTTATATAGTGTAGAAAGGCATCCTGAAGCCTGGAAAGTCATTAATTTGATTGTCCAGTATTTCCTTCATGAGATATTGCAACACTTAGAAAAAGTGTACAGCGCCAGCAGACAATGAATTTTCAGCACTAAAAAAAACGAAACTTCATTAACAGCTAAACTAAACGTTTCCAATGTAAATTTCCACCTTTATATAGTGTAAAAAGACATCCTGAAGCCTGGGCAGTCATTAATTTGATTGTCCAATATTTCCCTTATGAGATAATGCCTCTCATAGCAAATGTGTACAGCGCGAGCTGAAAATGCATTTACAGCACTAAAAAACCAAACTTTTATAACAGCTAAACCAAACGTTTCCAATGTAAATTTCCACCTTTATATAGTGTAGAAAGGCATCCTGAAGCCTGGAAAGTCATTAATTTGATTGTCCAGTATTTCCTTCATGAGATATTGCAACACTTAGAAAAAGTGTACAGCGCCAGCAGACAATGAATTTTCAGCACTAAAAAAACGAAACTTCATTAACAGCTAAACCAAACGTTTCCAATGTAAATTTCCACATTTATAGAGTGTAAAAAGGCATCCTGAAGCCTGGGAAGTCATTAATTTGATTGTCCAGTATTTCCCTTATGAGATAATGCCTCACATAGCAAATGTGTACAGTGCGAGCTGAAAATGCATTTTCAGCACTAAAAAACCAAACTTTTATAACAGCTAAACCAAACGTTTCCAATGTAAATTTCCACCTTTATATAGTGTAAAAAGACATCCTGAAGCCTGGGCAGTCATTAATTTGATTGTCCAATATTTCCCTTTTGAGATAATGCCTCTCATAGCAAATGTGTACAGCGCGAGCTGAAAATGCATTTACAGCACTAAAAAACCAAACTTTTATAACAGCTAAACCAAACGTTTCCAATGTACATTTCCACCTTTATATAGTGTAGAAAGGCATCCTGAAGCCTGGAAAGTCATTAATTTGATTGTCCAGTATTTCCTTCATGAGATATTGCAACACTTAGAAAAAGTGTACAGCGCCAGCAGACAATGAATTTTCAGCACTAAAAAAACGAAACTTCATTAACAGCTAAACTAAACGTTTCCGATGTAAATTTCCACCCTTATATAGTGTAAAAAGACATCCTGAAGCCTGGGCAGTCATTAATTTGATTGTCTAATATTTCCCTTATGAGATAATGCCTCTCATAGCAAATGTGTACAGCGCGAGCTGAAAATGCATTTACAGCACTAAAAAACCAAACTTTTATAACAGCTAAACCAAACGTTTCCAATGTACATTTCCACCTTTATATAGTGTAGAAAGGCATCCTGAAGCCTGGAAAGTCATTAATTTGATTGTCCAGTATTTCCTTCATGAGATATTGCAACACTTAGAAAAAGTGTACAGCGCCAGCAGACAATGAATTTTCAGCACTAAAAAAACGAAACTTCATTAACAGCTAAACTAAACGTTTCCAATGTATATTTCCACCTTTATATAGTGTAAAAAGACATCCTGAAGCCTGGGCAGTCATTAATTTGATTGTCCAATATTTCCCTTATGAGATAATGCCTCTCATAGCAAATGTGTACAGCGCGAGCTGAAAATGCATTTACAGCACTAAAAAAACAAACTTTTATAACAGCTAAACCAAACGTTTCCAATGTAAATTTCCACCTTTATATAGTGTAAAACGACATCCTGAAGCCTGGGCAGTCATTAATTTGATTGTCCAGTATTTCCCTTATGAGATAATGCCTCACATAGCAAATGTGGACAGTGCGAGCTGAAAATGCATTTTCAGCACTAAAAAAACCAAACTTTTATAACAGCTAAACCAAACGTTTCCAATGTAAATTTCCACCTTTATATAGTGTAAAAAGACATCCTGAAGCCTGGGCAGTCATTAATTTGATTGTCCAGTATTTCCCTTATGAGATAATGCCTCACACAGCAAATGTGTACAGTGCGAGCTGAAAATGCATTTTCAGCACTAAAAAAACCAAACTTTTATAACAGCTAAACCAAACGTTTCCAATGTAAATCTCCACCTTTATATAGTGTAAAAAGACATCCTGAAGCCTGGGCAGTCATTAATTTGATTGTCCAATATTTCCCTTCTGAGATAATGCCTCTCATAGCAAATGTGTACAGCGCGAGCTGAAAATGCATTTACAGCACTAAAAAACCAAACTTTTATAACAGCTAAACCAAACGTTTCCAATGTACATTTCCACCTTTATATAGTGTAGAAAGGCATCCTGAAGCCTGGAAAGTAATTAATTTGATTGTCCAGTATTTCCTTCATGAGATATTGCAACACATAGAAAAAATGTACAGCGCCAGCAGACAATGAATTTTCAGCACTAAAAAAACGAAACTTCATTAACAGCTAAACTAAACGTTTCCAATGTAAATTTCCACCTTTATATAGTGTAGAAAGGCATCCTGAAGCCTGGAAAGTCATTAATTTGATTGTCCAGTATTTCCTTCATGAGATATTGCAACACTTAGAAAAAGTGTACAGCGCCAGCAGACAATGAATTTTCAGCACTAAAAAAACGAAACTTCATTAACAGCTAAACTAAACGTTTCCAATGTAAATTTCCACCCTTATATAGTGTAAAAAGACATCCTGAAGCCTGGGCAGTCATTAATTTGATTGTCCAATATTTCCCTTATGAGATAATGCTTCTCATAGCAAATGTGTACAGCGCGAGCTGAAAATGCATTTACAGCACTAAAAAACCAAACTTTTATAACAGCTAAACCAAACGTTTCCAATGTAAATTTCCACCTTTATATAGTGTAGAAAGGCATCCTGAAGCCTGGAAAGTCATTAATTTGATTGTCCAGTATTTCCTTCATGAGATATTGCAACACTTAGAAAAAGTGTACAGCGCCAGCAGACAATGAATTTTCAGCACTAAAAAAACGAAACTTCATTAACAGCTAAACCAAACGTTTCCAATGTAAATTTCCACATTTATAGAGTGTAAAAAGGCATCCTGAAGCCTGGGAAGTCATTAATTTGATTGTCCAGTATTTCCCTTATGAGATAATGCCTCACATAGCAAATGTGTACAGTGCGAGCTGAAAATGCATTTTCAGCACTAAAAAACCAAACTTTTATAACAGCTAAACCAAACGTTTCCAATGTAAATTTCCACCTTTATATAGTGTAAAAAGACATCCTGAAGCCTGGGCAGTCATTAATTTGATTGTCCAGTATTTCCCTTATGAGATAATGCCTCACACAGCAAATGTGTACAGTGCGAGCTGAAAATGCATTTTCAGCACTAAAAAAACCAAACTTTTATAACAGCTAAACCAAACGTTTCCAATGTAAATTTCCACCTTTATATAGTGTAAAAAGACATCCTGAAGCCTGGGCAGTCATTAATTTGATTGTCCAATATTTCCCTTCTGAGATAATGCCTCTCATAGCAAATGTGTACAGCGCGAGCTGAAAATGCATTTACAGCACTAAAAAACCAAACTTTTATAACAGCTAAACCAAACGTTTCCAATGTACATTTCCACCTTTATATAGTGTAGAAAGGCATCCTGAAGCCTGGAAAGTCATTAATTTGATTGTCCAGTATTTCCTTCATGAGATATTGCAACACTTAGAAAAAGTGTACAGCGCCAGCAGACAATGAATTTTCAGCACTAAAAAAACGAAACTTCATTAACAGCTAAACTAAACGTTTCCAATGTAAATTTCCACCCTTATATAGTGTAAAAATACATCCTGAAGCCTGGGCAGTCATTAATTTGATTGTCCAATATTTCCCTTATGAGATAATGCCTCTCATAGCAAATGTGTACAGCGCGAGCTGAAAATGCATTTACAGCACTAAAAAACCAAACTTTTATAACAGCTAAACCAAACGTTTCCAATGTAAATTTCCACCTTTATATAGTGTAGAAAGGCATCCTGAAGCCTGGAAAGTCATTAATTTGATTGTCCAGTATTTCCTTCATGAGATATTGCAACACTTAGAAAAAGTGTACAGCGCCAGCAGACAATGAATTTTCAGCACTAAAAAAACGAAACTTCATTAACAGCTAAACCAAACGTTTCCAATGTAAATTTCCACATTTATAGAGTGTAAAAAGGCATCCTGAAGCCTGGGAAGTCATTAATTTGATTGTCCAGTATTTCCCTTATGAGATAATGCCTCACATAGCAAATGTGTACAGTGCGAGCTGAAAATGCATTTTCAGCACTAAAAAAACAAACTTTTATAACAGCTAAACCAAACGTTTCCAATGTAAATTTCCACCTTTATATAGTGTAAAAAGACATCCTGAAGCCTGGGCAGTCATTAATTTGATTGTCCAGTATTTCCCTTATGAGATAATGCCTCACATAGCAAATGTGTACAGTGCGAGCTGAAAATGCATTTTCAGCACTAAAAAAACCAAACTTTTATAACAGCTAAACCAAACGTTTCCAATGTAAATTTCCACCTTTATATAGTGTAAAAAGACATCCCGAAGCCTAGGCAGTCATTAATTTGATTGTCCAATATTTCCCTTATGAGACAATGCCTCTCATAGCAAATGTGTACAGCGCGAGCTGAAAATGCATTTTCAGCACTAAAAAAACAAACTTTTATAACAGCTAAACCAAACGTTTCCAATGTACATTTCCACCTTTATATAGTGTAGAAAGGCATCCTGAAGCCTGGAAAGTCATTGATTTGATTGTCCAGTATTTCCTTCATGAGATATTGCAACACTTAGAAAAAGTGTACAGCGCCAGCAGACAATGAATTTTCACACTAAAAAAACGAAACTTCATTAACAGCTAAACTAAACGTTTCCAATGTAAATTTCCAACTTTATATAGAGTAAAAAGACATCCTGAAGCCTGGGCAGCCATTAATTTGATTGTCCAATATTTCCCTTATGAGATAATGCCTCTCGTAGCAAATGTGTACAGCGCGAGCTGAAAATGCATTTACAGCACTAAAAAACCAAACTTTTATAACAGCTAAACCAAACGTTTCCAATGTAAATTTCCACCTTTATATAGTGTAAAAAGACATCCTGAAGCCTGGGCAGTCATTAATTTGATTGTCCAGTATTTCCTTCATGAGATATTGCAACACTTAGAAAAAGTGTACAGCGCCAGCAGACAATGAATTTTCAGCACTAAAAAAAACGAAACTTCATTAACAGCTAAACTAAACGTTTCCAATGTAAATTTCCACCTTTATATAGTGTAAAAAGACATCCTGAAGCCTGGGCAGTCATTAATTTGATTGTCCAATATTTCCCTTATGAGATAATGCCTCTCATAGCAAATGTGTACAGCGCGAGCTGAAAATGCATTTACAGCACTAAAAAACCAAACTTTTATAACAGCTAAACCAAACGTTTCCAATGTAAATTTCCACCTTTATATAGTGTAGAAAGGCATCCTGAAGCCTGGAAAGTCATTAATTTGATTGTCCAGTATTTACTTCATGAGATATTGCAACACTTAGAAAAAGTGTACAGCGCCAGCAGACAATGAATTTTCAGCACTAAAAAAACGAAACTTCATTAACAGCTAAACCAAACGTTTCCAATGTAAATTTCCACATTTATAGAGTGTAAAAAGGCATCCTGAAGCCTGGGAAGTCATTAATTTGATTGTCCAGTATTTCCCTTATGAGATTAATGCCTCACATAGCAAATGTGTACAGTGCGAGCTGAAAATGCATTTTCAGCACTAAAAAACCAAACTTTTATAACAGCTAAACCAAACGTTTCCAATGTAAATTTCCACCTTTTTATAGTGTAAAAAGACATCCTGAAGCCTGGGCAGTCATTAATTTGATTGTCCAATATTTCCCTTTTGAGATAATGCCTCTCATAGCAAATGTGTACAGCGCGAGCTGAAAATGCATTTACAGCACTAAAAAACCAAACTTTTATAACAGCTAAACCAAACGTTTCCAATGTACATTTCCACCTTTATATAGTGTAGAAAGGCATCCTGAAGCCTGGAAAGTCATTAATTTGATTGTCCAGTATTTCCTTCATGAGATATTGCAACACTTAGAAAAAGTGTACAGCGCCAGCAGACAATGAATTTTCAGCACTAAAAAAACGAAACTTCATTAACAGCTAAACTAAACGTTTCCGATGTAAATTTCCACCCTTATATAGTGTAAAAAGACATCCTGAAGCCTGGGCAGTCATTAATTTGATTGTCTAATATTTCCCTTATGAGATAATGCCTCTCATAGCAAATGTGTACAGCGCGAGCTGAAAATGCATTTACAGCACTAAAAAACCAAACTTTTATAACAGCTAAACCAAACGTTTCCAATGTACATTTCCACCTTTATATAGTGTAGAAAGGCATCCTGAAGCCTGGAAAGTCATTAATTTGATTGTCCAGTATTTCCTTCATGAGATATTGCAACACTTAGAAAAAGTGTACAGCGCCAGCAGACAATGAATTTTCAGCACTAAAAAAACGAAACTTCATTAACAGCTAAACCAAACGTTTCCAATGTAAATTTCCACATTTATAGAGTGTAAAAAGGCATCCTGAAGCCTGGGAAGTCATTAATTTGATTGTCCAGTATTTCCCTTATGAGATAATGCCTCACATAGCAAATGTGTACAGTGCGAGCTGAAAATGCATTTTCAGCACTAAAAAACCAAACTTTTATAACAGCTAAACCAAACGTTTCCAATGTAAATTTCCACCTTTATATAGTGTAAAAAGACATCCTGAAGCCTGGGCAGTCATTAATTTGATTGTCCAGTATTTCCCTTATGAGATAATGCCTCACACAGCAAATGTGTACAGTGCGAGCTGAAAATGCATTTTCAGCACTAAAAAAACCAAACTTTTATAACAGCTAAACCAAACGTTTCCAATGTAAATTTCCACCTTTATAGAGTGTAAAAAGACATCCTGAAGCCTGGGCAGTCATTAATTTGATTGTCCAATATTTCCCTTCTGAGATAATGCCTCTCATAGCAAATGTGTACAGCGCGAGCTGAAAATGCATTTACAGCACTAAAAAACCAAACTTTTATAACAGCTAAACCAAACGTTTCCAATGTACATTTCCACCTTTATATAGTGTAGAAAGGCATCCTGAAGCCTGGAAAGTCATTAATTTGATTGTCCAGTATTTCCTTCATGAGATATTGCAACACTTAGAAAAAGTGTACAGCGCCAGCAGACAATGAATTTTCAGCACTAAAAAAACGAAACTTCATTAACAGCTAAACTAAACGTTTCCAATGTAAATTTCCACCCTTATATAGTGTAAAAAGACATCCTGAAGCCTGGGCAGTCATTAATTTGATTGTCCAATATTTCCCTTATGAGATAATGCCTCTCATAGCAAATGTGTACAGCGCGAGCTGAAAATGCATTTACAGCACTAAAAAACCAAACTTTTATAACAGCTAAACCAAACGTTTCCAATGTAAATTTCCACCTTTATATAGTGTAGAAAGGCATCCTGAAGCCTGGAAAGTCATTAATTTGATTGTCCAGTATTTCCTTCATGAGATATTGCAACACTTAGAAAAAGTGTACAGCGCCAGCAGACAATGAATTTTCAGCACTAAAAAAACGAAACTTCATTAACAGCTAAACCAAACGTTTCCAATGTAAATTTCCACATTTATAGAGTGTAAAAAGGCATCCTGAAGCCTGGGAAGTCATTAATTTGATTGTCCAGTATTTCCCTTATGAGATAATGCCTCACATAGCAAATGTGTACAGTGCGAGCTGAAAATGCATTTTCAGCACTAAAAAAACAAACTTTTATAACAGCTAAACCAAACGTTTCCAATGTAAATTTCCACCTTTATATAGTGTAAAAAGACATCCTGAAGCCTGGGCAGTCATTAATTTGATTGTCCAGTATTTCCCTTATGAGATAATGCCTCACACAGCAAATGTGTACAGTGCGAGCTGAAAATGCATTTTCAGCACTAAAAAAACCAAACTTTTATAACAGCTAAACCAAACGTTTCCAATGTAAATTTCCACCTTTATATAGTGTAAAAAGACATCCTGAAGCCTGGGCAGTCATTAATTTGATTGTCCAATATTTCCCTTCTGAGATAATGCCTCTCATAGCAAATGTGTACAGCGCGAGCTGAAAATGCATTTACAGCACTAAAAAACCAAACTTTTATAACAGCTAAACCAAACGTTTCCAATGTACATTTCCACCTTTATATAGTGTAGAAGGCATCCTGAAGCCTGGAAAGTCATTAATTTGATTGTCCAGTATTTCCTTCATGAGATATTGCAACACTTAGAAAAAGTGTACAGCGCCAGCAGACAATGAATTTTCAGCACTAAAAAAACGAAACTTCATTAACAGCTAAACTAAACGTTTCCAATGTAAATTTCCACCCTTATATAGTGTAAAAAGACATCCTGAAGCCTGGGCAGTCATTAATTTGATTGTCCAATATTTCCCTTATGAGATAATGCCTCTCATAGCAAATGTGTACAGCGCGAGCTGAAAATATATTTTCAGCACTAAAAAAACAAACTTTTATAACAGCTAAACCAAACGTTTCCAATGTAAATTTCCACCTTTATATAGTGTAGAAAGGCATCCTGAAGCCTGGAAAGTCATTAATTTGATTGTCCAGTATTTCCTTCATGAGATATTGCAACACTTAGAAAAAGTGTACAGCGCCAGCAGACAATGAATTTTCAGCACTAAAAAAACGAAACTTCATTAACAGCTAAACCAAACGTTTCCAATGTAAATTTCCACATTTATAGAGTGTCAGACAATGAATTTTCAGCACTAAATAAACGAAACTTCATTAACAGCTAAAGTAAACGTTTCCAATGTAAATTTCCACCTTTATATAGTGTAAAAAGACATCCTGAAGCCTGGGCAGTCATTAATTTGATTGTCCAATATTTCCCTTATGAGATAATGCCTCTCATAGCAAATGTGTACAGCGCGAGCTGAAAATGCATTTACAGCACTAAAAAAACAAACTTTTATAACAGCTAAACCAAACGTTTCCAATGTAAATTTCCACCTTTATATAGTGTAAAAAGACATCCTGAAGCCTGGGCAGTCATTAATTTGATTGTCCAGTATTTCCCTTATGAGATAATGCCTCACATAGCAAATGTGGACAGTGCGAGCTGAAAATGCATTTTCAGCACTAAAAAAACCAAACTTTTATAACAGCTAAACCAAACGTTTCCAATGTAAATTTCCACCTTTATATAGTGTAAAAAGACATCCTGAAGCCTGGGCAGTCATTAATTTGATTGTCCAATATTTCCCTTATGAGATAATGCCTCTCATAGCAAATGTGTACAGTGCGAGCTGAAAATGCATTTACAGCACTAAAAAAACAAACTTTTATAACAGCTAAACCAAACGTTTCCAATGTAAATTTCCACCTTTATATAGTGTAAAAAGACATCCTGAAGCCTGGGCAGTCATTAATTTGATTGTCCAATATTTCCCTTATGAGATAATGCCTCTCATAGCAAATGTGTACAGCGCGAGCTGAAAATGCATTTACAGCACTAAAAAACCAAACTTTTATAACAGCTAAACCAAACGTTTCCAATGTAAATTTCCACCTTTATATAGTGTAGAAAGGCATCCTGAAGCCTGGAAAGTCATTAATTTGATTGTCCAGTATTTCCTTCATGAGATATTGCAACACTTAGAAAAAGTGTACAGCGCCAGCAGACAATGAATTTTCAGCACTAAATAAACGAAACTTCATTAACAGCTAAAGTAAACGTTTCCAATGTAAATTTCCACCTTTATATAGTGTAAAAAGACATCCTGAAGCCTGGGAAGTCATTAATTTGATTGTCCAGTATTTCCCTTATGAGATAATGCCTCACATAGCAAATGTGTACAGTGCGAGCTGAAAATGCATTTTCAGCACTAAAAAACCAAACTTTTATAACAGCTAAACCAAACGTTTCCAATGTAAATTTCCACCTTTATATAGTGTAAAAAGACATCCTGAAGCCTGGGCAGTCATTAATTTGATTGTCCAGTATTTCCCTTATGAGATAATGCCTCACACAGCAAATGTGTACAGTGCGAGCTGAAAATGCATTTTCAGCACTAAAAAAAACAAACTTTTATAACAGCTAAACCAAACGTTTCCAATGTACATTTCCACCTTTATATAGTGTAGAAAGGCATCCTGAAGCCTGGAAAGTCATTGATTTGATTGTCCAGTATTTCCTTCATGAGATATTGCAACACTTAGAAAAAGTGTACAGCGCCAGCAGACAATGAATTTTCAGCACTAAAAAAACGAAACTTCATTAACAGCTAAACTAAACGTTTCCAATGTAAATTTCCAACTTTATATAGAGTAAAAAGACATCCTGAAGCCTGGGCAGCCATTAATTTGATTGTCCAATATTTCCCTTATGAGATAATGCCTCTCATAGCAAATGTGTACAGCGCGAGCTGAAAATGCATATACAGCACTAAAAAACCAAACTTTTATAACAGCTAAACCAAACGTTTCCAATGTAAATTTCCACCTTTATATAGTGTAGAAAGGCATCCTGAAGCCTGGAAAGTCATTAAATTGATTGTCCAGTATTTCCTTCATGAGAAATTGCAACACTTAGAAAAAGTGTACAGCGCCAGCAGACAATGAATTTTCAGCACTAAAAAAACGAAACTTCATTAACAGCTAAACCAAACGTTTCCAATGTAAATTTCCACATTTATAGAGTGTAAAAAGGCATCCTGAAGCCTGGGAAGTCATTAATTTGATTGTCCAGTATTTCCCTTATGAGATAATGCCTCACATAGCAAATGTGTACAGTGCGAGCTGAAAATGCATTTTCAGCACTAAAAAACCAAACTTTTATAACAGCTAAACCAAACGTTTCCAATGGAAATTTCCACCTTTATATAGTGTAAAAAGACATCCTGAAGCCTGGGCAGTCATTAATTTGATTGTCCAATATTTCCCTTATGAGATAATGCCTCTCATAGCAAATGTGTACAGCGCGAGCTGAAAATGCATTTACAGCACTAAAAAACCAAACTTTTATAACAGCTAAACCAAACGTTTCCAATGTAAATTTCCACCTTTATATAGTGTAGAAAGGCATCATGAAGCCTGGAAAGTCATTAATTTGATTGTCCAGTATTTCCTTCATGAGATATTGCAACACTTAGAAAAAGTGTACAGCGCCAGCAGACAATGAATTTTCAGCACTAAAAAAACGAAACTTCATTAACAGCTAAACCAAACGTTTCCAATGTAAATTTCCACATTTATAGAGTGTAAAAAGGCATCCTGAAGCCTGGGAAGTCATTAATTTGATTGTCCAGTATTTCCCTTATGAGATAATGCCTCACATAGCAAATGTGTACAGTGCGAGCTGAAAATGCATTTTCAGCACTAAAAAACCAAACTTTTATAACAGCTAAACCAAACGTTTCCAATGTAAATTTCCACCTTTATATAGTGTAAAAAGACATCCTGAAGCCTGGGCAGTCATTAATTTGATTGTCCAGTATTTCCCTTATGAGATAATGCCTCACATAGCAAATGTGTACAGCGCGAGCTGAAAATGCATTTACAGCACTAAAAAAACAAACTTTTATAACAGCTAAACCAAACGTTTCCAATGTAAATTTCCACCTTTATATAGTGTAGAAAGGCATCCTGAAGCCTGGGCAGTCATTAATTTGATTGTCCAATATTTCCCTTCTGAGATAAAGCCTCTCATAGCAAATGTGTACAGCGCGAGCTGAAAATGCATTTACAGCACTAAAAAACCAAACTTTTATAACAGCTAAACCAAACGTTTCCAATGTAAATTTCCACCTTTATAAAGTGTAGAAAGGCATCCTGAAGCCTGGAAAGTCATTAATTTGATTGTCCAGTATTTCCTACATGAGATATTGCAAAACTTAGAAAAAGTGTACAGCGCCAGCAGACAATGAATTTTCAGCAATAAAAAAACGAAACTTCATTAACAGCTAAACCAAACGTTTCCAATGTAAATTTCCACATTTATAGAGTGTAAAAAGGCATCCTGAAGCCTGGGAAGTCATTAATTTGATTGTCCAGTATTTCCCTTATGAGATAATGCCTCACATAGCAAATGTGTACAGTGCGAGCTGAAAATGCATTTTCAGCACTAAAAAACCAAACTTTTATAACACCTAAACCAAACGTTTCCAATGTAAATTTCCACCTTTATATAGTGTAAAAAGACATCCTGAAGCCTGGGCAGTCATTAATTTGATTGTCCAATATTTCCCTTATGAGATAATGCCTCTCATAGCAAATGTGTACAGCGCGAGCTGAAAATGCATTTACAGCACAAAAAAAACAAACTTTTATAACAGCTAAACCAAACGTTTCCAATGTAAATTTCCACCTTTATATAGTGTAGAAAGGCATCCTGAAGCCTGGAAAGTCATTAATTTGATTGTCCAGTATTTCCTTCATGAGATATTGCAACACTTAGAAAAGGTGTACAGCGCCAGCAGACAATGAATTTTCAGCACTAAAAAAACGAAACTTCATTAACAGCTAAACCAAACGTTTCCAATGTACATTTCCACCTTTATATAGTGTAGAAAGGCATCCTGAAGCCTGAAAAGTCATTAATTTGATTGTCCAGTATTTCCCTTATGAGATAATGCCTCACATAGCAAATGTGTACAGCGCGAGCTGAAAATGCATTTACAGCACTAAAAAACCAAACTTTTATAACAGCTAAACCAAACGTTTCCAATGTAAATTTCCACCTTTATATAGTGTAAAAAGACATCCTGAAGCCTGGGCAGTCATTAATTTGATTGTCCAATATTTCCCTTATGAGATAATGCCTCTCATAGCAAATGTGTACAGCGCGAGCTGAAAATGCATTTACAGCACTAAAAAAACAAACTTTTATAACAGCTAAACCAAACGTTTCCAATGTAAATTTCCACCTTTATATAGTGTAGAAAGGCATCCTGAAGCCTGGAAAGTCATTAATTTGATTGTCCAGTATTTCCTTCATGAGATATTGCAACACTTAGAAAAAGTGTACAGCGCCAGCAGACAATGAATTTTCAGCACTAAAAAAACGAAACTTCATTAACAGCTAAACTAAACGTTTCCAATGTATATTTCCACCTTTATATAGTGTAAAAAGACATCCTGAAGCCTGGGCAGTCATTAATTTGATTGTCCAATATTTCCCTTATGAGATAATGCCTCTCATAGCAAATGTGTACAGCGCGAGCTGAAAATGCATTTACAGCACTAAAAAACCAAACTTTTATAACAGCTAAACCAAACGTTTCAAATGTAAATTTCCACCTTTATATAGTGTAGAAAGGCATCCTGAAGCCTGGAAAGTCATTAATTTGATTGTCCAGTATTTCCTTCATGAGATATTGCAACACTTAGAAAAAGTGTACAGCGCCAGCAGACAATGAATTTTCAGCACTAAAAAAACGAAACTTCATTAACAGCTAAACCAAACGTTTCCAATATAAATTTCCACATTTATAGAGTGTAAAAAGGCATCCTGAAGCCTGGGAAGTCATTAATTTGATTGTCCAGTATTTCCCTTATGAGATAATGCCTCACATAGCAAATGTGTACAGTGCGAGCTGAAAATGCATTTTCAGCACTAAAAAACCAAACTTTTATAACAGCTAAACCAAACGTTTCCAATGTAAATTTCCACCTTTAGATAGTGTAAAAAGACATCCTGAAGCCTGGGCAGTCATTAATTTGATTGTCCAGTATTTCCCTTATGAGATAATGCCTCACATAGCAAATGTGTACAGTGCGAGCTGAAAATGCATTTTCAGCACTAAAAAAACCAAACTTTTATAACAGCTAAACCAAACGTTTCCAATGTAAATTTCCACCTTTATATAGTGTAAAAAGACATCCTGAAGCCTGGGCAGTCATTAATTTGATTGTCCAACATTTCCCTTATGAGATAATGCCTCTCATAGCAAATGTGTACAGCGCGAGCTGAAAATGCATTTACAGCACTAAAAAACCAAACTTTTATAACAGCTAAACCAAACGTTTCCAATGTAAATTTCCACCTTTATATAGTGTAGAAAGGCATCCTGAAGCCTGGAAAGTCATTAATTTGATTGTCCAGTATTTCCTTCATGAGATATTGCAACACTTAGAAAAAGTGTACAGCGCCAGCAGACAATGAATTTTCAGCACTAAAAAAACGAAACTTCATTAACAGCTAAACCAAACGTTTCCAATGTAAATTTCCACATTTATAGAGTGTAAAAAGGCATCCTGAAGCCTGGGAAGTCATTAATTTGATTGTCCAGTATTTCCCTTATGAGATAATGCCTCACATAGCAAATGTGTACAGTGCGAGCTGAAAATGCATTTTCAGCACTAAAAAAACAAACTTTTATAACAGCTAAACCAAACGTTTCCAATGTAAATTTCCACCTTTATATAGTGTAAAAAGACATCCTGAAGCCTGGGCAGTCATTAATTTGATTGTCCAGTATTTCCCTTATGAGATAATGCCTCACATAGCAAATGTGTACAGTGCGAGCTGAAAATGCATTTTCAGCACTAAAAAAACCAAACTTTTATAACAGCTAAACCAAACGTTTCCAATGTAAATTTCCACCTTTATATAGTGTAAAAAGACATCCTGAAGCCTAGGCAGTCATTAATTTGATTGTCCAATGTTTCCCTTATGAGACAATGCCTCTCATAGCAAATGTGTACAGCGCGAGCTGAAAATGCATTTTCAGCACTAAAAAAACAAACTTTTATAACAGCTAAACCAAACGTTTCCAATGTACATTTCCACCTTTATATAGTGTAGAAAGGCATCATGAAGCCTGGAAAGTCATTGATTTGATTGTCCAGTATTTCCTTCATGAGATATTGCAACACTTAGAAAAAGTGTACAGCGCCAGCAGACAATGAATTTTCAGCACTAAAAAAACGAAACTTCATTAACAGCTAAACTAAACGTTTCCAATGTAAATTTCCAACTTTATATAGAGTAAAAAGACATCCTGAAGCCTGGGCAGCCATTAATTTGATTGTCCAATATTTCCCTTATGAGATAATGCCTCTCATAGCAAATGTGTACAGCGCGAGCTGAAAATGCATTTACAGCACTAAAAAACCAAACTTTTATAACAGCTAAACCAAACGTTTCCAATGTAAATTTCCACCTTTATATAGTGTAAAAAGACATCCTGAAGCCTGGGCAGTCATTAATTTGATTGTCCAATATTTCCCTTATGAGATAATTCCTCTCATAGCAAATGTGTACAGCGCGAGCTGAAAATGCATTTACAGCACTAAAAAACCAAACTTTTATAACAGCTAAACCAAACGTTTCCAAAGTAAATTTCCACCTTTATATAGTGTAGAAAGGCATCCTGAAGCCTGGAAAGTCATTAATTTGATTGTCCAGTATTTCCTTCATGAGATATTGCAACACTTAGAAAAAGTGTACAGCGCCAGCAGACAATGAATTTTCAGCACTAAAAAAAACGAAACTTCATTAACAGCTAAACTAAACGTTTCCAATGTAAATTTCCACCTTTATATAGTGTAAAAAGACATCCTGAAGCCTGGGCAGTCATTAATTTGATTGTCCAATATTTCCCTTATGAGATAATGCCTCTCATAGCAAATGTGTACAGCGCGAGCTGAAAATGCATTTACAGCACTAAAAAACCAAACTTTTATAACAGCTAAACCAAACGTTTCCAATGTAAATTTCCACCTTTATATAGTGTAGAAAGGCATCCTGAAGCCTGGAAAGTCATTAATTTGATTGTCCAGTATTTCCTTCATGAGATATTGCAACACTTAGAAAAAGTGTACAGCGCCAGCAGACAATGAATTTTCAGCACTAAAAAAACGAAACTTCATTAACAGCTAAACCAAACGTTTCCAATGTAAATTTCCACATTTATAGAGTGTAAAAAGGCATCCTGAAGCCTGGGAAGTCATTAATTTGATTGTCCAGTATTTCCCTTATGAGATAATGCCTCACATAGCAAATGTGTACAGTGCGAGCTGAAAATGCATTTTCAGCACTAAAAAACCAAACTTTTATAACAGCTAAACCAAACGTTTCCAATGTAAATTTCCACCTTTATATAGTGTAAAAAGACATCCTGAAGCCTGGGCAGTCATTAATTTGATTGTCCAATATTTCCCTTTTGAGATAATGCCTCTCATAGCAAATGTGTACAGCGCGAGCTGAAAATGCATTTACAGCACTAAAAAACCAAACTTTTATAACAGCTAAACCAAACGTTTCCAATGTACATTTCCACCTTTATATAGTGTAGAAAGGCATCCTGAAGCCTGGAAAGTCATTAATTTGATTGTCCAGTATTTCCTTCATGAGATATTGCAACACTTAGAAAAAGTGTACAGCGCCAGCAGACAATGAATTTTCAGCACTAAAAAAACGAAACTTAATTAACAGCTAAACTAAACGTTTCCGATGTAAATTTCCACCCTTATATAGTGTAAAAAGACATCCTGAAGCCTGGGCAGTCATTAATTTGATTGTCTAATATTTCCCTTATGAGATAATGCCTCTCATAGCAAATGTGTACAGCGCGAGCTGAAAATGCATTTACAGCACTAAAAAACCAAACTTTTATAACAGCTAAACCAAACGTTTCCAATGTACATTTCCACCTTTATATAGTGTAGAAAGGCATCCTGAAGCCTGGAAAGTCATTAATTTGATTGTCCAGTATTTCCTTCATGAGATATTGCAACACTTAGAAAAAGTGTACAGCGCCAGCAGACAATGAATTTTCAGCACTAAAAAAACGAAACTTCATTAACAGCTAAACTAAACGTTTCCAATGTATATTTCCACCTTTATATAGTGTAAAAAGACATCCTGAAGCCTGGGCAGTCATTAATTTGATTGTCCAATATTTCCCTTATGAGATAATGCCTCTCATAGCAAATGTGTACAGCGCGAGCTGAAAATGCATTTACAGCACTAAAAAAACAAACTTTTATAACAGCTAAACCAAACGTTTCCAATGTAAATTTCCACCTTTATATAGTGTAAAACGACATCCTGAAGCCTGGGCAGTCATTAATTTGATTGTCCAGTATTTCCCTTATGAGATAATGCCTCACATAGCAAATGTGGACAGTGCGAGCTGAAAATGCATTTTCAGCACTAAAAAAACCAAACTTTTATAACAGCTAAACCAAACGTTTCCAATGTAAATTTCCACCTTTATATAGTGTAAAAAGACATCCTGAAGCCTGGGCAGTCATTAATTTGATTGTCCAGTATTTCCCTTATGAGATAATGCCTCACACAGCAAATGTGTACAGTGCGAGCTGAAAATGCATTTTCAGCACTAAAAAAACCAAACTTTTATAACAGCTAAACCAAACGTTTCCAATGTAAATCTCCACCTTTATATAGTGTAAAAAGACATCCTGAAGCCTGGGCAGTCATTAATTTGATTGTCCAATATTTCCCTTCTGAGATAATGCCTCTCATAGCAAATGTGTACAGCGCGAGCTGAAAATGCATTTACAGCACTAAAAAACCAAACTTTTATAACAGCTAAACCAAACGTTTCCAATGTACATTTCCACCTTTATATAGTGTAGAAAGGCATCCTGAAGCCTGGAAAGTAATTAATTTGATTGTCCAGTATTTCCTTCATGAGATATTGCAACACATAGAAAAAATGTACAGCGCCAGCAGACAATGAATTTTCAGCACTAAAAAAACGAAACTTCATTAACAGCTAAACTAAACGTTTCCAATGTAAATTTCCACCTTTATATAGTGTAGAAAGGCATCCTGAAGCCTGGAAAGTCATTAATTTGATTGTCCAGTATTTCCTTCATGAGATATTGCAACACTTAGAAAAAGTGTACAGCGCCAGCAGACAATGAATTTTCAGCACTAAAAAAACGAAACTTCATTAACAGCTAAACTAAACGTTTCCAATGTAAATTTCCACCCTTATATAGTGTAAAAAGACATCCTGAAGCCTGGGCAGTCATTAATTTGATTGTCCAATATTTCCCTTATGAGATAATGCTTCTCATAGCAAATGTGTACAGCGCGAGCTGAAAATGCATTTACAGCACTAAAAAACCAAACTTTTATAACAGCTAAACCAAACGTTTCCAATGTAAATTTCCACCTTTATATAGTGTAGAAAGGCATCCTGAAGCCTGGAAAGTCATTAATTTGATTGTCCAGTATTTCCTTCATGAGATATTGCAACACTTAGAAAAAGTGTACAGCGCCAGCAGACAATGAATTTTCAGCACTAAAAAAACGAAACTTCATTAACAGCTAAACCAAACGTTTCCAATGTAAATTTCCACATTTATAGAGTGTAAAAAGGCATCCTGAAGCCTGGGAAGGCATTAATTTGATTGTCCAGTATTTCCCTTATGAGATAATGCCTCACATAGCAAATGTGTACAGTGCGAGCTGAAAATGCATTTTCAGCACTAAAAAACCAAACTTTTATAACAGCTAAACCAAACGTTTCCAATGTAAATTTCCACCTTTATATAGTGTAAAAAGACATCCTGAAGCCTGGGCAGTCATTAATTTGATTGTCCAGTATTTCCCTTATGAGATAATGCCTCACACAGCAAATGTGTACAGTGCGAGCTGAAAATGCATTTTCAGCACTAAAAAAACCAAACTTTTATAACAGCTAAACCAAACGTTTCCAATGTAAATTTCCACCTTTATATAGTGTAAAAAGACATCCTGAAGCCTGGGCAGTCATTAATTTGATTGTCCAATATTTCCCTTCTGAGATAATGCCTCTCATAGCAAATGTGTACAGCGCGAGCTGAAAATGCATTTACAGCACTAAAAAACCAAACTTTTATAACAGCTAAACCAAACGTTTCCAATGTACATTTCCACCTTTATATAGTGTAGAAAGGCATCCTGAAGCCTGGAAAGTCATTAATTTGATTGTCCAGTATTTCCTTCATGAGATATTGCAACACTTAGAAAAAGTGTACAGCGCCAGCAGACAATGAATTTTCAGCACTAAAAAAACGAAACTTCATTAACAGCTAAACTAAACGTTTCCAATGTAAATTTCCACCCTTATATAGTGTAAAAATACATCCTGAAGCCTGGGCAGTCATTAATTTGATTGTCCAATATTTCCCTTATGAGATAATGCCTCTCATAGCAAATGTGTACAGCGCGAGCTGAAAATGCATTTACAGCACTAAAAAACCAAACTTTTATAACAGCTAAACCAAACGTTTCCAATGTAAATTTCCACCTTTATATAGTGTAGAAAGGCATCCTGAAGCCTGGAAAGTCATTAATTTGATTGTCCAGTATTTCCTTCATGAGATATTGCAACACTTAGAAAAAGTGTACAGCGCCAGCAGACAATGAATTTTCAGCACTAAAAAAACGAAACTTCATTAACAGCTAAACCAAACGTTTCCAATGTAAATTTCCACATTTATAGAGTGTAAAAAGGCATCCTGAAGCCTGGGAAGTCATTAATTTGATTGTCCAGTATTTCCCTTATGAGATAATGCCTCACATAGCAAATGTGTACAGTGCGAGCTGAAAATGCATTTTCAGCACTAAAAAAACAAACTTTTATAACAGCTAAACCAAACGTTTCCAATGTAAATTTCCACCTTTATATAGTGTAAAAAGACATCCTGAAGCCTGGGCAGTCATTAATTTGATTGTCCAGTATTTCCCTTATGAGATAATGCCTCACATAGCAAATGTGTACAGTGCGAGCTGAAAATGCATTTTCAGCACTAAAAAAACCAAACTTTTATAACAGCTAAACCAAACGTTTCCAATGTAAATTTCCACCTTTATATAGTGTAAAAAGACATCCCGAAGCCTAGGCAGTCATTAATTTGATTGTCCAATATTTCCCTTATGAGACAATGCCTCTCATAGCAAATGTGTACAGCGCGAGCTGAAAATGCATTTTCAGCACTAAAAAAACAAACTTTTATAACAGCTAAACCAAACGTTTCCAATGTACATTTCCACCTTTATATAGTGTAGAAAGGCATCCTGAAGCCTGGAAAGTCATTGATTTGATTGTCCAGTATTTCCTTCATGAGATATTGCAACACTTAGAAAAAGTGTACAGCGCCAGCAGACAATGAATTTTCAGCACTAAAAAAACGAAACTTCATTAACAGCTAAACTAAACGTTTCCAATGTAAATTTCCAACTTTATATAGAGTAAAAAGACATCCTGAAGCCTGGGCAGCCATTAATTTGATTGTCCAATATTTCCCTTATGAGATAATGCCTCTCGTAGCAAATGTGTACAGCGCGAGCTGAAAATGCATTTACAGCACTAAAAAACCAAACTTTTATAACAGCTAAACCAAACGTTTCCAATGTAAATTTCCACCTTTATATAGTGTAAAAAGACATCCTGAAGCCTGGGCAGTCATTAATTTGATTGTCCAATATTTCCCTTATGAGATAATGCCTCTCATAGCAAATGTGTACAGCGCGAGCTGAAAATGCATTTACAGCACTAAAAAACCAAACTTTTATAACAGCTAAACCAAACGTTTCCAATGTAAATTTCCACCTTTATATAGTGTAGAAAGGCATCCTGAAGCCTGGAAAGTCATTAATTTGATTGTCCAGTATTTCCTTCATGAGATATTGCAACACTTAGAAAAAGTGTACAGCGCCAGCAGACAATGAATTTTCAGCACTAAAAAAACGAAACTTCATTAACAGCTAAACCAAACGTTTCCAATGTAAATTTCCACATTTATAGAGTGTAAAAAGGCATCCTGAAGCCTGGGAAGTCATTAATTTGATTGTCCAGTATTTCCCTTATGAGATTAATGCCTCACATAGCAAATGTGTACAGTGCGAGCTGAAAATGCATTTTCAGCACTAAAAAACCAAACTTTTATAACAGCTAAACCAAACGTTTCCAATGTAAATTTCCACCTTTTTATAGTGTAAAAAGACATCCTGAAGCCTGGGCAGTCATTAATTTGATTGTCCAATATTTCCCTTTTGAGATAATGCCTCTCATAGCAAATGTGTACAGCGCGAGCTGAAAATGCATTTACAGCACTAAAAAACCAAACTTTTATAACAGCTAAACCAAACGTTTCCAATGTACATTTCCACCTTTATATAGTGTAGAAAGGCATCCTGAAGCCTGGAAAGTCATTAATTTGATTGTCCAGTATTTCCTTCATGAGATATTGCAACACTTAGAAAAAGTGTACAGCGCCAGCAGACAATGAATTTTCAGCACTAAAAAAACGAAACTTCATTAACAGCTAAACCAAACGTTTCCAATGTAAATTTCCACATTTATAGAGTGTAAAAAGGCATCCTGAAGCCTGGGAAGTCATTAATTTGATTGTCCAGTATTTCCCTTATGAGATAATGCCTCACATAGCAAATGTGTACAGTGCGAGCTGAAAATGCATTTTCAGCACTAAAAAACCAAACTTTTATAACAGCTAAACCAAACGTTTCCAATGTAAATTTCCACCTTTATATAGTGTAAAAAGACATCCTGAAGCCTGGGCAGTCATTAATTTGATTGTCCAGTATTTCCCTTATGAGATAATGCCTCACACAGCAAATGTGTACAGTGCGAGCTGAAAATGCATTTTCAGCACTAAAAAAACCAAACTTTTATAACAGCTAAACCAAACGTTTCCAATGTAAATTTCCACCTTTATAGAGTGTAAAAAGACATCCTGAAGCCTGGGCAGTCATTAATTTGATTGTCCAATATTTCCCTTCTGAGATAATGCCTCTCATAGCAAATGTGTACAGCGCGAGCTGAAAATGCATTTACAGCACTAAAAAACCAAACTTTTATAACAGCTAAACCAAACGTTTCCAATGTACATTTCCACCTTTATATAGTGTAGAAAGGCATCCTGAAGCCTGGAAAGTCATTAATTTGATTGTCCAGTATTTCCTTCATGAGATATTGCAACACTTAGAAAAAGTGTACAGCGCCAGCAGACAATGAATTTTCAGCACTAAAAAAACGAAACTTCATTAACAGCTAAACTAAACGTTTCCAATGTAAATTTCCACCCTTATATAGTGTAAAAAGACATCCTGAAGCCTGGGCAGTCATTAATTTGATTGTCCAATATTTCCCTTATGAGATAATGCCTCTCATAGCAAATGTGTACAGCGCGAGCTGAAAATGCATTTACAGCACTAAAAAACCAAACTTTTATAACAGCTAAACCAAACGTTTTCAATGTAAATTTCCACCTTTATATAGTGTAGAAAGGCATCCTGAAGCCTGGAAAGTCATTAATTTGATTGTCCAGTATTTCCTTCATGAGATATTGCAACACTTAGAAAAAGTGTACAGCGCCAGCAGACAATGAATTTTCAGCACTAAAAAAACGAAACTTCATTAACAGCTAAACCAAACGTTTCCAATGTAAATTTCCACATTCATAGAGTGTAAAAAGGCATCCTGAAGCCTGGGAAGTCATTAATTTGATTGTCCAGTATTTCCCTTATGAGATAATGCCTCACATAGCAAATGTGTACAGTGCGAGCTGAAAATGCATTTTCAGCACTAAAAAACCAAACTTTTATAACAGCTAAACCAAACGTTTCCAATGTAAATTTCCACCTTTATATAGTGTAAAAAGACATCCTGAAGCCTGGGCAGTCATTAATTTGATTGTCCAGTATTTCCCTTATGAGATAATGCCTCACACAGCAAATGTGTACAGTGCGAGCTGAAAATGCATTTTCAGCACTAAAAAAACCAAACTTTTATAACAGCTAAACCAAACGTTTCCAATGTAAATTTCCACCTTTATATAGTGTAAAAAGACATCCTGAAGCCTGGGCAGTCATTAATTTGATTGTCCAATATTTCCCTTCTGAGATAATGCCTCTCATAGCAAATGTGTACAGCGCGAGCTGAAAATGCATTTACAGCACTAAAAAACCAAACTTTTATAACAGCTAAACCAAACGTTTCCAATGTACATTTCCACCTTTATATAGTGTAGAAGGCATCCTGAAGCCTGGAAAGTCATTAATTTGATTGTCCAGTATTTCCTTCATGAGATATTGCAACACTTAGAAAAAGTGTACAGCGCCAGCAGACAATGAATTTTCAGCACTAAAAAAACGAAACTTCATTAACAGCTAAACTAAACGTTTCCAATGTAAATTTCCACCCTTATATAGTGTAAAAAGACATCCTGAAGCCTGGGCAGTCATTAATTTGATTGTCCAATATTTCCCTTATGAGATAATGCTTCTCATAGCAAATGTGTACAGCGCGAGCTGAAAATGCATTTACAGCACTAAAAAACCAAACTTTTATAACAGCTAAACCAAACGTTTCCAATGTAAATTTCCACCTTTATATAGTGTAGAAAGGCATCCTGAAGCCTGGAAAGTCATTAATTTGATTGTCCAGTATTTCCTTCATGAGATATTGCAACACTTAGAAAAAGTGTACAGCGCCAGCAGACAATGAATTTTCAGCACTAAAAAAACGAAACTTCATTAACAGCTAAACCAAACGTTTCCAATGTAAATTTCCACATTTATAGAGTGTAAAAAGGCATCCTGAAGCCTGGGAAGGCATTAATTTGATTGTCCAGTATTTCCCTTATGAGATAATGCCTCACATAGCAAATGTGTACAGTGCGAGCTGAAAATGCATTTTCAGCACTAAAAAACCAAACTTTTATAACAGCTAAACCAAACGTTTCCAATGTAAATTTCCACCTTTATATAGTGTAAAAAGACATCCTGAAGCCTGGGCAGTCATTAATTTGATTGTCCAGTATTTCCCTTATGAGATAATGCCTCACACAGCAAATGTGTACAGTGCGAGCTGAAAATGCATTTTCAGCACTAAAAAAACCAAACTTTTATAACAGCTAAACCAAACGTTTCCAATGTAAATTTCCACCTTTATATAGTGTAAAAAGACATCCTGAAGCCTGGGCAGTCATTAATTTGATTGTCCAATATTTCCCTTCTGAGATAATGCCTCTCATAGCAAATGTGTACAGCGCGAGCTGAAAATGCATTTACAGCACTAAAAAACCAAACTTTTATAACAGCTAAACCAAACGTTTCCAATGTACATTTCCACCTTTATATAGTGTAGAAAGGCATCCTGAAGCCTGGAAAGTCATTAATTTGATTGTCCAGTATTTCCTTCATGAGATATTGCAACACTTAGAAAAAGTGTACAGCGCCAGCAGACAATGAATTTTCAGCACTAAAAAAACGAAACTTCATTAACAGCTAAACTAAACGTTTCCAATGTAAATTTCCACCCTTATATAGTGTAAAAATACATCCTGAAGCCTGGGCAGTCATTAATTTGATTGTCCAATATTTCCCTTATGAGATAATGCCTCTCATAGCAAATGTGTACAGCGCGAGCTGAAAATGCATTTACAGCACTAAAAAACCAAACTTTTATAACAGCTAAACCAAACGTTTCCAATGTAAATTTCCACCTTTATATAGTGTAGAAAGGCATCCTGAAGCCTGGAAAGTCATTAATTTGATTGTCCAGTATTTCCTTCATGAGATATTGCAACACTTAGAAAAAGTGTACAGCGCCAGCAGACAATGAATTTTCAGCACTAAAAAAACGAAACTTCATTAACAGCTAAACCAAACGTTTCCAATGTAAATTTCCACATTTATAGAGTGTAAAAAGGCATCCTGAAGCCTGGGAAGTCATTAATTTGATTGTCCAGTATTTCCCTTATGAGATAATGCCTCACATAGCAAATGTGTACAGTGCGAGCTGAAAATGCATTTTCAGCACTAAAAAAACAAACTTTTATAACAGCTAAACCAAACGTTTCCAATGTAAATTTCCACCTTTATATAGTGTAAAAAGACATCCTGAAGCCTGGGCAGTCATTAATTTGATTGTCCAGTATTTCCCTTATGAGATAATGCCTCACATAGCAAATGTGTACAGTGCGAGCTGAAAATGCATTTTCAGCACTAAAAAAACCAAACTTTTATAACAGCTAAACCAAACGTTTCCAATGTAAATTTCCACCTTTATATAGTGTAAAAAGACATCCCGAAGCCTAGGCAGTCATTAATTTGATTGTCCAATATTTCCCTTATGAGACAATGCCTCTCATAGCAAATGTGTACAGCGCGAGCTGAAAATGCATTTTCAGCACTAAAAAAACAAACTTTTATAACAGCTAAACCAAACGTTTCCAATGTACATTTCCACCTTTATATAGTGTAGAAAGGCATCCTGAAGCCTGGAAAGTCATTGATTTGATTGTCCAGTATTTCCTTCATGAGATATTGCAACACTTAGAAAAAGTGTACAGCGCCAGCAGACAATGAATTTTCAGCACTAAAAAAACGAAACTTCATTAACAGCTAAACTAAACGTTTCCAATGTAAATTTCCAACTTTATATAGAGTAAAAAGACATCCTGAAGCCTGGGCAGCCATTAATTTGATTGTCCAATATTTCCCTTATGAGATAATGCCTCTCGTAGCAAATGTGTACAGCGCGAGCTGAAAATGCATTTACAGCACTAAAAAACCAAACTTTTATAACAGCTAAACCAAACGTTTCCAATGTAAATTTCCACCTTTATATAGTGTAAAAAGACATCCTGAAAGCCTGGGCAGTCATTAATTTGATTGTCCAATATTTCCCTTATGAGATAATGCCTCTCATAGCAAATGTGTACAGCGCGAGCTGAAAATGCATTTACAGCACTAAAAAACCAAACTTTTATAACAGCTAAACCAAACGTTTCCAATGTAAATTTCCACCTTTATATAGTGTAGAAAGGCATCCTGAAGCCTGGAAAGTCATTAATTTGATTGTCCAGTATTTCCTTCATGAGATATTGCAACACTTAGAAAAAGTGTACAGCGCCAGCAGACAATGAATTTTCAGCACTAAAAAAACGAAACTTCATTAACAGCTAAACCAAACGTTTCCAATGTAAATTTCCACATTTATAGAGTGTAAAAAGGCATCCTGAAGCCTGGGAAGTCATTAATTTGATTGTCCAGTATTTCCCTTATGAGATTAATGCCTCACATAGCAAATGTGTACAGTGCGAGCTGAAAATGCATTTTCAGCACTAAAAAACCAAACTTTTATAACAGCTAAACCAAACGTTTCCAATGTAAATTTCCACCTTTTTATAGTGTAAAAAGACATCCTGAAGCCTGGGCAGTCATTAATTTGATTGTCCAATATTTCCCTTTTGAGATAATGCCTCTCATAGCAAATGTGTACAGCGCGAGCTGAAAATGCATTTACAGCACTAAAAAACCAAACTTTTATAACAGCTAAACCAAACGTTTCCAATGTACATTTCCACCTTTATATAGTGTAGAAAGGCATCCTGAAGCCTGGAAAGTCATTAATTTGATTGTCCAGTATTTCCTTCATGAGATATTGCAACACTTAGAAAAAGTGTACAGCGCCAGCAGACAATGAATTTTCAGCACTAAAAAAACGAAACTTCATTAACAGCTAAACTAAACGTTTCCGATGTAAATTTCCACCCTTATATAGTGTAAAAAGACATCCTGAAGCCTGGGCAGTCATTAATTTGATTGTCTAATATTTCCCTTATGAGATAATGCCTCTCATAGCAAATGTGTACAGCGCGAGCTGAAAATGCATTTACAGCACTAAAAAACCAAACTTTTATAACAGCTAAACCAAACGTTTCCAATGTACATTTCCACCTTTATATAGTGTAGAAAGGCATCCTGAAGCCTGGAAAGTCATTAATTTGATTGTCCAGTATTTCCTTCATGAGATATTGCAACACTTAGAAAAAGTGTACAGCGCCAGCAGACAATGAATTTTCAGCACTAAAAAAACGAAACTTCATTAACAGCTAAACCAAACGTTTCCAATGTAAATTTCCACATTTATAGAGTGTAAAAAGGCATCCTGAAGCCTGGGAAGTCATTAATTTGATTGTCCAGTATTTCCCTTATGAGATAATGCCTCACATAGCAAATGTCTACAGTGCGAGCTGAAAATGCATTTTCAGCACTAAAAAACCAAACTTTTATAACAGCTAAACCAAACGTTTCCAATGTAAATTTCCACCTTTATATAGTGTAAAAAGACATCCTGAAGCCTGGGCAGTCATTAATTTGATTGTCCAGTATTTCCCTTATGAGATAATGCCTCACACAGCAAATGTGTACAGTGCGAGCTGAAAATGCATTTTCAGCACTAAAAAAACCAAACTTTTATAACAGCTAAACCAAACGTTTCCAATGTAAATTTCCACCTTTATAGAGTGTAAAAAGACATCCTGAAGCCTGGGCAGTCATTAATTTGATTGTCCAATATTTCCCTTCTGAGATAATGCCTCTCATAGCAAATGTGTACAGCGCGAGCTGAAAATGCATTTACAGCACTAAAAAACCAAACTTTTATAACAGCTAAACCAAACGTTTCCAATGTACATTTCCACCTTTATATAGTGTAGAAAGGCATCCTGAAGCCTGGAAAGTCATTAATTTGATTGTCCAGTATTTCCTTCATGAGATATTGCAACACTTAGAAAAAGTGTACAGCGCCAGCAGACAATGAATTTTCAGCACTAAAAAAACGAAACTTCATTAACAGCTAAACCAAACGTTTCCAATGTAAATTTCCACATTTATAGAGTGTAAAAAGGCATCCTGAAGCCTGGGAAGTCATTAATTTGATTGTCCAGTATTTCCCTTATGAGATTAATGCCTCACATAGCAAATGTGTACAGTGCGAGCTGAAAATGCATTTTCAGCACTAAAAAACCAAACTTTTATAACAGCTAAACCAAACGTTTCCAATGTAAATTTCCACCTTTTTATAGTGTAAAAAGACATCCTGAAGCCTGGGCAGTCATTAATTTGATTGTCCAATATTTCCCTTTTGAGATAATGCCTCTCATAGCAAATGTGTACAGCGCGAGCTGAAAATGCATTTACAGCACTAAAAAACCAAACTTTTATAACAGCTAAACCAAACGTTTCCAATGTACATTTCCACCTTTATATAGTGTAGAAAGGCATCCTGAAGCCTGGAAAGTCATTAATTTGATTGTCCAGTATTTCCTTCATGAGATATTGCAACACTTAGAAAAAGTGTACAGCGCCAGCAGACAATGAATTTTCAGCACTAAAAAAACGAAACTTCATTAACAGCTAAACTAAACGTTTCCGATGTAAATTTCCACCCTTATATAGTGTAAAAAGACATCCTGAAGCCTGGGCAGTCATTAATTTGATTGTCTAATATTTCCCTTATGAGATAATGCCTCTCATAGCAAATGTGTACAGCGCGAGCTGAAAATGCATTTACAGCACTAAAAAACCAAACTTTTATAACAGCTAAACCAAACGTTTCCAATGTACATTTCCACCTTTATATAGTGTAGAAAGGCATCCTGAAGCCTGGAAAGTCATTAATTTGATTGTCCAGTATTTCCTTCATGAGATATTGCAACACTTAGAAAAAGTGTACAGCGCCAGCAGACAATGAATTTTCAGCACTAAAAAAACGAAACTTCATTAACAGCTAAACCAAACGTTTCCAATGTAAATTTCCACATTTATAGAGTGTAAAAAGGCATCCTGAAGCCTGGGAAGTCATTAATTTGATTGTCCAGTATTTCCCTTATGAGATAATGCCTCACATAGCAAATGTGTACAGTGCGAGCTGAAAATGCATTTTCAGCACTAAAAAACCAAACTTTTATAACAGCTAAACCAAACGTTTCCAATGTAAATTTCCACCTTTATATAGTGTAAAAAGACATCCTGAAGCCTGGGCAGTCATTAATTTGATTGTCCAGTATTTCCCTTATGAGATAATGCCTCACACAGCAAATGTGTACAGTGCGAGCTGAAAATGCATTTTCAGCACTAAAAAAACCAAACTTTTATAACAGCTAAACCAAACGTTTCCAATGTAAATTTCCACCTTTATAGAGTGTAAAAAGACATCCTGAAGCCTGGGCAGTCATTAATTTGATTGTCCAATATTTCCCTTCTGAGATAATGCCTCTCATAGCAAATGTGTACAGCGCGAGCTGAAAATGCATTTACAGCACTAAAAAACCAAACTTTTATAACAGCTAAACCAAACGTTTCCAATGTACATTTCCACCTTTATATAGTGTAGAAAGGCATCCTGAAGCCTGGAAAGTCATTAATTTGATTGTCCAGTATTTCCTTCATGAGATATTGCAACACTTAGAAAAAGTGTACAGCGCCAGCAGACAATGAATTTTCAGCACTAAAAAAACGAAACTTCATTAACAGCTAAACTAAACGTTTCCAATGTATATTTCCACCTTTATATAGTGTAAAAAGACATCCTGAAGCCTGGGCAGTCATTAATTTGATTGTCCAATATTTCCCTTATGAGATAATGCCTCTCATAGCAAATGTGTACAGCGCGAGCTGAAAATGCATTTACAGCACTAAAAAAACAAACTTTTATAACAGCTAAACCAAACGTTTCCAATGTAAATTTCCACCTTTATATAGTGTAAAACGACATCCTGAAGCCTGGGCAGTCATTAATTTGATTGTCCAGTATTTCCCTTATGAGATAATGCCTCACATAGCAAATGTGGACAGTGCGAGCTGAAAATGCATTTTCAGCACTAAAAAAACCAAACTTTTATAACAGCTAAACCAAACGTTTCCAATGTAAATTTCCACCTTTATATAGTGTAAAAAGACATCCTGAAGCCTGGGCAGTCATTAATTTGATTGTCCAGTATTTCCCTTATGAGATAATGCCTCACACAGCAAATGTGTACAGTGCGAGCTGAAAATGCATTTTCAGCACTAAAAAAACCAAACTTTTATAACAGCTAAACCAAACGTTTCCAATGTAAATCTCCACCTTTATATAGTGTAAAAAGACATCCTGAAGCCTGGGCAGTCATTAATTTGATTGTCCAATATTTCCCTTCTGAGATAATGCCTCTCATAGCAAATGTGTACAGCGCGAGCTGAAAATGCATTTACAGCACTAAAAAACCAAACTTTTATAACAGCTAAACCAAACGTTTCCAATGTACATTTCCACCTTTATATAGTGTAGAAAGGCATCCTGAAGCCTGGAAAGTAATTAATTTGATTGTCCAGTATTTCCTTCATGAGATATTGCAACACATAGAAAAAATGTACAGCGCCAGCAGACAATGAATTTTCAGCACTAAAAAAACGAAACTTCATTAACAGCTAAACTAAACGTTTCCAATGTAAATTTCCACCTTTATATAGTGTAGAAAGGCATCCTGAAGCCTGGAAAGTCATTAATTTGATTGTCCAGTATTTCCTTCATGAGATATTGCAACACTTAGAAAAAGTGTACAGCGCCAGCAGACAATGAATTTTCAGCACTAAAAAAACGAAACTTCATTAACAGCTAAACTAAACGTTTCCAATGTAAATTTCCACCCTTATATAGTGTAAAAAGACATCCTGAAGCCTGGGCAGTCATTAATTTGATTGTCCAATATTTCCCTTATGAGATAATGCTTCTCATAGCAAATGTGTACAGCGCGAGCTGAAAATGCATTTACAGCACTAAAAAACCAAACTTTTATAACAGCTAAACCAAACGTTTCCAATGTAAATTTCCACCTTTATATAGTGTAGAAAGGCATCCTGAAGCCTGGAAAGTCATTAATTTGATTGTCCAGTATTTCCTTCATGAGATATTGCAACACTTAGAAAAAGTGTACAGCGCCAGCAGACAATGAATTTTCAGCACTAAAAAAACGAAACTTCATTAACAGCTAAACCAAACGTTTCCAATGTAAATTTCCACATTTATAGAGTGTAAAAAGGCATCCTGAAGCCTGGGAAGGCATTAATTTGATTGTCCAGTATTTCCCTTATGAGATAATGCCTCACATAGCAAATGTGTACAGTGCGAGCTGAAAATGCATTTTCAGCACTAAAAAACCAAACTTTTATAACAGCTAAACCAAACGTTTCCAATGTAAATTTCCACCTTTATATAGTGTAAAAAGACATCCTGAAGCCTGGGCAGTCATTAATTTGATTGTCCAGTATTTCCCTTATGAGATAATGCCTCACACAGCAAATGTGTACAGTGCGAGCTGAAAATGCATTTTCAGCACTAAAAAAACCAAACTTTTATAACAGCTAAACCAAACGTTTCCAATGTAAATTTCCACCTTTATATAGTGTAAAAAGACATCCTGAAGCCTGGGCAGTCATTAATTTGATTGTCCAATATTTCCCTTCTGAGATAATGCCTCTCATAGCAAATGTGTACAGCGCGAGCTGAAAATGCATTTACAGCACTAAAAAACCAAACTTTTATAACAGCTAAACCAAACGTTTCCAATGTACATTTCCACCTTTATATAGTGTAGAAAGGCATCCTGAAGCCTGGAAAGTCATTAATTTGATTGTCCAGTATTTCCTTCATGAGATATTGCAACACTTAGAAAAAGTGTACAGCGCCAGCAGACAATGAATTTTCAGCACTAAAAAAACGAAACTTCATTAACAGCTAAACTAAACGTTTCCAATGTAAATTTCCACCCTTATATAGTGTAAAAATACATCCTGAAGCCTGGGCAGTCATTAATTTGATTGTCCAATATTTCCCTTATGAGATAATGCCTCTCATAGCAAATGTGTACAGCGCGAGCTGAAAATGCATTTACAGCACTAAAAAACCAAACTTTTATAACAGCTAAACCAAACGTTTCCAATGTAAATTTCCACCTTTATATAGTGTAGAAAGGCATCCTGAAGCCTGGAAAGTCATTAATTTGATTGTCCAGTATTTCCTTCATGAGATATTGCAACACTTAGAAAAAGTGTACAGCGCCAGCAGACAATGAATTTTCAGCACTAAAAAAACGAAACTTCATTAACAGCTAAACCAAACGTTTCCAATGTAAATTTCCACATTTATAGAGTGTAAAAAGGCATCCTGAAGCCTGGGAAGTCATTAATTTGATTGTCCAGTATTTCCCTTATGAGATAATGCCTCACATAGCAAATGTGTACAGTGCGAGCTGAAAATGCATTTTCAGCACTAAAAAAACAAACTTTTATAACAGCTAAACCAAACGTTTCCAATGTAAATTTCCACCTTTATATAGTGTAAAAAGACATCCTGAAGCCTGGGCAGTCATTAATTTGATTGTCCAGTATTTCCCTTATGAGATAATGCCTCACATAGCAAATGTGTACAGTGCGAGCTGAAAATGCATTTTCAGCACTAAAAAAACCAAACTTTTATAACAGCTAAACCAAACGTTTCCAATGTAAATTTCCACCTTTATATAGTGTAAAAAGACATCCCGAAGCCTAGGCAGTCATTAATTTGATTGTCCAATATTTCCCTTATGAGACAATGCCTCTCATAGCAAATGTGTACAGCGCGAGCTGAAAATGCATTTTCAGCACTAAAAAAACAAACTTTTATAACAGCTAAACCAAACGTTTCCAATGTACATTTCCACCTTTATATAGTGTAGAAAGGCATCCTGAAGCCTGGAAAGTCATTGATTTGATTGTCCAGTATTTCCTTCATGAGATATTGCAACACTTAGAAAAAGTGTACAGCGCCAGCAGACAATGAATTTTCAGCACTAAAAAAACGAAACTTCATTAACAGCTAAACTAAACGTTTCCAATGTAAATTTCCAACTTTATATAGAGTAAAAAGACATCCTGAAGCCTGGGCAGCCATTAATTTGATTGTCCAATATTTCCCTTATGAGATAATGCCTCTCGTAGCAAATGTGTACAGCGCGAGCTGAAAATGCATTTACAGCACTAAAAAACCAAACTTTTATAACAGCTAAACCAAACGTTTCCAATGTAAATTTCCACCTTTATATAGTGTAAAAAGACATCCTGAAGCCTGGGCAGTCATTAATTTGATTGTCCAATATTTCCCTTATGAGATAATGCCTCTCATAGCAAATGTGTACAGCGCGAGCTGAAAATGCATTTACAGCACTAAAAAACCAAACTTTTATAACAGCTAAACCAAACGTTTCCAATGTAAATTTCCACCTTTATATAGTGTAGAAAGGCATCCTGAAGCCTGGAAAGTCATTAATTTGATTGTCCAGTATTTCCTTCATGAGATATTGCAACACTTAGAAAAAGTGTACAGCGCCAGCAGACAATGAATTTTCAGCACTAAAAAAACGAAACTTCATTAACAGCTAAACCAAACGTTTCCAATGTAAATTTCCACATTTATAGAGTGTAAAAAGGCATCCTGAAGCCTGGGAAGTCATTAATTTGATTGTCCAGTATTTCCCTTATGAGATTAATGCCTCACATAGCAAATGTGTACAGTGCGAGCTGAAAATGCATTTTCAGCACTAAAAAACCAAACTTTTATAACAGCTAAACCAAACGTTTCCAATGTAAATTTCCACCTTTTTATAGTGTAAAAAGACATCCTGAAGCCTGGGCAGTCATTAATTTGATTGTCCAATATTTCCCTTTTGAGATAATGCCTCTCATAGCAAATGTGTACAGCGCGAGCTGAAAATGCATTTACAGCACTAAAAAACCAAACTTTTATAACAGCTAAACCAAACGTTTCCAATGTACATTTCCACCTTTATATAGTGTAGAAAGGCATCCTGAAGCCTGGAAAGTCATTAATTTGATTGTCCAGTATTTCCTTCATGAGATATTGCAACACTTAGAAAAAGTGTACAGCGCCAGCAGACAATGAATTTTCAGCACTAAAAAAACGAAACTTCATTAACAGCTAAACTAAACGTTTCCGATGTAAATTTCCACCCTTATATAGTGTAAAAAGACATCATGAAGCCTGGGCAGTCATTAATTTGATTGTCTAATATTTCCCTTATGAGATAATGCCTCTCATAGCAAATGTGTACAGCGCGAGCTGAAAATGCATTTACAGCACTAAAAAACCAAACTTTTATAACAGCTAAACCAAACGTTTCCAATGTACATTTCCACCTTTATATAGTGTAGAAAGGCATCCTGAAGCCTGGAAAGTCATTAATTTGATTGTCCAGTATTTCCTTCATGAGATATTGCAACACTTAGAAAAAGTGTACAGCGCCAGCAGACAATGAATTTTCAGCACTAAAAAAACGAAACTTCATTAACAGCTAAACCAAACGTTTCCAATGTAAATTTCCACATTTATAGAGTGTAAAAAGGCATCCTGAAGCCTGGGAAGTCATTAATTTGATTGTCCAGTATTTCCCTTATGAGATAATGCCTCACATAGCAAATGTGTACAGTGCGAGCTGAAAATGCATTTTCAGCACTAAAAAACCAAACTTTTATAACAGCTAAACCAAACGTTTCCAATGTAAATTTCCACCTTTATATAGTGTAAAAAGACATCCTGAAGCCTGGGCAGTCATTAATTTGATTGTCCAGTATTTCCCTTATGAGATAATGCCTCACACAGCAAATGTGTACAGTGCGAGCTGAAAATGCATTTTCAGCACTAAAAAAACCAAACTTTTATAACAGCTAAACCAAACGTTTCCAATGTAAATTTCCACCTTTATAGAGTGTAAAAAGACATCCTGAAGCCTGGGCAGTCATTAATTTGATTGTCCAATATTTCCCTTCTGAGATAATGCCTCTCATAGCAAATGTGTACAGCGCGAGCTGAAAATGCATTTACAGCACTAAAAAACCAAACTTTTATAACAGCTAAACCAAACGTTTCCAATGTACATTTCCACCTTTATATAGTGTAGAAAGGCATCCTGAAGCCTGGAAAGTCATTAATTTGATTGTCCAGTATTTCCTTCATGAGATATTGCAACACTTAGAAAAAGTGTACAGCGCCAGCAGACAATGAATTTTCAGCACTAAAAAAACGAAACTTCATTAACAGCTAAACTAAACGTTTCCAATGTAAATTTCCACCCTTATATAGTGTAAAAAGACATCCTGAAGCCTGGGCAGTCATTAATTTGATTGTCCAATATTTCCCTTATGAGATAATGCCTCTCATAGCAAATGTGTACAGCGCGAGCTGAAAATGCATTTACAGCACTAAAAAACCAAACTTTTATAACAGCTAAACCAAACGTTTTCAATGTAAATTTCCACCTTTATATAGTGTAGAAAGGCATCCTGAAGCCTGGAAAGTCATTAATTTGATTGTCCAGTATTTCCTTCATGAGATATTGCAACACTTAGAAAAAGTGTACAGCGCCAGCAGACAATGAATTTTCAGCACTAAAAAAACGAAACTTCATTAACAGCTAAACCAAACGTTTCCAATGTAAATTTCCACATTCATAGAGTGTAAAAAGGCATCCTGAAGCCTGGGAAGTCATTAATTTGATTGTCCAGTATTTCCCTTATGAGATAATGCCTCACATAGCAAATGTGTACAGTGCGAGCTGAAAATGCATTTTCAGCACTAAAAAACCAAACTTTTATAACAGCTAAACCAAACGTTTCCAATGTAAATTTCCACCTTTATATAGTGTAAAAAGACATCCTGAAGCCTGGGCAGTCATTAATTTGATTGTCCAGTATTTCCCTTATGAGATAATGCCTCACACAGCAAATGTGTACAGTGCGAGCTGAAAATGCATTTTCAGCACTAAAAAAACCAAACTTTTATAACAGCTAAACCAAACGTTTCCAATGTAAATTTCCACCTTTATATAGTGTAAAAAGACATCCTGAAGCCTGGGCAGTCATTAATTTGATTGTCCAATATTTCCCTTCTGAGATAATGCCTCTCATAGCAAATGTGTACAGCGCGAGCTGAAAATGCATTTACAGCACTAAAAAACCAAACTTTTATAACAGCTAAACCAAACGTTTCCAATGTACATTTCCACCTTTATATAGTGTAGAAGGCATCCTGAAGCCTGGAAAGTCATTAATTTGATTGTCCAGTATTTCCTTCATGAGATATTGCAACACTTAGAAAAAGTGTACAGCGCCAGCAGACAATGAATTTTCAGCACTAAAAAAACGAAACTTCATTAACAGCTAAACTAAACGTTTCCAATGTAAATTTCCACCCTTATATAGTGTAAAAAGACATCCTGAAGCCTGGGCAGTCATTAATTTGATTGTCCAATATTTCCCTTATGAGATAATGCTTCTCATAGCAAATGTGTACAGCGCGAGCTGAAAATGCATTTACAGCACTAAAAAACCAAACTTTTATAACAGCTAAACCAAACGTTTCCAATGTAAATTTCCACCTTTATATAGTGTAGAAAGGCATCCTGAAGCCTGGAAAGTCATTAATTTGATTGTCCAGTATTTCCTTCATGAGATATTGCAACACTTAGAAAAAGTGTACAGCGCCAGCAGACAATGAATTTTCAGCACTAAAAAAACGAAACTTCATTAACAGCTAAACCAAACGTTTCCAATGTAAATTTCCACATTTATAGAGTGTAAAAAGGCATCCTGAAGCCTGGGAAGGCATTAATTTGATTGTCCAGTATTTCCCTTATGAGATAATGCCTCACATAGCAAATGTGTACAGTGCGAGCTGAAAATGCATTTTCAGCACTAAAAAACCAAACTTTTATAACAGCTAAACCAAACGTTTCCAATGTAAATTTCCACCTTTATATAGTGTAAAAAGACATCCTGAAGCCTGGGCAGTCATTAATTTGATTGTCCAGTATTTCCCTTATGAGATAATGCCTCACACAGCAAATGTGTACAGTGCGAGCTGAAAATGCATTTTCAGCACTAAAAAAACCAAACTTTTATAACAGCTAAACCAAACGTTTCCAATGTAAATTTCCACCTTTATATAGTGTAAAAAGACATCCTGAAGCCTGGGCAGTCATTAATTTGATTGTCCAATATTTCCCTTCTGAGATAATGCCTCTCATAGCAAATGTGTACAGCGCGAGCTGAAAATGCATTTACAGCACTAAAAAACCAAACTTTTATAACAGCTAAACCAAACGTTTCCAATGTACATTTCCACCTTTATATAGTGTAGAAAGGCATCCTGAAGCCTGGAAAGTCATTAATTTGATTGTCCAGTATTTCCTTCATGAGATATTGCAACACTTAGAAAAAGTGTACAGCGCCAGCAGACAATGAATTTTCAGCACTAAAAAAACGAAACTTCATTAACAGCTAAACTAAACGTTTCCAATGTAAATTTCCACCCTTATATAGTGTAAAAATACATCCTGAAGCCTGGGCAGTCATTAATTTGATTGTCCAATATTTCCCTTATGAGATAATGCCTCTCATAGCAAATGTGTACAGCGCGAGCTGAAAATGCATTTACAGCACTAAAAAACCAAACTTTTATAACAGCTAAACCAAACGTTTCCAATGTAAATTTCCACCTTTATATAGTGTAGAAAGGCATCCTGAAGCCTGGAAAGTCATTAATTTGATTGTCCAGTATTTCCTTCATGAGATATTGCAACACTTAGAAAAAGTGTACAGCGCCAGCAGACAATGAATTTTCAGCACTAAAAAAACGAAACTTCATTAACAGCTAAACCAAACGTTTCCAATGTAAATTTCCACATTTATAGAGTGTAAAAAGGCATCCTGAAGCCTGGGAAGTCATTAATTTGATTGTCCAGTATTTCCCTTATGAGATAATGCCTCACATAGCAAATGTGTACAGTGCGAGCTGAAAATGCATTTTCAGCACTAAAAAAACAAACTTTTATAACAGCTAAACCAAACGTTTCCAATGTAAATTTCCACCTTTATATAGTGTAAAAAGACATCCTGAAGCCTGGGCAGTCATTAATTTGATTGTCCAGTATTTCCCTTATGAGATAATGCCTCACATAGCAAATGTGTACAGTGCGAGCTGAAAATGCATTTTCAGCACTAAAAAAACCAAACTTTTATAACAGCTAAACCAAACGTTTCCAATGTAAATTTCCACCTTTATATAGTGTAAAAAGACATCCCGAAGCCTAGGCAGTCATTAATTTGATTGTCCAATATTTCCCTTATGAGACAATGCCTCTCATAGCAAATGTGTACAGCGCGAGCTGAAAATGCATTTTCAGCACTAAAAAAACAAACTTTTATAACAGCTAAACCAAACGTTTCCAATGTACATTTCCACCTTTATATAGTGTAGAAAGGCATCCTGAAGCCTGGAAAGTCATTGATTTGATTGTCCAGTATTTCCTTCATGAGATATTGCAACACTTAGAAAAAGTGTACAGCGCCAGCAGACAATGAATTTTCAGCACTAAAAAAACGAAACTTCATTAACAGCTAAACTAAACGTTTCCAATGTAAATTTCCAACTTTATATAGAGTAAAAAGACATCCTGAAGCCTGGGCAGCCATTAATTTGATTGTCCAATATTTCCCTTATGAGATAATGCCTCTCGTAGCAAATGTGTACAGCGCGAGCTGAAAATGCATTTACAGCACTAAAAAACCAAACTTTTATAACAGCTAAACCAAACGTTTCCAATGTAAATTTCCACCTTTATATAGTGTAAAAAGACATCCTGAAAGCCTGGGCAGTCATTAATTTGATTGTCCAATATTTCCCTTATGAGATAATGCCTCTCATAGCAAATGTGTACAGCGCGAGCTGAAAATGCATTTACAGCACTAAAAAACCAAACTTTTATAACAGCTAAACCAAACGTTTCCAATGTAAATTTCCACCTTTATATAGTGTAGAAAGGCATCCTGAAGCCTGGAAAGTCATTAATTTGATTGTCCAGTATTTCCTTCATGAGATATTGCAACACTTAGAAAAAGTGTACAGCGCCAGCAGACAATGAATTTTCAGCACTAAAAAAACGAAACTTCATTAACAGCTAAACCAAACGTTTCCAATGTAAATTTCCACATTTATAGAGTGTAAAAAGGCATCCTGAAGCCTGGGAAGTCATTAATTTGATTGTCCAGTATTTCCCTTATGAGATTAATGCCTCACATAGCAAATGTGTACAGTGCGAGCTGAAAATGCATTTTCAGCACTAAAAAACCAAACTTTTATAACAGCTAAACCAAACGTTTCCAATGTAAATTTCCACCTTTTTATAGTGTAAAAAGACATCCTGAAGCCTGGGCAGTCATTAATTTGATTGTCCAATATTTCCCTTTTGAGATAATGCCTCTCATAGCAAATGTGTACAGCGCGAGCTGAAAATGCATTTACAGCACTAAAAAACCAAACTTTTATAACAGCTAAACCAAACGTTTCCAATGTACATTTCCACCTTTATATAGTGTAGAAAGGCATCCTGAAGCCTGGAAAGTCATTAATTTGATTGTCCAGTATTTCCTTCATGAGATATTGCAACACTTAGAAAAAGTGTACAGCGCCAGCAGACAATGAATTTTCAGCACTAAAAAAACGAAACTTCATTAACAGCTAAACTAAACGTTTCCGATGTAAATTTCCACCCTTATATAGTGTAAAAAGACATCCTGAAGCCTGGGCAGTCATTAATTTGATTGTCTAATATTTCCCTTATGAGATAATGCCTCTCATAGCAAATGTGTACAGCGCGAGCTGAAAATGCATTTACAGCACTAAAAAACCAAACTTTTATAACAGCTAAACCAAACGTTTCCAATGTACATTTCCACCTTTATATAGTGTAGAAAGGCATCCTGAAGCCTGGAAAGTCATTAATTTGATTGTCCAGTATTTCCTTCATGAGATATTGCAACACTTAGAAAAAGTGTACAGCGCCAGCAGACAATGAATTTTCAGCACTAAAAAAACGAAACTTCATTAACAGCTAAACCAAACGTTTCCAATGTAAATTTCCACATTTATAGAGTGTAAAAAGGCATCCTGAAGCCTGGGAAGTCATTAATTTGATTGTCCAGTATTTCCCTTATGAGATAATGCCTCACATAGCAAATGTCTACAGTGCGAGCTGAAAATGCATTTTCAGCACTAAAAAACCAAACTTTTATAACAGCTAAACCAAACGTTTCCAATGTAAATTTCCACCTTTATATAGTGTAAAAAGACATCCTGAAGCCTGGGCAGTCATTAATTTGATTGTCCAGTATTTCCCTTATGAGATAATGCCTCACACAGCAAATGTGTACAGTGCGAGCTGAAAATGCATTTTCAGCACTAAAAAAACCAAACTTTTATAACAGCTAAACCAAACGTTTCCAATGTAAATTTCCACCTTTATAGAGTGTAAAAAGACATCCTGAAGCCTGGGCAGTCATTAATTTGATTGTCCAATATTTCCCTTCTGAGATAATGCCTCTCATAGCAAATGTGTACAGCGCGAGCTGAAAATGCATTTACAGCACTAAAAAACCAAACTTTTATAACAGCTAAACCAAACGTTTCCAATGTACATTTCCACCTTTATATAGTGTAGAAAGGCATCCTGAAGCCTGGAAAGTCATTAATTTGATTGTCCAGTATTTCCTTCATGAGATATTGCAACACTTAGAAAAAGTGTACAGCGCCAGCAGACAATGAATTTTCAGCACTAAAAAAACGAAACTTCATTAACAGCTAAACCAAACGTTTCCAATGTAAATTTCCACATTTATAGAGTGTAAAAAGGCATCCTGAAGCCTGGGAAGTCATTAATTTGATTGTCCAGTATTTCCCTTATGAGATTAATGCCTCACATAGCAAATGTGTACAGTGCGAGCTGAAAATGCATTTTCAGCACTAAAAAACCAAACTTTTATAACAGCTAAACCAAACGTTTCCAATGTAAATTTCCACCTTTTTATAGTGTAAAAAGACATCCTGAAGCCTGGGCAGTCATTAATTTGATTGTCCAATATTTCCCTTTTGAGATAATGCCTCTCATAGCAAATGTGTACAGCGCGAGCTGAAAATGCATTTACAGCACTAAAAAACCAAACTTTTATAACAGCTAAACCAAACGTTTCCAATGTACATTTCCACCTTTATATAGTGTAGAAAGGCATCCTGAAGCCTGGAAAGTCATTAATTTGATTGTCCAGTATTTCCTTCATGAGATATTGCAACACTTAGAAAAAGTGTACAGCGCCAGCAGACAATGAATTTTCAGCACTAAAAAAACGAAACTTCATTAACAGCTAAACTAAACGTTTCCGATGTAAATTTCCACCCTTATATAGTGTAAAAAGACATCCTGAAGCCTGGGCAGTCATTAATTTGATTGTCTAATATTTCCCTTATGAGATAATGCCTCTCATAGCAAATGTGTACAGCGCGAGCTGAAAATGCATTTACAGCACTAAAAAACCAAACTTTTATAACAGCTAAACCAAACGTTTCCAATGTACATTTCCACCTTTATATAGTGTAGAAAGGCATCCTGAAGCCTGGAAAGTCATTAATTTGATTGTCCAGTATTTCCTTCATGAGATATTGCAACACTTAGAAAAAGTGTACAGCGCCAGCAGACAATGAATTTTCAGCACTAAAAAAACGAAACTTCATTAACAGCTAAACCAAACGTTTCCAATGTAAATTTCCACATTTATAGAGTGTAAAAAGGCATCCTGAAGCCTGGGAAGTCATTAATTTGATTGTCCAGTATTTCCCTTATGAGATAATGCCTCACATAGCAAATGTGTACAGTGCGAGCTGAAAATGCATTTTCAGCACTAAAAAACCAAACTTTTATAACAGCTAAACCAAACGTTTCCAATGTAAATTTCCACCTTTATATAGTGTAAAAAGACATCCTGAAGCCTGGGCAGTCATTAATTTGATTGTCCAGTATTTCCCTTATGAGATAATGCCTCACACAGCAAATGTGTACAGTGCGAGCTGAAAATGCATTTTCAGCACTAAAAAAACCAAACTTTTATAACAGCTAAACCAAACGTTTCCAATGTAAATTTCCACCTTTATAGAGTGTAAAAAGACATCCTGAAGCCTGGGCAGTCATTAATTTGATTGTCCAATATTTCCCTTCTGAGATAATGCCTCTCATAGCAAATGTGTACAGCGCGAGCTGAAAATGCATTTACAGCACTAAAAAACCAAACTTTTATAACAGCTAAACCAAACGTTTCCAATGTACATTTCCACCTTTATATAGTGTAGAAAGGCATCCTGAAGCCTGGAAAGTCATTAATTTGATTGTCCAGTATTTCCTTCATGAGATATTGCAACACTTAGAAAAAGTGTACAGCGCCAGCAGACAATGAATTTTCAGCACTAAAAAAACGAAACTTCATTAACAGCTAAACTAAACGTTTCCAATGTAAATTTCCACCCTTATATAGTGTAAAAAGACATCCTGAAGCCTGGGCAGTCATTAATTTGATTGTCCAATATTTCCCTTATGAGATAATGCCTCTCATAGCAAATGTGTACAGCGCGAGCTGAAAATGCATTTACAGCACTAAAAAACCAAACTTTTATAACAGCTAAACCAAACGTTTCCAATGTAAATTTCCACCTTTATATAGTGTAGAAAGGCATCCTGAAGCCTGGAAAGTCATTAATTTGATTGTCCAGTATTTCCTTCATGAGATATTGCAACACTTAGAAAAAGTGTACAGCGCCAGCAGACAATGAATTTTCAGCACTAAAAAAACGAAACTTCATTAACAGCTAAACCAAACGTTTCCAATGTAAATTTCCACATTCATAGAGTGTAAAAAGGCATCCTGAAGCCTGGGAAGTCATTAATTTGATTGTCCAGTATTTCCCTTATGAGATAATGCCTCACATAGCAAATGTGTACAGTGCGAGCTGAAAATGCATTTTCAGCACTAAAAAACCAAACTTTTATAACAGCTAAACCAAACGTTTCCAATGTAAATTTCCACCTTTATATAGTGTAAAAAGACATCCTGAAGCCTGGGCAGTCATTAATTTGATTGTCCAGTATTTCCCTTATGAGATAATGCCTCACACAGCAAATGTGTACAGTGCGAGCTGAAAATGCATTTTCAGCACTAAAAAAACCAAACTTTTATAACAGCTAAACCAAACGTTTCCAATGTAAATTTCCACCTTTATATAGTGTAAAAAGACATCCTGAAGCCTGGGCAGTCATTAATTTGATTGTCCAATATTTCCCTTCTGAGATAATGCCTCTCATAGCAAATGTGTACAGCGCGAGCTGAAAATGCATTTACAGCACTAAAAAACCAAACTTTTATAACAGCTAAACCAAACGTTTCCAATGTACATTTCCACCTTTATATAGTGTAGAAGGCATCCTGAAGCCTGGAAAGTCATTAATTTGATTGTCCAGTATTTCCTTCATGAGATATTGCAACACTTAGAAAAAGTGTACAGCGCCAGCAGACAATGAATTTTCAGCACTAAAAAAACGAAACTTCATTAACAGCTAAACTAAACGTTTCCAATGTAAATTTCCACCCTTATATAGTGTAAAAAGACATCCTGAAGCCTGGGCAGTCATTAATTTGATTGTCCAATATTTCCCTTATGAGATAATGCTTCTCATAGCAAATGTGTACAGCGCGAGCTGAAAATGCATTTACAGCACTAAAAAACCAAACTTTTATAACAGCTAAACCAAACGTTTCCAATGTAAATTTCCACCTTTATATAGTGTAGAAAGGCATCCTGAAGCCTGGAAAGTCATTAATTTGATTGTCCAGTATTTCCTTCATGAGATATTGCAACACTTAGAAAAAGTGTACAGCGCCAGCAGACAATGAATTTTCAGCACTAAAAAAACGAAACTTCATTAACAGCTAAACCAAACGTTTCCAATGTAAATTTCCACATTTATAGAGTGTAAAAAGGCATCCTGAAGCCTGGGAAGGCATTAATTTGATTGTCCAGTATTTCCCTTATGAGATAATGCCTCACATAGCAAATGTGTACAGTGCGAGCTGAAAATGCATTTTCAGCACTAAAAAACCAAACTTTTATAACAGCTAAACCAAACGTTTCCAATGTAAATTTCCACCTTTATATAGTGTAAAAAGACATCCTGAAGCCTGGGCAGTCATTAATTTGATTGTCCAGTATTTCCCTTATGAGATAATGCCTCACACAGCAAATGTGTACAGTGCGAGCTGAAAATGCATTTTCAGCACTAAAAAAACCAAACTTTTATAACAGCTAAACCAAACGTTTCCAATGTAAATTTCCACCTTTATATAGTGTAAAAAGACATCCTGAAGCCTGGGCAGTCATTAATTTGATTGTCCAATATTTCCCTTCTGAGATAATGCCTCTCATAGCAAATGTGTACAGCGCGAGCTGAAAATGCATTTACAGCACTAAAAAACCAAACTTTTATAACAGCTAAACCAAACGTTTCCAATGTACATTTCCACCTTTATATAGTGTAGAAAGGCATCCTGAAGCCTGGAAAGTCATTAATTTGATTGTCCAGTATTTCCTTCATGAGATATTGCAACACTTAGAAAAAGTGTACAGCGCCAGCAGACAATGAATTTTCAGCACTAAAAAAACGAAACTTCATTAACAGCTAAACTAAACGTTTCCAATGTAAATTTCCACCCTTATATAGTGTAAAAATACATCCTGAAGCCTGGGCAGTCATTAATTTGATTGTCCAATATTTCCCTTATGAGATAATGCCTCTCATAGCAAATGTGTACAGCGCGAGCTGAAAATGCATTTACAGCACTAAAAAACCAAACTTTTATAACAGCTAAACCAAACGTTTCCAATGTAAATTTCCACCTTTATATAGTGTAGAAAGGCATCCTGAAGCCTGGAAAGTCATTAATTTGATTGTCCAGTATTTCCTTCATGAGATATTGCAACACTTAGAAAAAGTGTACAGCGCCAGCAGACAATGAATTTTCAGCACTAAAAAAACGAAACTTCATTAACAGCTAAACCAAACGTTTCCAATGTAAATTTCCACATTTATAGAGTGTAAAAAGGCATCCTGAAGCCTGGGAAGTCATTAATTTGATTGTCCAGTATTTCCCTTATGAGATAATGCCTCACATAGCAAATGTGTACAGTGCGAGCTGAAAATGCATTTTCAGCACTAAAAAAACAAACTTTTATAACAGCTAAACCAAACGTTTCCAATGTAAATTTCCACCTTTATATAGTGTAAAAAGACATCCTGAAGCCTGGGCAGTCATTAATTTGATTGTCCAGTATTTCCCTTATGAGATAATGCCTCACATAGCAAATGTGTACAGTGCGAGCTGAAAATGCATTTTCAGCACTAAAAAAACCAAACTTTTATAACAGCTAAACCAAACGTTTCCAATGTAAATTTCCACCTTTATATAGTGTAAAAAGACATCCCGAAGCCTAGGCAGTCATTAATTTGATTGTCCAATATTTCCCTTATGAGACAATGCCTCTCATAGCAAATGTGTACAGCGCGAGCTGAAAATGCATTTTCAGCACTAAAAAAACAAACTTTTATAACAGCTAAACCAAACGTTTCCAATGTACATTTCCACCTTTATATAGTGTAGAAAGGCATCCTGAAGCCTGGAAAGTCATTGATTTGATTGTCCAGTATTTCCTTCATGAGATATTGCAACACTTAGAAAAAGTGTACAGCGCCAGCAGACAATGAATTTTCAGCACTAAAAAAACGAAACTTCATTAACAGCTAAACTAAACGTTTCCAATGTAAATTTCCAACTTTATATAGAGTAAAAAGACATCCTGAAGCCTGGGCAGCCATTAATTTGATTGTCCAATATTTCCCTTATGAGATAATGCCTCTCGTAGCAAATGTGTACAGCGCGAGCTGAAAATGCATTTACAGCACTAAAAAACCAAACTTTTATAACAGCTAAACCAAACGTTTCCAATGTAAATTTCCACCTTTATATAGTGTAAAAAGACATCCTGAAGCCTGGGCAGTCATTAATTTGATTGTCCAATATTTCCCTTATGAGATAATGCCTCTCATAGCAAATGTGTACAGCGCGAGCTGAAAATGCATTTACAGCACTAAAAAACCAAACTTTTATAACAGCTAAACCAAACGTTTCCAATGTAAATTTCCACCTTTATATAGTGTAGAAAGGCATCCTGAAGCCTGGAAAGTCATTAATTTGATTGTCCAGTATTTCCTTCATGAGATATTGCAACACTTAGAAAAAGTGTACAGCGCCAGCAGACAATGAATTTTCAGCACTAAAAAAACGAAACTTCATTAACAGCTAAACCAAACGTTTCCAATGTAAATTTCCACATTTATAGAGTGTAAAAAGGCATCCTGAAGCCTGGGAAGTCATTAATTTGATTGTCCAGTATTTCCCTTATGAGATTAATGCCTCACATAGCAAATGTGTACAGTGCGAGCTGAAAATGCATTTTCAGCACTAAAAAACCAAACTTTTATAACAGCTAAACCAAACGTTTCCAATGTAAATTTCCACCTTTTTATAGTGTAAAAAGACATCCTGAAGCCTGGGCAGTCATTAATTTGATTGTCCAATATTTCCCTTTTGAGATAATGCCTCTCATAGCAAATGTGTACAGCGCGAGCTGAAAATGCATTTACAGCACTAAAAAACCAAACTTTTATAACAGCTAAACCAAACGTTTCCAATGTACATTTCCACCTTTATATAGTGTAGAAAGGCATCCTGAAGCCTGGAAAGTCATTAATTTGATTGTCCAGTATTTCCTTCATGAGATATTGCAACACTTAGAAAAAGTGTACAGCGCCAGCAGACAATGAATTTTCAGCACTAAAAAAACGAAACTTCATTAACAGCTAAACTAAACGTTTCCGATGTAAATTTCCACCCTTATATAGTGTAAAAAGACATCCTGAAGCCTGGGCAGTCATTAATTTGATTGTCTAATATTTCCCTTATGAGATAATGCCTCTCATAGCAAATGTGTACAGCGCGAGCTGAAAATGCATTTACAGCACTAAAAAACCAAACTTTTATAACAGCTAAACCAAACGTTTCCAATGTACATTTCCACCTTTATATAGTGTAGAAAGGCATCCTGAAGCCTGGAAAGTCATTAATTTGATTGTCCAGTATTTCCTTCATGAGATATTGCAACACTTAGAAAAAGTGTACAGCGCCAGCAGACAATGAATTTTCAGCACTAAAAAAACGAAACTTCATTAACAGCTAAACCAAACGTTTCCAATGTAAATTTCCACATTTATAGAGTGTAAAAAGGCATCCTGAAGCCTGGGAAGTCATTAATTTGATTGTCCAGTATTTCCCTTATGAGATAATGCCTCACATAGCAAATGTGTACAGTGCGAGCTGAAAATGCATTTTCAGCACTAAAAAACCAAACTTTTATAACAGCTAAACCAAACGTTTCCAATGTAAATTTCCACCTTTATATAGTGTAAAAAGACATCCTGAAGCCTGGGCAGTCATTAATTTGATTGTCCAGTATTTCCCTTATGAGATAATGCCTCACACAGCAAATGTGTACAGTGCGAGCTGAAAATGCATTTTCAGCACTAAAAAAACCAAACTTTTATAACAGCTAAACCAAACGTTTCCAATGTAAATTTCCACCTTTATAGAGTGTAAAAAGACATCCTGAAGCCTGGGCAGTCATTAATTTGATTGTCCAATATTTCCCTTCTGAGATAATGCCTCTCATAGCAAATGTGTACAGCGCGAGCTGAAAATGCATTTACAGCACTAAAAAACCAAACTTTTATAACAGCTAAACCAAACGTTTCCAATGTACATTTCCACCTTTATATAGTGTAGAAAGGCATCCTGAAGCCTGGAAAGTCATTAATTTGATTGTCCAGTATTTCCTTCATGAGATATTGCAACACTTAGAAAAAGTGTACAGCGCCAGCAGACAATGAATTTTCAGCACTAAAAAAACGAAACTTCATTAACAGCTAAACTAAACGTTTCCAATGTAAATTTCCACCCTTATATAGTGTAAAAAGACATCCTGAAGCCTGGGCAGTCATTAATTTGATTGTCCAATATTTCCCTTATGAGATAATGCCTCTCATAGCAAATGTGTACAGTGCGAGCTGAAAATGCATTTACAGCACTAAAAAAACAAACTTTTATAACAGCTAAACCAAACGTTTCCAATGTAAATTTCCACCTTTATATAGTGTAAAAAGACATCCTGAAGCCTGGGCAGTCATTAATTTGATTGTCCAATATTTCCCTTATGAGATAATGCCTCTCATAGCAAATGTGTACAGCGCGAGCTGAAAATGCATTTACAGCACTAAAAAACCAAACTTTTATAACAGCTAAACCAAACGTTTCCAATGTAAATTTCCACCTTTATATAGTGTAAAAAGACATCCTGAAGCCTGGGCAGTCATTAATTTGATTGTCCAATATTTCCCTTATGAGATAATGCCTCTCATAGCAAATGTGTACAGCGCGAGCTGAAAATGCATTTACAGCACTAAAAAACCAAACTTTTATAACAGCTAAACCAAACGTTTCCAATGTAAATTTCCACCTTTATATAGTGTAGAAAGGCATCCTGAAGCCTGGAAAGTCATTAATTTGATTGTCCAGTATTTCCTTCATGAGATATTGCAACACTTAGAAAAAGTGTACAGCGCCAGCAGACAATGAATTTTCAGCACTAAAAAAACGAAACTTCATTAACAGCTAAACCAAACGTTTCCAATGTAAATTTCCACATTTATAGAGTGTAAAAAGGCATCCTGAAGCCTGGGAAGTCATTAATTTGATTGTCCAGTATTTCCCTTATGAGATTAATGCCTCACATAGCAAATGTGTACAGTGCGAGCTGAAAATGCATTTTCAGCACTAAAAAACCAAACTTTTATAACAGCTAAACCAAACGTTTCCAATGTAAATTTCCACCTTTTTATAGTGTAAAAAGACATCCTGAAGCCTGGGCAGTCATTAATTTGATTGTCCAATATTTCCCTTTTGAGATAATGCCTCTCATAGCAAATGTGTACAGCGCGAGCTGAAAATGCATTTACAGCACTAAAAAACCAAACTTTTATAACAGCTAAACCAAACGTTTCCAATGTACATTTCCACCTTTATATAGTGTAGAAAGGCATCCTGAAGCCTGGAAAGTCATTAATTTGATTGTCCAGTATTTCCTTCATGAGATATTGCAACACTTAGAAAAAGTGTACAGCGCCAGCAGACAATGAATTTTCAGCACTAAAAAAACGAAACTTCATTAACAGCTAAACTAAACGTTTCCGATGTAAATTTCCACCCTTATATAGTGTAAAAAGACATCCTGAAGCCTGGGCAGTCATTAATTTGATTGTCTAATATTTCCCTTATGAGATAATGCCTCTCATAGCAAATATGTACAGCGCGAGCTGAAAATGCATTTACAGCACTAAAAAACCAAACTTTTATAACAGCTAAACCAAACGTTTCCAATGTACATTTCCACCTTTATATAGTGTAGAAAGGCATCCTGAAGCCTGGAAAGTCATTAATTTGATTGTCCAGTATTTCCTTCATGAGATATTGCAACACTTAGAAAAAGTGTACAGCGCCAGCAGACAATGAATTTTCAGCACTAAAAAAACGAAACTTCATTAACAGCTAAACCAAACGTTTCCAATGTAAATTTCCACATTTATAGAGTGTAAAAAGGCATCCTGAAGCCTGGGAAGTCATTAATTTGATTGTCCAGTATTTCCCTTATGAGATAATGCCTCACATAGCAAATGTGTACAGTGCGAGCTGAAAATGCATTTTCAGCACTAAAAAACCAAACTTTTATAACAGCTAAACCAAACGTTTCCAATGTAAATTTCCACCTTTATATAGTGTAAAAAGACATCCTGAAGCCTGGGCAGTCATTAATTTGATTGTCCAGTATTTCCCTTATGAGATAATGCCTCACACAGCAAATGTGTACAGTGCGAGCTGAAAATGCATTTTCAGCACTAAAAAAACCAAACTTTTATAACAGCTAAACCAAACGTTTCCAATGTAAATTTCCACCTTTATAGAGTGTAAAAAGACATCCTGAAGCCTGGGCAGTCATTAATTTGATTGTCCAATATTTCCCTTCTGAGATAATGCCTCTCATAGCAAATGTGTACAGCGCGAGCTGAAAATGCATTTACAGCACTAAAAAACCAAACTTTTATAACAGCTAAACCAAACGTTTCCAATGTACATTTCCACCTTTATATAGTGTAGAAAGGCATCCTGAAGCCTGGAAAGTCATTAATTTGATTGTCCAGTATTTCCTTCATGAGATATTGCAACACTTAGAAAAAGTGTACAGCGCCAGCAGACAATGAATTTTCAGCACTAAAAAAACGAAACTTCATTAACAGCTAAACTAAACGTTTCCAATGTAAATTTCCACCCTTATATAGTGTAAAAAGACATCCTGAAGCCTGGGCAGTCATTAATTTGATTGTCCAATATTTCCCTTATGAGATAATGCCTCTCATAGCAAATGTGTACAGTGCGAGCTGAAAATGCATTTACAGCACTAAAAAAACAAACTTTTATAACAGCTAAACCAAACGTTTCCAATGTAAATTTCCACCTTTATATAGTGTAAAAAGACATCCTGAAGCCTGGGCAGTCATTAATTTGATTGTCCAATATTTCCCTTATGAGATAATGCCTCTCATAGCAAATGTGTACAGTGCGAGCTGAAAATGCATTTACAGCACTAAAAAAACAAACTTTTATAACAGCTAAACCAAACGTTTCCAATGTAAATTTCCACCTTTATATAGTGTAAAAAGACATCCTGAAGCCTGGGCAGTCATTAATTTGATTGTCCAATATTTCCCTTATGAGATAATGCCTCTCATAGCAAATGTGTACAGCGCGAGCTGAAAATGCATTTACAGCACTAAAAAACCAAACTTTTATAACAGCTAAACCAAACGTTTCCAATGTAAATTTCCACCTTTATATAGTGTAGAAAGGCATCCTGAAGCCTGGAAAGTCATTAATTTGATTGTCCAGTATTTCCTTCATGAGATATTGCAACACTTAGAAAAAGTGTACAGCGCCAGCAGACAATGAATTTTCAGCACTAAAAAAACGAAACTTCATTAACAGCTAAACCAAACGTTTCCAATGTAAATTTCCACATTTATAGAGTGTAAAAAGGCATCCTGAAGCCTGGGAAGTCATTAATTTGATTGTCCAGTATTTCCCTTATGAGATAATGCCTCACATAGCAAATGTGTACAGTGCGAGCTGAAAATGCATTTACAGCACTAAAAAAACAAACTTTTATAACAGCTAAACCAAACGTTTCCAATGTAAATTTCCACCTTTATATAGTGTAGAAAGGCATCCTGAAGCCTGGAAAGTCATTAATTTGATTGTCCAGTATTTCCTTCATGAGATATTGCAACACTTAGAAAAAGTGTACAGCGCCAGCAGACAATGAATTTTCAGCACTAAATAAACGAAACTTAATTAACAGCTAAAGTAAACGTTTCCAATGTAAATTTCCACCTTTATATAGTGTAAAAAGACATCCTGAAGCCTGGGCAGTCATTAATTTGATTGTCCAATATTTCCCTTATGAGATAATGCCTCTCATAGCAAATGTGTACAGTGCGAGCTGAAAATGCATTTACAGCACTAAAAAAACAAACTTTTATAACAGCTAAACCAAACGTTTCCAATGTAAATTTCCACCTTTATATAGTGTAAAAAGACATCCTGAAGCCTGGGCAGTCATTAATTTGATTGTCCAATATTTCCCTTATGAGATAATGCCTCTCATAGCAAATGTGTACAGCGCGAGCTGAAAATGCATTTACAGCACTAAAAAAACAAACTTTTATAACAGCTAAACCAAACGTTTCCAATATAAATTCCCACCTTTATATAGTGTAGAAAGGCATCCTGAAGCCTGGAAAGTCATTAATTTGATTGTCCAGTATTTCCTTCATGAGATATTGCAACACTTAGAAAAAGTGTACAGCGCCAGCAGACAATGAATTTTCAGCACTAAAAAAACGAAACTTCATTAACAGCTAAACCAAACGTTTCCAATGTAAATTTCCACATTTATAGAGTGTAAAAAGGCATCCTGAAGCCTGGGAAGTCATTAATTTGATTGTCCAGTATTTCCCTTATGAGATAATGCCTCACATAGCAAATGTGTACAGTGCGAGCTGAAAATGCATTTACAGCACTAAAAAAACAAACTTTTATAACAGCTAAACCAAACGTTTCCAATGTAAATTTCCACCTTTATATAGTGTAGAAAGGCATCCTGAAGCCTGGAAAGTCATTAATTTGATTGTCCAGTATTTCCTTCATGAGATATTGCAACACTTAGAAAAAGTGTACAGCGCCAGCAGACAATGAATTTTCAGCACTAAATAAACGAAACTTCATTAACAGCTAAAGTAAACGTTTCCAATGTAAATTTCCACCTTTATATAGTGTAAAAAGACATCCTGAAGCCTGGGCAGTCATTAATTTGATTGTCCAATATTTCCCTTATGAGATAATGCCTCTCATAGCAAATGTGTACAGTGCGAGCTGAAAATGCATTTACAGCACTAAAAAAACAAACTTTTATAACAGCTAAACCAAACGTTTCCAATGTAAATTTCCACCTTTATATAGTGTAAAAAGACATCCTGAAGCCTGGGCAGTCATTAATTTGATTGTCCAATATTTCCCTTATGAGATAATGCCTCTCATAGCAAATGTGTACAGCGCGAGCTGAAAATGCATTTACAGCACTAAAAAACCAAACTTTTATAACAGCTAAACCAAACGTTTCCAATGTAAATTTCCACCTTTATATAGTGTAGAAAGGCATCCTGAAGCCTGGAAAGTCATTAATTTGATTGTCCAGTATTTCCTTCATGAGATATTGCAACACTTAGAAAAAGTGTACAGCGCCAGCAGACAACGAATTTTCAACACTAAAAAAAACGAAACTTCATTAACAGCTAAACCAAACGTTTCCAATGTAAATTTCCACATTTATAGAGTGTAAAAAGGCATCCTGAAGCCTGGGAAGTCATTAATTTGATTGTCCAGTATTTCCCTTATGAGATAATGCCTCTCATTGCAAATGTGTACAGCGCGAGCTGAAAATGCATTTTCAGCACTAAAAAACCAAACTTTTATAACACCTAAACCAAACGTTTCCAATGTAAATTTCCTCCTTTATATAGTGTAAAAAGACATCCTGAAGCCTGGGCAGTCATTAATTTGATTGTCCAATATTTCCCTTATGAGATAATGCCTCTCATAGCAAATGTGTACAGCGCGAGCTGAAAATGCATTTACAGCACTAAAAAAACCAAACTTTTATAACAGCTAAACCAAACGTTTCCAATGTAAATTTCCACCTTTATATAGTGTAGAAAGGCATCCTGAAGCCTGGAAAGTCATTAATTTGATTGTCCAGTATTTCCTTCATGAGATATTGCAACATTTAGAAAAAGTGTACAGCGCCAGCAGACAATGAATTTTCAGCACTAAAAAAACGAAACTTCATTAACAGCTAAACTAAACGTTTCCAATGTAAATTTCCACCTTTATATAGTGTAAAAAGACATCCTGAAGCCCGGGCAGCCATTAATTTGATTGTCCAATATTTCCCTTATGAGATAATGCCTCTCATAGCAAATGTGTACAGCGCGAGCTGAAAATGCATTTACAGCACTAAAAAACCAAACTTTTATAACAGCTAAACCAAACGTTTCCAATGTAAATTTCCACCTTTATATAGTGTAAAAAGACATCCTGAAGCCTGGGCAGTCATTAATTTGATTGTCCAATATTTCCCTTATGAGATAATGCCTCTCATAGCAAATGTGTACAGCGCGAGCTGAAAATGCATTTACAGCACTAAAAAACCAAACTTTTATAACAGCTAAACCAAACGTTTCCAATGTAAATTTCCACCTTTATATAGTGTAGAAAGGCATCCTGAAGCCTGGAAAGTCATTAATTTGATTGTCCAGTATTTCCTTCATGAGATATTGCAACACTTAGAAAAAGTGTACAGCGCCAGCAGACAATGAATTTTCAGCACTAAAAAAACGAAACTTCATTAACAGCTAAACTAAATGTTTCCAATGTAAATTTCCACCTTTATATAGTGTAAAAAGACATCCTGAAGCTTGGGCAGTCATTAATTTGATTGTCCAATATTTCCCTTATGAGATAATGCCTCTCATAGCAAATGTGTACAGCGCGAGCTGAAAATGCATTTACAGCACTAAAAAACCAAACTTTTATAACAGCTAAACCAAACGTTTCCAATGTAAATTTCCACCTTTATATAGTGTAAAAAGGCATCCTGAAGCCTGGAAAGTCTTTAATTTGATTGTCCAGTATTTCCTTCATGAGATATTGCAACACTTAGAAAAAGTGTACAGCGCCAGCAGACAATGAATTTTCAGCACTAAAAAACCGAAACTTCATTAACAGCTAAACTAAACGTTTCCAATGTAAATTTCCACCTTTATATAGTGTAAAAAGACATCCTGAAGCCTGGGCAGCCATTAATTTGATTGTCCAATATTTCCCTTATGAGATAATGCCTCTCATAGCAAATGTGTACAGCGCGAGCTGAAAATGCATTTACAGCACTAAAAAACCAAACTTTTATAACAGCTAAACCAAACGTTTCCAATGTAAATTTCCACCTTTATAGAGTGTAAAAAGACATCCTGAAGCCTGGGCAGTCATTAATTTGATTGTCCAATATTTCCCTTATGAGATAATGCCTCTCATAGCAAATGTGTACAGCGCGAGCTGAAAATGCATTTACAGCACTAAAAAACCAAACTTTTATAACAGCTAAACCAAACGTTTCCAATGTAAATTTCTACCTTTATATAGTGTAGAAAGGCATCCTGAAGCCTGGAAAGTCATTAATTTGATTGTCCAGTATTTCCTTCATGAGATATTGCAACACTTAGAAAAAGTGTACAGCGCCAGCAGACAATGAATTTTCAGCACTAAAAAAACGAAACTTCATTAACAGCTAAACCAAACGTTTCCAATGTAAATTTCCACATTTATAGAGTGTAAAAAGGCATCCTGAAGCCTGGGAAGTCATTAATTTGATTGTCCAGTATTTCCCTTATGAGATAATGCCTCACATAGCAAATGTGTACAGTGCGAGCTGAAAATGCATTTACAGCACTAAAAAAACAAACTTTTATAACAGCTAAACCAAACGTTTCCAATGTAAATTTCCACCTTTATATAGTGTAGAAAGGCATCCTGAAGCCTGGAAAGTCATTAATTTGATTGTCCAGTATTTCCTTCATGAGATATTGCAACACTTAGAAAAAGTGTACAGCGCCAGCAGACAATGAATTTTCAGCACTAAATAAACGAAACTTCATTAACAGCTAAAGTAAACGTTTCCAATGTAAATTTCCACCTTTATATAGTGTAAAAAGACATCCTGAAGCCTGGGCAGTCATTAATTTGATTGTCCAATATTTCCCTTATGAGATAATGCCTCTCATAGCAAATGTGTACAGTGCGAGCTGAAAATGCATTTACAGCACTAAAAAAACAAACTTTTATAACAGCTAAACCAAACGTTTCCAATGTAAATTTCCACCTTTATATAGTGTAAAAAGACATCCTGAAGCCTGGGCAGTCATTAATTTGATTGTCCAATATTTCCCTTATGAGATAATGCCTCTCATAGCAAATGTGTACAGCGCGAGCTGAAAATGCATTTACAGCACTAAAAAACCAAACTTTTATAACAGCTAAACCAAACGTTTCCAATGTAAATTTCCACCTTTATATAGTGTAGAAAGGCATCCTGAAGCCTGGAAAGTCATTAATTTGATTGTCCAGTATTTCCTTCATGAGATATTGCAACACTTAGAAAAAGTGTACAGCGCCAGCAGACAACGAATTTTCAACACTAAAAAAAACGAAACTTCATTAACAGCTAAACCAAACGTTTCCAATGTAAATTTCCACATTTATAGAGTGTAAAAAGGCATCCTGAAGCCTGGGAAGTCATTAATTTGATTGTCCAGTATTTCCCTTATGAGATAATGCCTCTCATTGCAAATGTGTACAGCGCGAGCTGAAAATGCATTTTCAGCACTAAAAAACCAAACTTTTATAACACCTAAACCAAACGTTTCCAATGTAAATTTCCTCCTTTATATAGTGTAAAAAGACATCCTGAAGCCTGGGCAGTCATTAATTTGATTGTCCAATATTTCCCTTATGAGATAATGCCTCTCATAGCAAATGTGTACAGCGCGAGCTGAAAATGCATTTACAGCACTAAAAAAACCAAACTTTTATAACAGCTAAACCAAACGTTTCCAATGTAAATTTCCACCTTTATATAGTGTAGAAAGGCATCCTGAAGCCTGGAAAGTCATTAATTTGATTGTCCAGTATTTCCTTCATGAGATATTGCAACATTTAGAAAAAGTGTACAGCGCCAGCAGACAATGAATTTTCAGCACTAAAAAAACGAAACTTCATTAACAGCTAAACTAAACGTTTCCAATGTAAATTTCCACCTTTATATAGTGTAAAAAGACATCCTGAAGCCCGGGCAGCCATTAATTTGATTGTCCAATATTTCCCTTATGAGATAATGCCTCTCATAGCAAATGTGTACAGCGCGAGCTGAAAATGCATTTACAGCACTAAAAAACCAAACTTTTATAACAGCTAAACCAAACGTTTCCAATGTAAATTTCCACCTTTATATAGTGTAAAAAGACATCCTGAAGCCTGGGCAGTCATTAATTTGATTGTCCAATATTTCCCTTATGAGATAATGCCTCTCATAGCAAATGTGTACAGCGCGAGCTGAAAATGCATTTACAGCACTAAAAAACCAAACTTTTATAACAGCTAAACCAAACGTTTCCAATGTAAATTTCCACCTTTATATAGTGTAGAAAGGCATCCTGAAGCCTGGAAAGTCATTAATTTGATTGTCCAGTATTTCCTTCATGAGATATTGCAACACTTAGAAAAAGTGTACAGCGCCAGCAGACAATGAATTTTCAGCACTAAAAAAACGAAACTTCATTAACAGCTAAACTAAATGTTTCCAATGTAAATTTCCACCTTTATATAGTGTAAAAAGACATCCTGAAGCCTGGGCAGTCATTAATTTGATTGTCCAATATTTCCCTTATGAGATAATGCCTCTCATAGCAAATGTGTACAGCGCGAGCTGAAAATGCATTTACAGCACTAAAAAACCAAACTTTTATAACAGCTAAACCAAACGTTTCCAATGTAAATTTCCACCTTTATATAGTGTAAAAAGGCATCCTGAAGCCTGGAAAGTCTTTAATTTGATTGTCCAGTATTTCCTTCATGAGATATTGCAACACTTAGAAAAAGTGTACAGCGCCAGCAGACAATGAATTTTCAGCACTAAAAAACCGAAACTTCATTAACAGCTAAACTAAACGTTTCCAATGTAAATTTCCACCTTTATATAGTGTAAAAAGACATCCTGAAGCCTGGGCAGCCATTAATTTGATTGTCCAATATTTCCCTTATGAGATAATGCCTCTCATAGCAAATGTGTACAGCGCGAGCTGAAAATGCATTTACAGCACTAAAAAACCAAACTTTTATAACAGCTAAACCAAACGTTTCCAATGTAAATTTCCACCTTTATAGAGTGTAAAAAGACATCCTGAAGCCTGGGCAGTCATTAATTTGATTGTCCAATATTTCCCTTATGAGATAATGCCTCTCATAGCAAATGTGTACAGCGCGAGCTGAAAATGCATTTACAGCACTAAAAAACCAAACTTTTATAACAGCTAAACCAAACGTTTCCAATGTAAATTTCTACCTTTATATAGTGTAGAAAGGCATCCTGAAGCCTGGAAAGTCATTAATTTGAATGTCCAGTATTTCCTTCATGAGATATTGCAACACTTAGAAAAAGTGTACAGCGCCAGCAGACAATGTTTTTTCAGCACTAAAAAAACGAAACTTCATTAACAGCTAAACCAAACGTTTCCAATGTAAATTTCCACATTTATAGAGTGTAAAAAGGCATCCTGAAGCCTGGGAAGTCATTAATTTGATTGTCCAGTATTTCCCTTATGATATAATGCCTCACATAGCAAATGTGTACAGCGCGAGCTGAAAATGCATTTACAGCACTAAAAAAACAAACTTTTATAACAGCTAAACCAAACGTTTCCAATGTAAATTTCCACCTTTATATAGTGTAGAAAGGCATCCTGAAGCCTGGAAAGTGATTAATTTGATTGTCCAGTATTTCCTTCATGAGATATTGCAACACTTAGAAAAAGTGTACAGCGCCAGCAGACAATGAATTTTCAGCACTAAAAAACCGAAACTTCATTAACAGCTAAACTAAACGTTTCCAATGTAAATTTCCACCTTTATATAGTGTAAAAAGACATCCTGAAGCCTGGGCAGTCATTAATTTGATTGTCCAATATTTCCCTTATGAGATAATGCCTTTCATAGCAAATGTGTACAGCGCGAGCTGAAAATGCATTTACAGCACTAAAAAACCAAACTTTTATAACAGCTAAACCAAACGTTTCCAATGTAAATTTCCACCTTTATATAGTGTAGAAAGGCATCCTGAAGCCTGGAAAGTCATTAATTTGATTGTCCAGTATTTCCTTCATGAGATATTGCAACACTTAGAAAAAGTGTACAGCGCCAGCAGACAATGAATTTCCAGCACTAAAAAAAACGAAACTTCATTAACAGCTAAACTAAACGTTTCCAATGTAAATTTCCACCTTTATATAGTGTAAAAAGACATCCTGAAGCCTGGGCAGTCATTAATTTGATTGTCCAATATTTCCCTTATGAGATAATGCCTCTCATAGCAAATGTGTACAGCGCGAGCTGAAAATGCATTTACAGCACTAAAAAACCAAACTTTTATAACAGCTAAACCAAACGTTTCCATTGTAAATTTCCACCCTTTATATAGTGTAGAAAGGCATCCTGAAGCCTGGAAAGTCATTAATTTGATTGTCCAGTATTTCCTTCATGAGATATTGCAACACTTAGAAAAGTGTACAGCGCCAGCAGACAATGAATTTTCAGCACTAAAAAAACGAAACTTCATTAACAGCTAAACCAAACGTTTCCAATGTAAATTTCCACATTTATAGAGTGTAAAAAGGCATCCTGAAGCCTGGGAAGTCATTAATTTGATTGTCCAGTATTTCCCTTATGAGATAATGCCTCACATAGCAAATGTGTACAGTGCGAGCTGAAAATGCATTTTCAGCACTAAAAAACCAAACTTTTATAACAGCTAAACCAAACGTTTCCAATGTAAATTTCCACCTTTATATAGTGTAAAAAGACATCCTGAAGCCTGGGCAGTCATTAATTTGATTGTCCAGTATTTCCCTTATGAGATAATGCCTCACATAGCAAATGTGTACAGCGCGAGCTGAAAATGCATTTACAGCACTAAAAAAACAAACTTTTATAACAGCTAAACCAAACGTTTCCAATGTAAATTTCCACATTTATAGAGTGTAAAAATGCATCCTGAAGCCTGGGAAGTCATTAATTTGATTGTCCAGTATTTCCCTTATGAGATAATGCCTCACATAGCAAATGTGTACAGTGCGAGCTGAAAATACATTTTCAGCACTAAAAAACCAAACTTTTATAACAGCTAAACCAAACGTTTCCAATGTAAATTTCCACCTTTATATAGTGTAAAAAGACATCCTGAAGCCTGGGCAGTCATTAATTTGATTGTCCAATATTTCCCTTATGAGATAATGCCTCTCATAGCAAATGTGTACAGCGCGAGCTGAAAATGCATTTACAGCACTAAAAAACCAAACTTTTATAACAGCTAAACCAAACGTTTCCAATGTAAATTTCCACCTTTATATAGTGTAGAAAGGCATCCTGAAGCCTGGAAAGTCATTAATTTGATTGTCCAGTATTTCCTTCATGAGATATTGCAACACTTAGAAAAAGTGTACAGCGCCAGTAGACAATGAATTTTCAGCACTAAAAAAACGATACTTCATTAACAGCTCAACTAAACGTTTCCAATGTAAATTTCCACCTTTAAATAGTGTAAAAAGACATCCTGAAGCCTGGGCAGTCATTAATATGATTGTCCAATATTTCCCTTATGAGATAATGCCTCTCATAGCAAATGTGTACAGCGCGAGCTGAAAATGCATTTACAGCACTAAAAAACCAAACTTTTATAACAGCTAAACCAAACGTTTCCAATGTAAATTTCCACCTTTATATAGTGTAGAAAGGCATCCTGGAGCCTGGAAAGTCATTAATTTGATTGTCCAGTATTTCCTTCATGAGATATTGCAACACTTAGAAAAAGTGTACAGCGCCAGCAGACAATGAATTTTCAGCACTAAAAAAACCAAACTTTTATAACAGCTAAACCAAACGTTTCCAATGTAAATTTCCACCTTTATATAGTGTAGAAAGGCATCCTGAAGCCTGGAAAGTGATTAATTTGATTGTCCAGTATTTCCTTCATGAGATATTGCAACACTTAGAAAAAGTGTACAGCGCCAGCAGACAATGAATTTTCAGCACTAAAAAACCGAAACTTCATTAACAGCTAAACTAAACGTTTCCAATGTAAATTTCCACCTTTATATAGTGTAAAAAGACATCCTGAAGCCTGGGCAGTCATTAATTTGATTGTCCAATATTTCCCTTATGAGATAATGCCTTTCATAGCAAATGTGTACAGCGCGAGCTGAAAATGCATTTACAGCACTAAAAAACCAAACTTTTATAACAGCTAAACCAAACGTTTCCAATGTAAATTTCCACCTTTATATAGTGTAGAAAGGCATCCTGAAGCCTGGAAAGTCATTAATTTGATTGTCCAGTATTTCCTTCATGAGATATTGCAACACTTAGAAAAAGTGTACAGCGCCAGCAGACAATGAATTTCCAGCACTAAAAAAACGAAACTTCATTAACAGCTAAACTAAACGTTTCCAATGTAAATTTCCACCTTTATATAGTGTAAAAAGACATCCTGAAGCCTGGGCAGTCATTAATTTGATTGTCCAATATTTCCCTTATGAGATAATGCCTCTCATAGCAAATGTGTACAGCGCGAGCTGAAAATGCATTTACAGCACTAAAAAACCAAACTTTTATAACAGCTAAACCAAACGTTTCCATTGTAAATTTCCACCTTTATATAGTGTAGAAAGGCATCCTGAAGCCTGGAAAGTCCTTAATTGATTGTCCAGTATTTCCTTCATGAGATATTGCAACACTTAGAAAAAGTGTACAGCGCCAGCAGACAATGAATTTTCAGCACTAAAAAAACGAAACTTCATTAACAGCTAAACCAAACGTTTCCAATGTAAATTTCCACATTTATAGAGTGTAAAAAGGCATCCTGAAGCCTGGGAAGTCATTAATTTGATTGTCCAGTATTTCCCTTATGAGATAATGCCTCACATAGCAAATGTGTACAGTGCGAGCTGAAAATGCATTTTCAGCACTAAAAAACCAAACTTTTATAACAGCTAAACCAAACGTTTCCAATGTAAATTTCCACCTTTATATAGTGTAAAAAGACATCCTGAAGCCTGGGCAGTCATTAATTTGATTGTCCAGTATTTCCCTTATGAGATAATGCCTCACATAGCAAATGTGTACAGCGCGAGCTGAAAATGCATTTACAGCACTAAAAAAACAAACTTTTATAACAGCTAAACCAAACGTTTCCAATGTAAATTTCCACATTTATAGAGTGTAAAAATGCATCCTGAAGCCTGGGAAGTCATTAATTTGATTGTCCAGTATTTCCCTTATGAGATAATGCCTCACATAGCAAATGTGTACAGTGCGAGCTGAAAATACATTTTCAGCACTAAAAAACCAAACTTTTATAACAGCTAAACCAAACGTTTCCAATGTAAATTTCCACCTTTATATAGTGTAAAAAGACATCCTGAAGCCTGGGCAGTCATTAATTTGATTGTCCAATATTTCCCTTATGAGATAATGCCTCTCATAGCAAATGTGTACAGCGCGAGCTGAAAATGCATTTACAGCACTAAAAAACCAAACTTTTATAACAGCTAAACCAAACGTTTCAATGTAAATTTCCACCTTTATATAGTGTAGAAAGGCATCCTGAAGCCTGGAAAGTCATTAATTTGATTGTCCAGTATTTCCTTCATGAGATATTTGCAACACTTAGAAAAAGTGTACAGCGCCAGTAGACAATGAATTTTCAGCACTAAAAAAACGATACTTCATTAACAGCTCAACTAAACGTTTCCAATGTAAATTTCCACCTTTAAATAGTGTAAAAAGACATCCTGAAGCCTGGGCAGTCATTAATATGATTGTCCAATATTTCCCTTATGAGATAATGCCTCTCATAGCAAATGTGTACAGCGCGAGCTGAAAATGCATTTACAGCACTAAAAAACCAAACTTTTATAACAGCTAAACCAAACGTTTCCAATGTAAATTTCCACCTTTATATAGTGTAGAAAGGCATCCTGGAGCCTGGAAAGTCATTAATTTGATTGTCCAGTATTTCCTTCATGAGATATTGCAACACTTAGAAAAAGTGTACAGCGCCAGCAGACAATGAATTTTCAGCACTAAAAAAACCAAACTTTTATAACAGCTAAACCAAACGTTTCCAATGTAAATTTCCACCTTTATATAGTGTAAAAAGGCATCCTGAAGCCTGGGAAGTCATTAATTTGATTGTCCAGTATTTCCCTTATGAGATAATGCCTCACATAGCAAATGTGTACAGTGCGAGCTGAAAATGCATTTTCAGCACTAAAAAAACAAACTTATATAACACCTAAACCAAACGTTTCCAATGTAAATTTCCACCTTTATATAGTGTAAAAAGACATCCTGAAGCCTGGGCAGTCATTAATTTGATTGTCCAATATTTCCCTTATGAGATAATGCCTCTCATAGCAAATGTGTACAGCGCGAGCTGAAAATGCATTTACAGCACTAAAAAACCAAACTTTTATAACAGCTAAACCAAACGTTTCCAATGTAAATTTCCACCTTTATATAGTGTAAAAAGACATCCTGAAGCCTGGGCAGTCATTAATTTGATTGTCCAATATTTCCCTTATGAGATAATGCCTCTCATAGCAAATGTGTACAGCGCGAGCTGAAAATGCATTTTCAGCACTAAAAAACCAAACTTTTATAACAGCTAAACCAAACGTTTCCAATGTAAATTTCCACCTTTATATAGTGTAAAAAGACATCCTGAAGCCTGGGCAGTCATTAATTTGATTGTCCAATATTTCCCTTATGAGATAATGCCTCTCATAGCAAATGTGTACAGTGCGAGCTGAAAATGCATTTACAGCACTAAAAAAACAAACTTTTATAACAGCTAAACCAAACGTTTCCAATGTAAATTTCCACCTTTATATAGTGTAAAAAGACATCCTGAAGCCTGGGCAGTCATTAATTTGATTGTCCAATATTTCCCTTATGAGATAATGCCTCTCATAGCAAATGTGTACAGCGCGAGCTGAAAATGCATTTACAGCACTAAAAAACCAAACTTTTATAACAGCTAAACCAAACGTTTCCAATGTAAATTTCCACCTTTATATAGTGTAGAAAGGCATCCTGAAGCCTGGAAAGTCATTAATTTGATTGTCCAGTATTTCCTTCATGAGATATTGCAACACTTAGAAAAAGTGTACAGCGCCAGCAGACAATGAATTTTCAGCACTAAAAAAACGAAACTTCATTAACAGCTAAACCAAACGTTTCCAATGTAAATTTCCACATTTATAGAGTATAAAAAGGCATCCTGAAGCCTGGGAAGTCATTAATTTGATTGTCCAGTATTTCCCTTATGAGATAATGCCTCACATAGCAAATGTGTACAGTGCGAGCTGAAAATGCATTTACAGCACTAAAAAAACAAACTTTTATAACAGCTAAACCAAACGTTTCCAATGTAAATTTCCACCTTTATATGGTGTAGAAAGGCATCCTGAAGCCTGGAAAGTCATTAATTTGATTGTCCAGTATTTCCTTCATGAGATATTGCAACACTTAGAAAAAGTGTACAGCGCCAGCAGACAATGAATTTTCAGCACTAAATAAACGAAACTTCATTAACAGCTAAAGTAAACGTTTCCAATGTAAATTTCCACCTTTATATAGTGTAAAAAGACATCCTGAAGCCTGGGCAGTCATTAATTTGATTGTCCAATATTTCCCTTATGAGATAATGCCTCTCATAGCAAATGTGTACAGTGCGAGCTGAAAATGCATTTACAGCACTAAAAAAACCAACTTTTATAACAGCTAAACCAAACGTTTCCAATGTAAATTTCCACCTTTATATAGTGTAAAAAGACATCCTGAAGCCTGGGCAGTCATTAATTTGATTGTCCAATATTTCCCTTATGAGATAATGCCTCTCATAGCAAATGTGTACAGTGCGAGCTGAAAATGCATTTACAGCACTAAAAAAACAAACTTTTATAACAGCTAAACCAAACGTTTCCAATGTAAATTTCCACCTTTATATAGTGTAAAAAGACATCCTGAAGCCTGGGCAGTCATTAATTTGATTGTCCAGTATTTCCTTCATGAGATATTGCAACACTTAGAAAAAGTGTACAGCGCCAGCAGACAATGAATTTTCAGCACTAAAAAAAACGAAACTTCATTAACAGCTAAACCAAACGTTTCCAATGTAAATTTCCACATTTATAGAGTGTAAAAAGGCATCCTGAAGCCTGGGAAGTCATTAATTTGATTGTCCAGTATTTCCCTTATGAGATAATGCCTCACATAGCAAATGTGTACAGTGCGAGCTGAAAATGCATTTACAGCACTAAAAAAACAAACTTTTATAACAGCTAAACCAAACGTTTCCAATGTAAATTTCCACCTTTATATAGTGTAGAAAGGCATCCTGAAGCCTGGAAAGTCATTAATTTGATTGTCCAGTATTTCCTTCATGAGATATTGCAACACTTAGAAAAAGTGTACAGCGCCAGCAGACAATGAATTTTCAGCACTAAATAAACGAAACTTCATTAACAGCTAAAGTAAACGTTTCCAATGTAAATTTCCACCTTTATATAGTGTAAAAAGACATCCTGAAGCCTGGGCAGTCATTAATTTGATTGTCCAATATTTCCCTTATGAGATAATGCCTCTCATAGCAAATGTGTACAGTGCGAGCTGAAAATGCATTTACAGCACTAAAAAAACAAACTTTTATAACAGCTAAACCAAACGTTTCCAATGTAAATTTCCACCTTTATATAGTGTAAAAAGACATCCTGAAGCCTGGGCAGTCATTAATTTGATTGTCCAATATTTCCCTTATGAGATAATGCCTCTCATAGCAAATGTGTACAGCGCGAGCTGAAAATGCATTTACAGCACTAAAAAAACAAACTTTTATAACAGCTAAACCAAACGTTTCCAATGTAAATTTCCACCTTTATATAGTGTAGAAAGGCATCCTGAAGCCTGGAAAGTCATTAATTTGATTGTCCAGTATTTCCTTCATGAGATATTGCAACACTTAGAAAAAGTGTACAGCGCCAGCAGACAATGAATTTTCAGCACTAAATAAACGAAACTTCATTAACAGCTAAAGTAAACGTTTCCAATGTAAATTTCCACCTTTATATAGTGTAAAAAGACATCCTGAAGCCTGGGCAGTCATTAATTTGATTGTCCAATATTTCCCTTATGAGATAATGCCTCTCATAGCAAATGTGTACAGTGCGAGCTGAAAATGCATTTACAGCACTAAAAAAACAAACTTTTATAACAGCTAAACCAAACGTTTCCAATGTAAATTTCCACCTTTATATAGTGTAAAAAGACATCCTGAAGCCTGGGCAGTCATTAATTTGATTGTCCAATATTTCCCTTATGAGATAATGCCTCTCATAGCAAATGTGTACAGCGCGAGCTGAAAATGCATTTACAGCACTAAAAAACCAAACTTTTATAACAGCTAAACCAAACGTTTCCAATGTAAATTTCCACCTTTATATAGTGTAGAAAGGCATCCTGAAGCCTGGAAAGTCATTAATTTGATTGTCCAGTATTTCCTTCATGAGATATTGCAACACTTAGAAAAAGTGTACAGCGCCAGCAGACAATGAATTTCCAGCACTAAAAAAACGAAACTTCATTAACAGCTAAACTAAACGTTTCCAATGTAAATTTCCACCTTTATATAGTGTAAAAAGACATCCTGAAGCCTGGGCAGTCATTAATTTGATTGTCCAATATTTCCCTTATGAGATAATGCCTCTCATAGCAAATGTGTACAGCGCGAGCTGAAAATGCATTTACAGCACTAAAAAACCAAACTTTTATAACAGCTAAACCAAACGTTTCCATTGTAAATTTCCACCTTTATATAGTGTAGAAAGGCATCCTGAAGCCTGGAAAGTCATTAATTTGATTGTCCAGTATTTCCTTCATGAGATATTGCAACACTTAGAAAAAGTGTACAGCGCCAGCAGACAATGAATTTTCAGCACTAAAAAAACGAAACTTCATTAACAGCTAAACCAAACGTTTCCAATGTAAATTTCCACATTTATAGAGTGTAAAAAGGCATCCTGAAGCCTGGGAAGTCATTAATTTGATTGTCCAGTATTTCCCTTATGAGATAATGCCTCACATAGCAAATGTGTACAGTGCGAGCTGAAAATGCATTTTCAGCACTAAAAAACCAAACTTTTATAACAGCTAAACCAAACGTTTCCAATGTAAATTTCCACCTTTATATAGTGTAAAAAGACATCCTGAAGCCTGGGCAGTCATTAATTTGATTGTCCAGTATTTCCCTTATGAGATAATGCCTCACATAGCAAATGTGTACAGCGCGAGCTGAAAATGCATTTACAGCACTAAAAAAACAAACTTTTATAACAGCTAAACCAAACGTTTCCAATGTAAATTTCCACATTTATAGAGTGTAAAAATGCATCCTGAAGCCTGGGAAGTCATTAATTTGATTGTCCAGTATTTCCCTTATGAGATAATGCCTCACATAGCAAATGTGTACAGTGCGAGCTGAAAATACATTTTCAGCACTAAAAAACCAAACTTTTATAACAGCTAAACCAAACGTTTCCAATGTAAATTTCCACCTTTATATAGTGTAAAAAGACATCCTGAAGCCTGGGCAGTCATTAATTTGATTGTCCAATATTTCCCTTATGAGATAATGCCTCTCATAGCAAATGTGTACAGCGCGAGCTGAAAATGCATTTACAGCACTAAAAAACCAAACTTTTATAACAGCTAAACCAAACGTTTCCAATGTAAATTTCCACCTTTATATAGTGTAGAAAGGCATCCTGAAGCCTGGAAAGTCATTAATTTGATTGTCCAGTATTTCCTTCATGAGATATTGCAACACTTAGAAAAAGTGTACAGCGCCAGTAGACAATGAATTTTCAGCACTAAAAAAACGATACTTCATTAACAGCTCAACTAAACGTTTCCAATGTAAATTTCCACCTTTAAATAGTGTAAAAAGACATCCTGAAGCCTGGGCAGTCATTAATATGATTGTCCAATATTTCCCTTATGAGATAATGCCTCTCATAGCAAATGTGTACAGCGCGAGCTGAAAATGCATTTACAGCACTAAAAAACCAAACTTTTATAACAGCTAAACCAAACGTTTCCAATGTAAATTTCCACCTTTATATAGTGTAGAAAGGCATCCTGGAGCCTGGAAAGTCATTAATTTGATTGTCCAGTATTTCCTTCATGAGATATTGCAACACTTAGAAAAAGTGTACAGCGCCAGCAGACAATGAATTTTCAGCACTAAAAAAACCAAACTTTTATAACAGCTAAACCAAACGTTTCCAATGTAAATTTCCACCTTTATATAGTGTAAAAAGGCATCCTGAAGCCTGGGAAGTCATTAATTTGATTGTCCAGTATTTCCCTTATGAGATAATGCCTCACATAGCAAATGTGTACAGTGCGAGCTGAAAATGCATTTTCAGCACTAAAAAAACAAACTTATATAACACCTAAACCAAACGTTTCCAATGTAAATTTCCACCTTTATATAGTGTAAAAAGACATCCTGAAGCCTGGGCAGTCATTAATTTGATTGTCCAATATTTCCCTTATGAGATAATGCCTCTCATAGCAAATGTGTACAGCGCGAGCTGAAAATGCATTTACAGCACTAAAAAACCAAACTTTTATAACAGCTAAACCAAACGTTTCCAATGTAAATTTCCACCTTTATATAGTGTAAAAAGACATCCTGAAGCCTGGGCAGTCATTAATTTGATTGTCCAATATTTCCCTTATGAGATAATGCCTCTCATAGCAAATGTGTACAGCGCGAGCTGAAAATGCATTTTCAGCACTAAAAAACCAAACTTTTATAACAGCTAAACCAAACGTTTCCAATGTAAATTTCCACCTTTATATAGTGTAAAAAGACATCCTGAAGCCTGGGCAGTCATTAATTTGATTGTCCAATATTTCCCTTATGAGATAATGCCTCTCATAGCAAATGTGTACAGCGCGAGCTGAAAATGCATTTACAGCACTAAAAAACCAAACTTTTATAACAGCTAAACCAAACGTTTCCAATGTAAATTTCCACCTTTATATAGTGTAGAAAGGCATCCTGAAGCCTGGAAAGTCATTAATTTGATTGTCCAGTATTTCCTTCATGAGATATTGCAACACTTAGAAAAAGTGTACAGCGCCAGCAGACAATGAATTTTCAGCACTAAAAAAACGAAACTTCATTAACAGCTAAACCAAACGTTTCCAATGTAAATTTCCACATTTATAGAGTATAAAAAGGCATCCTGAAGCCTGGGAAGTCATTAATTTGATTGTCCAGTATTTCCCTTATGAGATAATGCCTCACATAGCAAATGTGTACAGTGCGAGCTGAAAATGCATTTACAGCACTAAAAAAACAAACTTTTATAACAGCTAAACCAAACGTTTCCAATGTAAATTTCCACCTTTATATGGTGTAGAAAGGCATCCTGAAGCCTGGAAAGTCATTAATTTGATTGTCCAGTATTTCCTTCATGAGATATTGCAACACTTAGAAAAAGTGTACAGCGCCAGCAGACAATGAATTTTCAGCACTAAATAAACGAAACTTCATTAACAGCTAAAGTAAACGTTTCCAATGTAAATTTCCACCTTTATATAGTGTAAAAAGACATCCTGAAGCCTGGGCAGTCATTAATTTGATTGTCCAATATTTCCCTTATGAGATAATGCCTCTCATAGCAAATGTGTACAGTGCGAGCTGAAAATGCATTTACAGCACTAAAAAAACAAACTTTTATAACAGCTAAACCAAACGTTTCCAATGTAAATTTCCACCTTTATATAGTGTAAAAAGACATCCTGAAGCCTGGGCAGTCATTAATTTGATTGTCCAATATTTCCCTTATGAGATAATGCCTCTCATAGCAAATGTGTACAGTGCGAGCTGAAAATGCATTTACAGCACTAAAAAAACAAACTTTTATAACAGCTAAACCAAACGTTTCCAATGTAAATTTCCACCTTTATATAGTGTAAAAAGACATCCTGAAGCCTGGGCAGTCATTAATTTGATTGTCCAGTATTTCCTTCATGAGATATTGCAACACTTAGAAAAAGTGTACAGCGCCAGCAGACAATGAATTTTCAGCACTAAAAAAAACGAAACTTCATTAACAGCTAAACCAAACGTTTCCAATGTAAATTTCCACATTTATAGAGTGTAAAAAGGCATCCTGAAGCCTGGGAAGTCATTAATTTGATTGTCCAGTATTTCCCTTATGAGATAATGCCTCACATAGCAAATGTGTACAGTGCGAGCTGAAAATGCATTTACAGCACTAAAAAAACAAACTTTTATAACAGCTAAACCAAACGTTTCCAATGTAAATTTCCACCTTTATATAGTGTAGAAAGGCATCCTGAAGCCTGGAAAGTCATTAATTTGATTGTCCAGTATTTCCTTCATGAGATATTGCAACACTTAGAAAAAGTGTACAGCGCCAGCAGACAATGAATTTTCAGCACTAAATAAACGAAACTTCATTAACAGCTAAAGTAAACGTTTCCAATGTAAATTTCCACCTTTATATAGTGTAAAAAGACATCCTGAAGCCTGGGCAGTCATTAATTTGATTGTCCAATATTTCCCTTATGAGATAATGCCTCTCATAGCAAATGTGTACAGTGCGAGCTGAAAATGCATTTACAGCACTAAAAAAACAAACTTTTATAACAGCTAAACCAAACGTTTCCAATGTAAATTTCCACCTTTATATAGTGTAAAAAGACATCCTGAAGCCTGGGCAGTCATTAATTTGATTGTCCAATATTTCCCTTATGAGATAATGCCTCTCATAGCAAATGTGTACAGCGCGAGCTGAAAATGCATTTACAGCACTAAAAAAACAAACTTTTATAACAGCTAAACCAAACGTTTCCAATGTAAATTTCCACCTTTATATAGTGTAGAAAGGCATCCTGAAGCCTGGAAAGTCATTAATTTGATTGTCCAGTATTTCCTTCATGAGATATTGCAACACTTAGAAAAAGTGTACAGCGCCAGCAGACAATGAATTTTCAGCACTAAATAAACGAAACTTCATTAACAGCTAAAGTAAACGTTTCCAATGTAAATTTCCACCTTTATATAGTGTAAAAAGACATCCTGAAGCCTGGGCAGTCATTAATTTGATTGTCCAATATTTCCCTTATGAGATAATGCCTCTCATAGCAAATGTGTACAGTGCGAGCTGAAAATGCATTTACAGCACTAAAAAAACAAACTTTTATAACAGCTAAACCAAACGTTTCCAATGTAAATTTCCACCTTTATATAGTGTAAAAAGACATCCTGAAGCCTGGGCAGTCATTAATTTGATTGTCCAATATTTCCCTTATGAGATAATGCCTCTCATAGCAAATGTGTACAGCGCGAGCTGAAAATGCATTTACAGCACTAAAAAACCAAACTTTTATAACAGCTAAACCAAACGTTTCCAATGTAAATTTCCACCTTTATATAGTGTAGAAAGGCATCCTGAAGCCTGGAAAGTCATTAATTTGATTGTCCAGTATTTCCTTCATGAGATATTGCAACACTTAGAAAAAGTGTACAGCGCCAGCAGACAATGAATTTCCAGCACTAAAAAAACGAAACTTCATTAACAGCTAAACTAAACGTTTCCAATGTAAATTTCCACCTTTATATAGTGTAAAAAGACATCCTGAAGCCTGGGCAGTCATTAATTTGATTGTCCAATATTTCCCTTATGAGATAATGCCTCTCATAGCAAATGTGTACAGCGCGAGCTGAAAATGCATTTACAGCACTAAAAAACCAAACTTTTATAACAGCTAAACCAAACGTTTCCATTGTAAATTTCCACCTTTATATAGTGTAGAAAGGCATCCTGAAGCCTGGAAAGTCATTAATTTGATTGTCCAGTATTTCCTTCATGAGATATTGCAACACTTAGAAAAAGTGTACAGCGCCAGCAGACAATGAATTTTCAGCACTAAAAAAACGAAACTTCATTAACAGCTAAACCAAACGTTTCCAATGTAAATTTCCACATTTATAGAGTGTAAAAAGGCATCCTGAAGCCTGGGAAGTCATTAATTTGATTGTCCAGTATTTCCCTTATGAGATAATGCCTCACATAGCAAATGTGTACAGTGCGAGCTGAAAATGCATTTTCAGCACTAAAAAACCAAACTTTTATAACAGCTAAACCAAACGTTTCCAATGTAAATTTCCACCTTTATATAGTGTAAAAAGACATCCTGAAGCCTGGGCAGTCATTAATTTGATTGTCCAGTATTTCCCTTATGAGATAATGCCTCACATAGCAAATGTGTACAGCGCGAGCTGAAAATGCATTTACAGCACTAAAAAAACAAACTTTTATAACAGCTAAACCAAACGTTTCCAATGTAAATTTCCACATTTATAGAGTGTAAAAATGCATCCTGAAGCCTGGGAAGTCATTAATTTGATTGTCCAGTATTTCCCTTATGAGATAATGCCTCACATAGCAAATGTGTACAGTGCGAGCTGAAAATACATTTTCAGCACTAAAAAACCAAACTTTTATAACAGCTAAACCAAACGTTTCCAATGTAAATTTCCACCTTTATATAGTGTAAAAAGACATCCTGAAGCCTGGGCAGTCATTAATTTGATTGTCCAATATTTCCCTTATGAGATAATGCCTCTCATAGCAAATGTGTACAGCGCGAGCTGAAAATGCATTTACAGCACTAAAAAACCAAACTTTTATAACAGCTAAACCAAACGTTTCCAATGTAAATTTCCACCTTTATATAGTGTAGAAAGGCATCCTGAAGCCTGGAAAGTCATTAATTTGATTGTCCAGTATTTCCTTCATGAGATATTGCAACACTTAGAAAAAGTGTACAGCGCCAGTAGACAATGAATTTTCAGCACTAAAAAAACGATACTTCATTAACAGCTCAACTAAACGTTTCCAATGTAAATTTCCACCTTTAAATAGTGTAAAAAGACATCCTGAAGCCTGGGCAGTCATTAATATGATTGTCCAATATTTCCCTTATGAGATAATGCCTCTCATAGCAAATGTGTACAGCGCGAGCTGAAAATGCATTTACAGCACTAAAAAACCAAACTTTTATAACAGCTAAACCAAACGTTTCCAATGTAAATTTCCACCTTTATATAGTGTAGAAAGGCATCCTGGAGCCTGGAAAGTCATTAATTTGATTGTCCAGTATTTCCTTCATGAGATATTGCAACACTTAGAAAAAGTGTACAGCGCCAGCAGACAATGAATTTTCAGCACTAAAAAAACCAAACTTTTATAACAGCTAAACCAAACGTTTCCAATGTAAATTTCCACCTTTATATAGTGTAAAAAGGCATCCTGAAGCCTGGGAAGTCATTAATTTGATTGTCCAGTATTTCCCTTATGAGATAATGCCTCACATAGCAAATGTGTACAGTGCGAGCTGAAAATGCATTTTCAGCACTAAAAAAACAAACTTATATAACACCTAAACCAAACGTTTCCAATGTAAATTTCCACCTTTATATAGTGTAAAAAGACATCCTGAAGCCTGGGCAGTCATTAATTTGATTGTCCAATATTTCCCTTATGAGATAATGCCTCTCATAGCAAATGTGTACAGCGCGAGCTGAAAATGCATTTACAGCACTAAAAAACCAAACTTTTATAACAGCTAAACCAAACGTTTCCAATATAAATTTCCACCTTTATATAGTGTAGAAAGGCATCCTGAAGCCTGGAAAGTCATTAATTTGATTGTCCAGTATTTCCTTCATGAGATATTGCAACACTTAGAAAAAGTGTACAGCGCCAGCAGACAATGAATTTTCAGCACTAAAAAAACGAAACTTCATTAACAGCTAAACCAAACGTTTCCAATGTAAATTTCCACATTTATAGAGTGTAAAAAGGCATCCTGAAGCCTGGGAAGTCATTAATTTGATTGTCCAGTATTTCCCTTATGAGATAATGCCTCACATAGCAAATGTGTACAGTGCGAGCTGAAAATGCATTTACAGCACTAAAAAAACAAACTTTTATAACAGCTAAACCAAACGATTCCAATGTAAATTTCCACCTTTATATAGTGTAGAAAGGCATCCTGAAGCCTGGAAAGTCATTAATTTGATTGTCCAGTATTTCCTTCATGAGATATTGCAACACTTAGAAAAAGTGTACAGCGCCAGCAGACAATGAATTTTCAGCACTAAATAAACGAAACTTCATTAACAGCTAAAGTAAACGTTTCCAATGTAAATTTCCACCTTTATATAGTGTAAAAAGACATCCTGAAGCCTGGGCAGTCATTAATTTGATTGTCCAATATTTCCCTTATGAGATAATGCCTCTCATAGCAAATGTGTACAGTGCGAGCTGAAAATGCATTTACAGCACTAAAAAAACAAACTTTTATAACAGCTAAACCAAACGTTTCCAATGTAAATTTCCACCTTTATATAGTGTAAAAAGACATCCTGAAGCCTGGGCAGTCATTAATTTGATTGTCCAATATTTCCCTTATGAGATAATGCCTCTCATAGCAAATGTGTACAGCGCGAGCTGAAAATGCATTTACAGCACTAAAAAAACAAACTTTTATAACAGCTAAACCAAACGTTTCCAATGTAAATTTCCACCTTTATATAGTGTAGAAAGGCATCCTGAAGCCTGGAAAGTCATTAATTTGATTGTCCAGTATTTCCTTCATGAGATATTGCAACACTTAGAAAAAGTGTACAGCGCCAGCAGACAATGAATTTTCAGCACTAAATAAACGAAACTTCATTAACAGCTAAAGTAAACGTTTCCAATGTAAATTTCCACCTTTATATAGTGTAAAAAGACATCCTGAAGCCTGGGCAGTCATTAATTTGATTGTCCAATATTTCCCTTATGAGATAATGCCTCTCATAGCAAATGTGTACAGTGCGAGCTGAAAATGCATTTACAGCACTAAAAAAACAAACTTTTATAACAGCTAAACCAAACGTTTCCAATGTAAATTTCCACCTTTATATAGTGTAAAAAGACATCCTGAAGCCTGGGCAGTCATTAATTTGATTGTCCAATATTTCCCTTATGAGATAATGCCTCTCATAGCAAATGTGTACAGCGCGAGCTGAAAATGCATTTACAGCACTAAAAAACCAAACTTTTATAACAGCTAAACCAAACGTTTCCAATATAAATTTCCACTTTTATATAGTGTAGAAAGGCATCCTGAAGCCTGGAAAGTCATTAATTTGATTGTCCAGTATTTCCTTCATGAGATATTGCAACACTTAGAAAAAGTGTACAGCGCCAGCAGACAATGAATTTTCAGCACTAAAAAAACGAAACTTCATTAACAGCTAAACCAAACGTTTCCAATCTAAATTTCCACATTTATAGAGTGTAAAAAGGCATCCTGAAGCCTGGGAAGTCATTAATTTGATTGTCCAGTATTTCCCTTATGAGATAATGCCTCACATAGCAAATGTGTACAGTGCGAGCTGAAAATGCATTTACAGCACTAAAAAAACAAACTTTTATAACAGCTAAACCAAACGTTTCCAATGTAAATTTCCACCTTTATATAGTGTAAAAAGGCATCCTGAAGCCTGGAAAGTCTTTAATTTGATTGTCCAGTATTTCCTTCATGAGATATTGCAACACTTAGAAAAAGTGTACAGCGCCAGCAGACAATGAATTTTCAGCACTAAAAAACCGAAACTTCATTAACAGCTAAACTAAACGTTTCCAATGTAAATTTCCACCTTTATATAGTGTAAAAAGACATCCTGAAGCCTGGGCAGCCATTAATTTGATTGTCCAATATTTCCCTTATGAGATAATGCCTCTCATAGCAAATGTGTACAGCGCGAGCTGAAAATGCATTTACAGCACTAAAAAACCAAACTTTTATAACAGCTAAACCAAACGTTTCCAATGTAAATTTCCACCTTTATAGAGTGTAAAAAGACATCCTGAAGCCTGGGCAGTCATTAATTTGATTGTCCAATATTTCCCTTATGAGATAATGCCTCTCATAGCAAATGTGTACAGCGCGAGCTGAAAATGCATTTACAGCACTAAAAAACCAAACTTTTATAACAGCTAAACCAAACGTTTCCAATGTAAATTTCTACCTTTATATAGTGTAGAAAGGCATCCTGAAGCCTGGAAAGTCATTAATTTGATTGTCCAGTATTTCCTTCATGAGATATTGCAACACTTAGAAAAAGTGTACAGCGCCAGCAGACAATGTTTTTTCAGCACTAAAAAAACGAAACTTCATTAACAGCTAAACCAAACGTTTCCAATGTAAATTTCCACATTTATAGAGTGTAAAAAGGCATCCTGAAGCCTGGGAAGTCATTAATTTGATTGTCCAGTATTTCCCTTATGATATAATGCCTCACATAGCAAATGTGTACAGCGCGAGCTGAAAATGCATTTACAGCACTAAAAAACCAAACTTTTATAACAGCTAAACCAAACGTTTCCAATGTAAATTTCCACCTTTATATAGTGTAGAAAGGCATCCTGAAGCCTGGAAAGTGATTAATTTGATTGTCCAGTATTTCCTTCATGAGATATTGCAACACTTAGAAAAAGTGTACAGCGCCAGCAGACAATGAATTTTCAGCACTAAAAAACTGAAACTTCATTAACAGCTAAACTAAACGTTTCCAATGTAAATTTCCACCTTTATATAGTGTAAAAAGACATCCTGAAGCCTGGGCAGTCATTAATTTGATTGTCCAATATTTCCCTTATGAGATAATGCCTTTCATAGCAAATGTGTACAGCGCGAGCTGAAAATGCATTTACAGCACTAAAAAACCAAACTTTTATAACAGCTAAACCAAACGTTTCCAATGTAAATTTCCACCTTTATATAGTGTAGAAAGGCATCCTGAAGCCTGGAAAGTCATTAATTTGATTGTCCAGTATTTCCTTCATGAGATATTGCAACACTTAGAAAAAGTGTACAGCGCCAGCAGACAATGAATTTCCAGCACTAAAAAAACGAAACTTCATTAACAGCTAAACTAAACGTTTCCAATGTAAATTTCCACCTTTATATAGTGTAAAAAGACATCCTGAAGCCTGGGCAGTCATTAATTTGATTGTCCAATATTTCCCTTATGAGATAATGCCTCTCATAGCAAATGTGTACAGCGCGAGCTGAAAATGCATTTACAGCACTAAAAAACCAAACTTTTATAACAGCTAAACCAAACGTTTCCATTGTAAATTTCCACCTTTATATAGTGTAGAAAGGCATCCTGAAGCCTGGAAAGTCATTAATTTGATTGTCCAGTATTTCCTTCATGAGATATTGCAACACTTAGAAAAAGTGTACAGCGCCAGCAGACAATGAATTTTCAGCACTAAAAAAACGAAACTTCATTAACAGCTAAACCAAACGTTTCCAATGTAAATTTCCACATTTATAGAGTGTAAAAAGGCATCCTGAAGCCTGGGAAGTCATTAATTTGATTGTCCAGTATTTCCCTTATGAGATAATGCCTCACATAGCAAATGTGTACAGTGCGAGCTGAAAATGCATTTTCAGCACTAAAAAACCAAACTTTTATAACAGCTAAACCAAACGTTTCCAATGTAAATTTCCACCTTTATATAGTGTAAAAAGACATCCTGAAGCCTGGGCAGTCATTAATTTGATTGTCCAGTATTTCCCTTATGAGATAATGCCTCACATAGCAAATGTGTACAGCGCGAGCTGAAAATGCATTTACAGCACTAAAAAAACAAACTTTTATAACAGCTAAACCAAACGTTTCCAATGTAAATTTCCACCTTTATATAGTGTAAAAATGCATCCTGAAGCCTGGGAAGTCATTAATTTGATTGTCCAATATTTCCCTTATGAGATAATGCCTCTCATAGCAAATGTGTACAGTGCGAGCTGAAAATGCATTTACAGCAGTAAAAAAACAAACTTTTATAACAGCTAAACCAAACGTTTCCAATGTAAATTTCCACCTTTATCTAGTGTAGAAAGGCATCCTGAAGCCTGGAAAGTCATTAATTTGATTGTCCAGTATTTCCTTCATGAGATATTGCAACACTTAGAAAAAGTGTACAGCGCCAGTAGACAATGAATTTTCAGCACTAAAAAAACGATACTTCATTAACAGCTCAACTAAACGTTTCCAATGTAAATTTCCACCTTTATATAGTGTAAAAAGACATCCTGAAGCCTGGGCAGTCATTAATATGATTGTCCAATATTTCCCTTATGAGATAATGCCTCTCATAGCAAATGTGTACAGCGCGAGCTGAAAATGCATTTACAGCACTAAAAAACCAAACTTTTATAACAGCTAAACCAAACGTTTCCAATGTAAATTTCCACCTTTATATAGTGTAGAAAGGCATCCTGGAGCCTGGAAAGTCATTAATTTGATTGTCCAGTATTTCCTTCATGAGATATTGCAACACTTAGAAAAAGTGTACAGCGCCAGCAGACAATGAATTTTCAGCACTAAAAAAACCAAACTTTTATAACAGCTAAACCAAACGTTTCCAATGTAAATTTCCACCTTTATATAGTGTAAAAAGGCATCCTGAAGCCTGGGAAGTCATTAATTTGATTGTCCAGTATTTCCCTTATGAGATAATGCCTCACATAGCAAATGTGTACAGTGCGAGCTGAAAATGCATTTTCAGCACTAAAAAAACAAACTTATATAACACCTAAACCAAACGTTTCCAATGTAAATTTCCACCTTTATATAGTGTAAAAAGACATCCTGAAGCCTGGGCAGTCATTAATTTGATTGTCCAATATTTCCCTTATGAGATAATGCCTCTCATAGCAAATGTGTACAGCGCGAGCTGAAAATGCATTTACAGCACTAAAAAACCAAACTTTTATAACAGCTAAACCAAACGTTTCCAATGTAAATTTCCACCTTTATATAGTGTAAAAAGACATCCTGAAGCCTGGGCAGTCATTAATTTGATTGTCCAATATTTCCCTTATGAGATAATGCCTCTCATAGCAAATGTGTACAGCGCGAGCTGAAAATGCATTTTCAGCACTAAAAAACCAAACTTTTATAACAGCTAAACCAAACGTTTCAAATGTAAATTTCCACCTTTATATAGTGTAAAAAGACATCCTGAAGCCTGGGCAGTCATTAATTTGATTGTCCAATATTTCCCTTATGAGATAATGCCTCTCATAGCAAATGTGTACAGTGCGAGCTGAAAATGCATTTACAGCACTAAAAAAACAAACTTTTATAACAGCTAAACCAAACGTTTCCAATGTAAATTTCCACCTTTATATAGTGTAAAAAGACATCCTGAAGCCTGGGCAGTCATTAATTTGATTGTCCAATATTTCCCTTATGAGATAATGCCTCTCATAGCAAATGTGTACAGTGCGAGCTGAAAATGCATTTACAGCACTAAAAAAACAAACTTTTATAACAGCTAAACCAAACGTTTCCAATGTAAATTTCCACCTTTATATAGTGTAAAAAGACATCCTGAAGCCTGGGCAGTCATTAATTTGATTGTCCAATATTTCCCTTATGAGATAATGCCTCTCATAGCAAATGTGTACAGCGCGAGCTGAAAATGCATTTACAGCACTAAAAAACCAAACTTTTATAACAGCTAAACCAAACGTTTCCAATGTAAATTTCCACCTTTATATAGTGTAGAAAGGCATCCTGAAGCCTGGAAAGTCATTAATTTGATTGTCCAGTATTTCCTTCATGAGATATTGCAACACTTAGAAAAAGTGTACAGCGCCAGCAGACAATGAATTTTCAGCACTAAAAAAACGAAACTTCATTAACAGCTAAACCAAACGTTTCCAATGTAAATTTCCACATTTATAGAGTGTAAAAAGGCATCCTGAAGCCTGGGAAGTCATTAATTTGATTGTCCAGTATTTCCCTTATGAGATAATGCCTCACATAGCAAATGTGTACAGTGCGAGCTGAAAATGCATTTACAGCACTAAAAAAACAAACTTTTATAACAGCTAAACCAAACGTTTCCAATGTAAATTTCCACCTTTATATAGTGTAGAAAGGCATCCTGAAGCCTGGAAAGTCATTAATTTGATTGTCCAGTATTTCCTTCATGAGATATTGCAACACTTAGAAAAAGTGTACAGCGCCAGCAGACAATGAATTTTCAGCACTAAATAAACGAAACTTCATTAACAGCTAAACCAAACGTTTCCAATGTAAATTTCCACCTTTATATAGTGTAGAAAGGCATCCTGAAGCCTGGAAAGTCATTAATTTGATTGTCCAGTATTTCCTTCATGAGATATTGCAACACTGAGAAAAAGTGTACAGCGCCAGCAGACAATGAATTTTCAGCACTAAAAAAAACGAAACTTCATTAACAGCTAAACCAAACGTTTCCAATGTAAATTTCCACATTTATAGAGTGTAAAAAGGCATCCTGAAGCCTGGGAAGTCATTAATTTGATTGTCCAGTATTTCCCTTATGAGATAATGCCTCACATAGCAAATGTGTACAGTGCGAGCTGAAAATGCATTTACAGCACTAAAAAAACAAACTTTTATAACAGCTAAACCAAACGTTTCCAATGTAAATTTCCACCTTTATATAGTGTAGAAAGGCATCCTGAAGCCTGGAAAGTCATTAATTTGATTGTCCAGTATTTCCTTCATGAGATATTGCAACACTTAGAAAAAGTGTACAGCGCCAGCAGACAATGAATTTTCAGCACTAAATAAACGAAACTTCATTAACAGCTAAAGTAAACGTTTCCAATGTAAATTTCCACCTTTATATAGTGTAAAAAGACATCCTGAAGCCTGGGCAGTCATTAATTTGATTGTCCAATATTTCCCTTATGAGATAATGCCTCTCATAGCAAATGTGTACAGTGCGAGCTGAAAATGCATTTACAGCACTAAAAAAACAAACTTTTATAACAGCTAAACCAAACGTTTCCAATGTAAATTTCCACCTTTATATAGTGTAAAAAGACATCCTGAAGCCTGGGCAGTCATTAATTTGATTGTCCAATATTTCCCTTATGAGATAATGCCTCTCATAGCAAATGTGTACAGCGCGAGCTGAAAATGCATTTACAGCACTAAAAAAACAAACTTTTATAACAGCTAAACCAAACGTTTCCAATGTAAATTTCCACCTTTATATAGTGTAGAAAGGCATCCTGAAGCCTGGAAAGTCATTAATTTGATTGTCCAGTATTTCCTTCATGAGATATTGCAACACTTAGAAAAAGTGTACAGCGCCAGCAGACAATGAATTTTCAGCACTAAATAAACGAAACTTCATTAACAGCTAAAGTAAACGTTTCCAATGTAAATTTCCACCTTTATATAGTGTAAAAAGACATCCTGAAGCCTGGGCAGTCATTAATTTGATTGTCCAATATTTCCCTTATGAGATAATGCCTCTCATAGCAAATGTGTACAGTGCGAGCTGAAAATGCATTTACAGCACTAAAAAAACAAACTTTTATAACAGCTAAACCAAACGTTTCCAATGTAAATTTCCACCTTTATATAGTGTAAAAAGACATCCTGAAGCCTGGGCAGTCATTAATTTGATTGTCCAATATTTCCCTTATGAGATAATGCCTCTCATAGCAAATGTGTACAGCGCGAGCTGAAAATGCATTTACAGCACTAAAAAACCAAACTTTTATAACAGCTAAACCAAACGTTTCCAATGTAAATTTCCACCTTTATATAGTGTAGAAAGGCATCCTGAAGCCTGGAAAGTCATTAATTTGATTGTCCAGTATTTCCTTCATGAGATATTGCAACACTTAGAAAAAGTGTACAGCGCCAGCAGACAATGAATTTCCAGCACTAAAAAAACGAAACTTCATTAACAGCTAAACTAAACGTTTCCAATGTAAATTTCCACCTTTATATAGTGTAAAAAGACATCCTGAAGCCTGGGCAGTCATTAATTTGATTGTCCAATATTTCCCTTATGAGATAATGCCTCTCATAGCAAATGTGTACAGCGCGAGCTGAAAATGCATTTACAGCACTAAAAAACCAAACTTTTATAACAGCTAAACCAAACGTTTCCATTGTAAATTTCCACCTTTATATAGTGTAGAAAGGCATCCTGAAGCCTGGAAAGTCATTAATTTGATTGTCCAGTATTTCCTTCATGAGATATTGCAACACTTAGAAAAAGTGTACAGCGCCAGCAGACAATGAATTTTCAGCACTAAAAAAACGAAACTTCATTAACAGCTAAACCAAACGTTTCCAATGTAAATTTCCACATTTATAGAGTGTAAAAAGGCATCCTGAAGCCTGGGAAGTCATTAATTTGATTGTCCAGTATTTCCCTTATGAGATAATGCCTCACATAGCAAATGTGTACAGTGCGAGCTGAAAATGCATTTTCAGCACTAAAAAACCAAACTTTTATAACAGCTAAACCAAACGTTTCCAATGTAAATTTCCACCTTTATATAGTGTAAAAAGACATCCTGAAGCCTGGGCAGTCATTAATTTGATTGTCCAGTATTTCCCTTATGAGATAATGCCTCACATAGCAAATGTGTACAGCGCGAGCTGAAAATGCATTTACAGCACTAAAAAAACAAACTTTTATAACAGCTAAACCAAACGTTTCCAATGTAAATTTCCACATTTATAGAGTGTAAAAATGCATCCTGAAGCCTGGGAAGTCATTAATTTGATTGTCCAGTATTTCCCTTATGAGATAATGCCTCACATAGCAAATGTGTACAGTGCGAGCTGAAAATACATTTTCAGCACTAAAAAACCAAACTTTTATAACAGCTAAACCAAACGTTTCCAATGTAAATTTCCACCTTTATATAGTGTAAAAAGACATCCTGAAGCCTGGGCAGTCATTAATTTGATTGTCCAATATTTCCCTTATGAGATAATGCCTCTCATAGCAAATGTGTACAGCGCGAGCTGAAAATGCATTTACAGCACTAAAAAACCAAACTTTTATAACAGCTAAACCAAACGTTTCCAATGTAAATTTCCACCTTTATATAGTGTAGAAAGGCATCCTGAAGCCTGGAAAGTCATTAATTTGATTGTCCAGTATTTCCTTCATGAGATATTGCAACACTTAGAAAAAGTGTACAGCGCCAGTAGACAATGAATTTTCAGCACTAAAAAAACGATACTTCATTAACAGCTCAACTAAACGTTTCCAATGTAAATTTCCACCTTTAAATAGTGTAAAAAGACATCCTGAAGCCTGGGCAGTCATTAATATGATTGTCCAATATTTCCCTTATGAGATAATGCCTCTCATAGCAAATGTGTACAGCGCGAGCTGAAAATGCATTTACAGCACTAAAAAACCAAACTTTTATAACAGCTAAACCAAACGTTTCCAATGTAAATTTCCACCTTTATATAGTGTAGAAAGGCATCCTGGAGCCTGGAAAGTCATTAATTTGATTGTCCAGTATTTCCTTCATGAGATATTGCAACACTTAGAAAAAGTGTACAGCGCCAGCAGACAATGAATTTTCAGCACTAAAAAAACCAAACTTTTATAACAGCTAAACCAAACGTTTCCAATGTAAATTTCCACCTTTATATAGTGTAAAAAGGCATCCTGAAGCCTGGGAAGTCATTAATTTGATTGTCCAGTATTTCCCTTATGAGATAATGCCTCACATAGCAAATGTGTACAGTGCGAGCTGAAAATGCATTTTCAGCACTAAAAAAACAAACTTATATAACACCTAAACCAAACGTTTCCAATGTAAATTTCCACCTTTATATAGTGTAAAAAGACATCCTGAAGCCTGGGCAGTCATTAATTTGATTGTCCAATATTTCCCTTATGAGATAATGCCTCTCATAGCAAATGTGTACAGCGCGAGCTGAAAATGCATTTACAGCACTAAAAAACCAAACTTTTATAACAGCTAAACCAAACGTTTCCAATATAAATTTCCACCTTTATATAGTGTAGAAAGGCATCCTGAAGCCTGGAAAGTCATTAATTTGATTGTCCAGTATTTCCTTCATGAGATATTGCAACACTTAGAAAAAGTGTACAGCGCCAGCAGACAATGAATTTTCAGCACTAAAAAAACGAAACTTCATTAACAGCTAAACCAAACGTTTCCAATGTAAATTTCCACATTTATAGAGTGTAAAAAGGCATCCTGAAGCCTGGGAAGTCATTAATTTGATTGTCCAGTATTTCCCTTATGAGATAATGCCTCACATAGCAAATGTGTACAGTGCGAGCTGAAAATGCATTTACAGCACTAAAAAAACAAACTTTTATAACAGCTAAACCAAACGATTCCAATGTAAATTTCCACCTTTATATAGTGTAGAAAGGCATCCTGAAGCCTGGAAAGTCATTAATTTGATTGTCCAGTATTTCCTTCATGAGATATTGCAACACTTAGAAAAAGTGTACAGCGCCAGCAGACAATGAATTTTCAGCACTAAATAAACGAAACTTCATTAACAGCTAAAGTAAACGTTTCCAATGTAAATTTCCACCTTTATATAGTGTAAAAAGACATCCTGAAGCCTGGGCAGTCATTAATTTGATTGTCCAATATTTCCCTTATGAGATAATGCCTCTCATAGCAAATGTGTACAGTGCGAGCTGAAAATGCATTTACAGCACTAAAAAAACAAACTTTTATAACAGCTAAACCAAACGTTTCCAATGTAAATTTCCACCTTTATATAGTGTAAAAAGACATCCTGAAGCCTGGGCAGTCATTAATTTGATTGTCCAATATTTCCCTTATGAGATAATGCCTCTCATAGCAAATGTGTACAGCGCGAGCTGAAAATGCATTTACAGCACTAAAAAAACAAACTTTTATAACAGCTAAACCAAACGTTTCCAATGTAAATTTCCACCTTTATATAGTGTAGAAAGGCATCCTGAAGCCTGGAAAGTCATTAATTTGATTGTCCAGTATTTCCTTCATGAGATATTGCAACACTTAGAAAAAGTGTACAGCGCCAGCAGACAATGAATTTTCAGCACTAAATAAACGAAACTTCATTAACAGCTAAAGTAAACGTTTCCAATGTAAATTTCCACCTTTATATAGTGTAAAAAGACATCCTGAAGCCTGGGCAGTCATTAATTTGATTGTCCAATATTTCCCTTATGAGATAATGCCTCTCATAGCAAATGTGTACAGTGCGAGCTGAAAATGCATTTACAGCACTAAAAAAACAAACTTTTATAACAGCTAAACCAAACGTTTCCAATGTAAATTTCCACCTTTATATAGTGTAAAAAGACATCCTGAAGCCTGGGCAGTCATTAATTTGATTGTCCAATATTTCCCTTATGAGATAATGCCTCTCATAGCAAATGTGTACAGCGCGAGCTGAAAATGCATTTACAGCACTAAAAAACCAAACTTTTATAACAGCTAAACCAAACGTTTCCAATATAAATTTCCACTTTTATATAGTGTAGAAAGGCATCCTGAAGCCTGGAAAGTCATTAATTTGATTGTCCAGTATTTCCTTCATGAGATATTGCAACACTTAGAAAAAGTGTACAGCGCCAGCAGACAATGAATTTTCAGCACTAAAAAAACGAAACTTCATTAACAGCTAAACCAAACGTTTCCAATCTAAATTTCCACATTTATAGAGTGTAAAAAGGCATCCTGAAGCCTGGGAAGTCATTAATTTGATTGTCCAGTATTTCCCTTATGAGATAATGCCTCACATAGCAAATGTGTACAGTGCGAGCTGAAAATGCATTTACAGCACTAAAAAAACAAACTTTTATAACAGCTAAACCAAACGTTTCCAATGTAAATTTCCACCTTTATATAGTGTAAAAAGGCATCCTGAAGCCTGGAAAGTCTTTAATTTGATTGTCCAGTATTTCCTTCATGAGATATTGCAACACTTAGAAAAAGTGTACAGCGCCAGCAGACAATGAATTTTCAGCACTAAAAAACCGAAACTTCATTAACAGCTAAACTAAACGTTTCCAATGTAAATTTCCACCTTTATATAGTGTAAAAAGACATCCTGAAGCCTGGGCAGCCATTAATTTGATTGTCCAATATTTCCCTTATGAGATAATGCCTCTCATAGCAAATGTGTACAGCGCGAGCTGAAAATGCATTTACAGCACTAAAAAACCAAACTTTTATAACAGCTAAACCAAACGTTTCCAATGTAAATTTCCACCTTTATAGAGTGTAAAAAGACATCCTGAAGCCTGGGCAGTCATTAATTTGATTGTCCAATATTTCCCTTATGAGATAATGCCTCTCATAGCAAATGTGTACAGCGCGAGCTGAAAATGCATTTACAGCACTAAAAAACCAAACTTTTATAACAGCTAAACCAAACGTTTCCAATGTAAATTTCTACCTTTATATAGTGTAGAAAGGCATCCTGAAGCCTGGAAAGTCATTAATTTGATTGTCCAGTATTTCCTTCATGAGATATTGCAACACTTAGAAAAAGTGTACAGCGCCAGCAGACAATGTTTTTTCAGCACTAAAAAAACGAAACTTCATTAACAGCTAAACCAAACGTTTCCAATGTAAATTTCCACATTTATAGAGTGTAAAAAGGCATCCTGAAGCCTGGGAAGTCATTAATTTGATTGTCCAGTATTTCCCTTATGATATAATGCCTCACATAGCAAATGTGTACAGCGCGAGCTGAAAATGCATTTACAGCACTAAAAAACCAAACTTTTATAACAGCTAAACCAAACGTTTCCAATGTAAATTTCCACCTTTATATAGTGTAGAAAGGCATCCTGAAGCCTGGAAAGTGATTAATTTGATTGTCCAGTATTTCCTTCATGAGATATTGCAACACTTAGAAAAAGTGTACAGCGCCAGCAGACAATGAATTTTCAGCACTAAAAAACTGAAACTTCATTAACAGCTAAACTAAACGTTTCCAATGTAAATTTCCACCTTTATATAGTGTAAAAAGACATCCTGAAGCCTGGGCAGTCATTAATTTGATTGTCCAATATTTCCCTTATGAGATAATGCCTTTCATAGCAAATGTGTACAGCGCGAGCTGAAAATGCATTTACAGCACTAAAAAACCAAACTTTTATAACAGCTAAACCAAACGTTTCCAATGTAAATTTCCACCTTTATATAGTGTAGAAAGGCATCCTGAAGCCTGGAAAGTCATTAATTTGATTGTCCAGTATTTCCTTCATGAGATATTGCAACACTTAGAAAAAGTGTACAGCGCCAGCAGACAATGAATTTCCAGCACTAAAAAAACGAAACTTCATTAACAGCTAAACTAAACGTTTCCAATGTAAATTTCCACCTTTATATAGTGTAAAAAGACATCCTGAAGCCTGGGCAGTCATTAATTTGATTGTCCAATATTTCCCTTATGAGATAATGCCTCTCATAGCAAATGTGTACAGCGCGAGCTGAAAATGCATTTACAGCACTAAAAAACCAAACTTTTATAACAGCTAAACCAAACGTTTCCATTGTAAATTTCCACCTTTATATAGTGTAGAAAGGCATCCTGAAGCCTGGAAAGTCATTAATTTGATTGTCCAGTATTTCCTTCATGAGATATTGCAACACTTAGAAAAAGTGTACAGCGCCAGCAGACAATGAATTTTCAGCACTAAAAAAACGAAACTTCATTAACAGCTAAACCAAACGTTTCCAATGTAAATTTCCACATTTATAGAGTGTAAAAAGGCATCCTGAAGCCTGGGAAGTCATTAATTTGATTGTCCAGTATTTCCCTTATGAGATAATGCCTCACATAGCAAATGTGTACAGTGCGAGCTGAAAATGCATTTTCAGCACTAAAAAACCAAACTTTTATAACAGCTAAACCAAACGTTTCCAATGTAAATTTCCACCTTTATATAGTGTAAAAAGACATCCTGAAGCCTGGGCAGTCATTAATTTGATTGTCCAGTATTTCCCTTATGAGATAATGCCTCACATAGCAAATGTGTACAGCGCGAGCTGAAAATGCATTTACAGCACTAAAAAAACAAACTTTTATAACAGCTAAACCAAACGTTTCCAATGTAAATTTCCACCTTTATATAGTGTAAAAATGCATCCTGAAGCCTGGGAAGTCATTAATTTGATTGTCCAATATTTCCCTTATGAGATAATGCCTCTCATAGCAAATGTGTACAGTGCGAGCTGAAAATGCATTTACAGCAGTAAAAAAACAAACTTTTATAACAGCTAAACCAAACGTTTCCAATGTAAATTTCCACCTTTATCTAGTGTAGAAAGGCATCCTGAAGCCTGGAAAGTCATTAATTTGATTGTCCAGTATTTCCTTCATGAGATATTGCAACACTTAGAAAAAGTGTACAGCGCCAGTAGACAATGAATTTTCAGCACTAAAAAAACGATACTTCATTAACAGCTCAACTAAACGTTTCCAATGTAAATTTCCACCTTTATATAGTGTAAAAAGACATCCTGAAGCCTGGGCAGTCATTAATATGATTGTCCAATATTTCCCTTATGAGATAATGCCTCTCATAGCAAATGTGTACAGCGCGAGCTGAAAATGCATTTACAGCACTAAAAAACCAAACTTTTATAACAGCTAAACCAAACGTTTCCAATGTAAATTTCCACCTTTATATAGTGTAGAAAGGCATCCTGGAGCCTGGAAAGTCATTAATTTGATTGTCCAGTATTTCCTTCATGAGATATTGCAACACTTAGAAAAAGTGTACAGCGCCAGCAGACAATGAATTTTCAGCACTAAAAAAACCAAACTTTTATAACAGCTAAACCAAACGTTTCCAATGTAAATTTCCACCTTTATATAGTGTAAAAAGGCATCCTGAAGCCTGGGAAGTCATTAATTTGATTGTCCAGTATTTCCCTTATGAGATAATGCCTCACATAGCAAATGTGTACAGTGCGAGCTGAAAATGCATTTTCAGCACTAAAAAAACAAACTTATATAACACCTAAACCAAACGTTTCCAATGTAAATTTCCACCTTTATATAGTGTAAAAAGACATCCTGAAGCCTGGGCAGTCATTAATTTGATTGTCCAATATTTCCCTTATGAGATAATGCCTCTCATAGCAAATGTGTACAGCGCGAGCTGAAAATGCATTTACAGCACTAAAAAACCAAACTTTTATAACAGCTAAACCAAACGTTTCCAATGTAAATTTCCACCTTTATATAGTGTAAAAAGACATCCTGAAGCCTGGGCAGTCATTAATTTGATTGTCCAATATTTCCCTTATGAGATAATGCCTCTCATAGCAAATGTGTACAGCGCGAGCTGAAAATGCATTTTCAGCACTAAAAAACCAAACTTTTATAACAGCTAAACCAAACGTTTCAAATGTAAATTTCCACCTTTATATAGTGTAAAAAGACATCCTGAAGCCTGGGCAGTCATTAATTTGATTGTCCAATATTTCCCTTATGAGATAATGCCTCTCATAGCAAATGTGTACAGTGCGAGCTGAAAATGCATTTACAGCACTAAAAAAACAAACTTTTATAACAGCTAAACCAAACGTTTCCAATGTAAATTTCCACCTTTATATAGTGTAAAAAGACATCCTGAAGCCTGGGCAGTCATTAATTTGATTGTCCAATATTTCCCTTATGAGATAATGCCTCTCATAGCAAATGTGTACAGTGCGAGCTGAAAATGCATTTACAGCACTAAAAAAACAAACTTTTATAACAGCTAAACCAAACGTTTCCAATGTAAATTTCCACCTTTATATAGTGTAAAAAGACATCCTGAAGCCTGGGCAGTCATTAATTTGATTGTCCAATATTTCCCTTATGAGATAATGCCTCTCATAGCAAATGTGTACAGCGCGAGCTGAAAATGCATTTACAGCACTAAAAAACCAAACTTTTATAACAGCTAAACCAAACGTTTCCAATGTAAATTTCCACCTTTATATAGTGTAGAAAGGCATCCTGAAGCCTGGAAAGTCATTAATTTGATTGTCCAGTATTTCCTTCATGAGATATTGCAACACTTAGAAAAAGTGTACAGCGCCAGCAGACAATGAATTTTCAGCACTAAAAAAACGAAACTTCATTAACAGCTAAACCAAACGTTTCCAATGTAAATTTCCACATTTATAGAGTGTAAAAAGGCATCCTGAAGCCTGGGAAGTCATTAATTTGATTGTCCAGTATTTCCCTTATGAGATAATGCCTCACATAGCAAATGTGTACAGTGCGAGCTGAAAATGCATTTACAGCACTAAAAAAACAAACTTTTATAACAGCTAAACCAAACGTTTCCAATGTAAATTTCCACCTTTATATAGTGTAGAAAGGCATCCTGAAGCCTGGAAAGTCATTAATTTGATTGTCCAGTATTTCCTTCATGAGATATTGCAACACTTAGAAAAAGTGTACAGCGCCAGCAGACAATGAATTTTCAGCACTAAATAAACGAAACTTCATTAACAGCTAAACCAAACGTTTCCAATGTAAATTTCCACCTTTATATAGTGTAGAAAGGCATCCTGAAGCCTGGAAAGTCATTAATTTGATTGTCCAGTATTTCCTTCATGAGATATTGCAACACTGAGAAAAAGTGTACAGCGCCAGCAGACAATGAATTTTCAGCACTAAAAAAAACGAAACTTCATTAACAGCTAAACCAAACGTTTCCAATGTAAATTTCCACATTTATAGAGTGTAAAAAGGCATCCTGAAGCCTGGGAAGTCATTAATTTGATTGTCCAGTATTTCCCTTATGAGATAATGCCTCTCATTGCAAATGTGTACAGCGCGAGCTGAAAATGCATTTTCAGCACTAAAAAACCAAACTTTTATAACACCTAAACCAAACGTTTCCAATGTAAATTTCCTCCTTTATATAGTGTAAAAAGACATCCTGAAGCCTGGGCAGTCATTAATTTGATTGTCCAATATTTCCCTTATGAGATAATGCCTCTCATAGCAAATGTGTACAGCGCGAGCTGAAAATGCATTTACAGCACTAAAAAAACAAACTTTTATAACAGCTAAACCAAACGTTTCCAATGTAAATTTCCACCTTTATATAGTGTAGAAAGGCATCCTGAAGCCTGGAAAGTCATTAATTTGATTGTCCAGTATTTCCTTCATGAGATATTGCAACACTTAGAAAAAGTGTACAGCGCCAGCAGACAATGAATTTTCAGCACTAAATAAACGAAACTTCATTAACAGCTAAAGTAAACGTTTCCAATGTAAATTTCCACCTTTATATAGTGTAAAAAGACATCCTGAAGCCTGGGCAGTCATTAATTTGATTGTCCAATATTTCCCTTATGAGATAATGCCTCTCATAGCAAATGTGTACAGTGCGAGCTGAAAATGCATTTACAGCACTAAAAAAACAAACTTTTATAACAGCTAAACCAAACGTTTCCAATGTAAATTTCCACCTTTATATAGTGTAAAAAGACATCCTGAAGCCTGGGCAGTCATTAATTTGATTGTCCAATATTTCCCTTATGAGATAATGCCTCTCATAGCAAATGTGTACAGCGCGAGCTGAAAATGCATTTACAGCACTAAAAAAACAAACTTTTATAACAGCTAAACCAAACGTTTCCAATGTAAATTTCCACCTTTATATAGTGTAGAAAGGCATCCTGAAGCCTGGAAAGTCATTAATTTGATTGTCCAGTATTTCCTTCATGAGATATTGCAACACTGAGAAAAAGTGTACAGCGCCAGCAGACAATGAATTTTCAGCACTAAAAAAAACGAAACTTCATTAACAGCTAAACCAAACGTTTCCAATGTAAATTTCCACATTTATAGAGTGTAAAAAGGCATCCTGAAGCCTGGGAAGTCATTAATTTGATTGTCCAGTATTTCCCTTATGAGATAATGCCTCTCATTGCAAATGTGTACAGCGCGAGCTGAAAATGCATTTTCAGCACTAAAAAACCAAACTTTTATAACACCTAAACCAAACGTTTCCAATGTAAATTTCCTCCTTTATATAGTGTAAAAAGACATCCTGAAGCCTGGGCAGTCATTAATTTGATTGTCCAATATTTCCCTTATGAGATAATGCCTCTCATAGCAAATGTGTACAGCGCGAGCTGAAAATGCATTTACAGCACTAAAAAAACAAACTTTTATAACAGCTAAACCAAACGTTTCCAATGTAAATTTCCACCTTTATATAGTGTAAAAAGACATCCTGAAGCCTGGAAAGTCATTAATTTGATTGTCCAGTATTTCCTTCATGAGATATTGCAACACTTAGAAAAAGTGTACAGCGCCAGCAGACAATGAATTTTCAGCACTAAATAAACGAAACTTCATTAACAGCTAAAGTAAACGTTTCCAATGTAAATTTCCACCTTTATATAGTGTAAAAAGACATCCTGAAGCCTGGGCAGTCATTAATTTGATTGTCCAATATTTCCCTTATGAGATAATGCCTCTCATAGCAAATGTGTACAGTGCGAGCTGAAAATGCATTTACAGCACTAAAAAAACAAACTTTTATAACAGCTAAACCAAACGTTTCCAATGTAAATTTCCACCTTTATATAGTGTAAAAAGACATCCTGAAGCCTGGGCAGTCATTAATTTGATTGTCCAATATTTCCCTTATGAGATAATGCCTCTCATAGCAAATGTGTACAGCGCGAGCTGAAAATGCATTTACAGCACTAAAAAACCAAACTTTTATAACAGCTAAACCAAACGTTTCCAATGTAAATTTCCACCTTTATATAGTGTAGAAAGGCATCCTGAAGCCTGGAAAGTCATTAATTTGATTGTCCAGTATTTCCTTCATGAGATATTGCAACACTTAGAAAAAGTGTACAGCGCCAGCAGACAATGAATTTTCAGCACTAAAAAAACGATACTTCATTAACAGCTCAACTAAACGTTTCCAATGTAAATTTCCACCTTTATATAGTGTAAAAAGACATCCTGAAGCCTGGGCAGTCATTAATTTGATTGTCCAATATTTCCCTTATGAGATAATGCCTCTCATAGCAAATGTGTACAGTGCGAGCTGAAAATGCATTTACAGCAGTAAAAAAACAAACTTTTATAACAGCTAAACCAAACGTTTCCAATGTAAATTTCCACCTTTATCTAGTGTAGAAAGGCATCCTGAAGCCTGGAAAGTCATTAATTTGATTGTCCAGTATTTCCTTCATGAGATATTGCAACACTTAGAAAAAGTGTACAGCGCCAGTAGACAATGAATTTTCAGCACTAAAAAAACGATACTTCATTAACAGCTCAACTAAACGTTTCCAATGTAAATTTCCACCTTTATATAGTGTAAAAAGACATCCTGAAGCCTGGGCAGTCATTAATATGATTGTCCAATATTTCCCTTATGAGATAATGCCTCTCATAGCAAATGTGTACAGCGCGAGCTGAAAATGCATTTACAGCACTAAAAAACCAAACTTTTATAACAGCTAAACCAAACGTTTCCAATGTAAATTTCCACCTTTATATAGTGTAGAAAGGCATCCTGGAGCCTGGAAAGTCATTAATTTGATTGTCCAGTATTTCCTTCATGAGATATTGCAACACTTAGAAAAAGTGTACAGCGCCAGCAGACAATGAATTTTCAGCACTAAAAAAACCAAACTTTTATAACAGCTAAACCAAACGTTTCCAATGTAAATTTCCACCTTTATATAGTGTAAAAAGGCATCCTGAAGCCTGGGAAGTCATTAATTTGATTGTCCAGTATTTCCCTTATGAGATAATGCCTCACATAGCAAATGTGTACAGTGCGAGCTGAAAATGCATTTTCAGCACTAAAAAAACAAACTTATATAACACCTAAACCAAACGTTTCCAATGTAAATTTCCACCTTTATATAGTGTAAAAAGACATCCTGAAGCCTGGGCAGTCATTAATTTGATTGTCCAATATTTCCCTTATGAGATAATGCCTCTCATAGCAAATGTGTACAGCGCGAGCTGAAAATGCATTTACAGCACTAAAAAACCAAACTTTTATAACAGCTAAACCAAACGTTTCCAATGTAAATTTCCACCTTTATATAGTGTAAAAAGACATCCTGAAGCCTGGGCAGTCATTAATTTGATTGTCCAATATTTCCCTTATGAGATAATGCCTCTCATAGCAAATGTGTACAGCGCGAGCTGAAAATGCATTTTCAGCACTAAAAAACCAAACTTTTATAACAGCTAAACCAAACGTTTCAAATGTAAATTTCCACCTTTATATAGTGTAAAAAGACATCCTGAAGCCTGGGCAGTCATTAATTTGATTGTCCAATATTTCCCTTATGAGATAATGCCTCTCATAGCAAATGTGTACAGTGCGAGCTGAAAATGCATTTACAGCACTAAAAAAACAAACTTTTATAACAGCTAAACCAAACGTTTCCAATGTAAATTTCCACCTTTATATAGTGTAAAAAGACATCCTGAAGCCTGGGCAGTCATTAATTTGATTGTCCAATATTTCCCTTATGAGATAATGCCTCTCATAGCAAATGTGTACAGTGCGAGCTGAAAATGCATTTACAGCACTAAAAAAACAAACTTTTATAACAGCTAAACCAAACGTTTCCAATGTAAATTTCCACCTTTATATAGTGTAAAAAGACATCCTGAAGCCTGGGCAGTCATTAATTTGATTGTCCAATATTTCCCTTATGAGATAATGCCTCTCATAGCAAATGTGTACAGCGCGAGCTGAAAATGCATTTACAGCACTAAAAAACCAAACTTTTATAACAGCTAAACCAAACGTTTCCAATGTAAATTTCCACCTTTATATAGTGTAGAAAGGCATCCTGAAGCCTGGAAAGTCATTAATTTGATTGTCCAGTATTTCCTTCATGAGATATTGCAACACTTAGAAAAAGTGTACAGCGCCAGCAGACAATGAATTTTCAGCACTAAAAAAACGAAACTTCATTAACAGCTAAACCAAACGTTTCCAATGTAAATTTCCACATTTATAGAGTGTAAAAAGGCATCCTGAAGCCTGGGAAGTCATTAATTTGATTGTCCAGTATTTCCCTTATGAGATAATGCCTCACATAGCAAATGTGTACAGTGCGAGCTGAAAATGCATTTACAGCACTAAAAAAACAAACTTTTATAACAGCTAAACCAAACGTTTCCAATGTAAATTTCCACCTTTATATAGTGTAGAAAGGCATCCTGAAGCCTGGAAAGTCATTAATTTGATTGTCCAGTATTTCCTTCATGAGATATTGCAACACTTAGAAAAAGTGTACAGCGCCAGCAGACAATGAATTTTCAGCACTAAATAAACGAAACTTCATTAACAGCTAAACCAAACGTTTCCAATGTAAATTTCCACCTTTATATAGTGTAGAAAGGCATCCTGAAGCCTGGAAAGTCATTAATTTGATTGTCCAGTATTTCCTTCATGAGATATTGCAACACTGAGAAAAAGTGTACAGCGCCAGCAGACAATGAATTTTCAGCACTAAAAAAAACGAAACTTCATTAACAGCTAAACCAAACGTTTCCAATGTAAATTTCCACATTTATAGAGTGTAAAAAGGCATCCTGAAGCCTGGGAAGTCATTAATTTGATTGTCCAGTATTTCCCTTATGAGATAATGCCTCTCATTGCAAATGTGTACAGCGCGAGCTGAAAATGCATTTTCAGCACTAAAAAACCAAACTTTTATAACACCTAAACCAAACGTTTCCAATGTAAATTTCCTCCTTTATATAGTGTAAAAAGACATCCTGAAGCCTGGGCAGTCATTAATTTGATTGTCCAATATTTCCCTTATGAGATAATGCCTCTCATAGCAAATGTGTACAGCGCGAGCTGAAAATGCATTTACAGCACTAAAAAAACAAACTTTTATAACAGCTAAACCAAACGTTTCCAATGTAAATTTCCACCTTTATATAGTGTAGAAAGGCATCCTGAAGCCTGGAAAGTCATTAATTTGATTGTCCAGTATTTCCTTCATGAGATATTGCAACACTTAGAAAAAGTGTACAGCGCCAGCAGACAATGAATTTTCAGCACTAAATAAACGAAACTTCATTAACAGCTAAAGTAAACGTTTCCAATGTAAATTTCCACCTTTATATAGTGTAAAAAGACATCCTGAAGCCTGGGCAGTCATTAATTTGATTGTCCAATATTTCCCTTATGAGATAATGCCTCTCATAGCAAATGTGTACAGTGCGAGCTGAAAATGCATTTACAGCACTAAAAAAACAAACTTTTATAACAGCTAAACCAAACGTTTCCAATGTAAATTTCCACCTTTATATAGTGTAAAAAGACATCCTGAAGCCTGGGCAGTCATTAATTTGATTGTCCAATATTTCCCTTATGAGATAATGCCTCTCATAGCAAATGTGTACAGCGCGAGCTGAAAATGCATTTACAGCACTAAAAAAACAAACTTTTATAACAGCTAAACCAAACGTTTCCAATGTAAATTTCCACCTTTATATAGTGTAGAAAGGCATCCTGAAGCCTGGAAAGTCATTAATTTGATTGTCCAGTATTTCCTTCATGAGATATTGCAACACTGAGAAAAAGTGTACAGCGCCAGCAGACAATGAATTTTCAGCACTAAAAAAAACGAAACTTCATTAACAGCTAAACCAAACGTTTCCAATGTAAATTTCCACATTTATAGAGTGTAAAAAGGCATCCTGAAGCCTGGGAAGTCATTAATTTGATTGTCCAGTATTTCCCTTATGAGATAATGCCTCTCATTGCAAATGTGTACAGCGCGAGCTGAAAATGCATTTTCAGCACTAAAAAACCAAACTTTTATAACACCTAAACCAAACGTTTCCAATGTAAATTTCCTCCTTTATATAGTGTAAAAAGACATCCTGAAGCCTGGGCAGTCATTAATTTGATTGTCCAATATTTCCCTTATGAGATAATGCCTCTCATAGCAAATGTGTACAGCGCGAGCTGAAAATGCATTTACAGCACTAAAAAAACAAACTTTTATAACAGCTAAACCAAACGTTTCCAATGTAAATTTCCACCTTTATATAGTGTAAAAAGACATCCTGAAGCCTGGAAAGTCATTAATTTGATTGTCCAGTATTTCCTTCATGAGATATTGCAACACTTAGAAAAAGTGTACAGCGCCAGCAGACAATGAATTTTCAGCACTAAATAAACGAAACTTCATTAACAGCTAAAGTAAACGTTTCCAATGTAAATTTCCACCTTTATATAGTGTAAAAAGACATCCTGAAGCCTGGGCAGTCATTAATTTGATTGTCCAATATTTCCCTTATGAGATAATGCCTCTCATAGCAAATGTGTACAGTGCGAGCTGAAAATGCATTTACAGCACTAAAAAAACAAACTTTTATAACAGCTAAACCAAACGTTTCCAATGTAAATTTCCACCTTTATATAGTGTAAAAAGACATCCTGAAGCCTGGGCAGTCATTAATTTGATTGTCCAATATTTCCCTTATGAGATAATGCCTCTCATAGCAAATGTGTACAGCGCGAGCTGAAAATGCATTTACAGCACTAAAAAACCAAACTTTTATAACAGCTAAACCAAACGTTTCCAATGTAAATTTCCACCTTTATATAGTGTAGAAAGGCATCCTGAAGCCTGGAAAGTCATTAATTTGATTGTCCAGTATTTCCTTCATGAGATATTGCAACACTTAGAAAAAGTGTACAGCGCCAGCAGACAATGAATTTTCAGCACTAAAAAAACGATACTTCATTAACAGCTCAACTAAACGTTTCCAATGTAAATTTCCACCTTTATATAGTGTAAAAAGACATCCTGAAGCCTGGGCAGTCATTAATTTGATTGTCCAATATTTCCCTTATGAGATAATGCCTCTCATAGCAAATGTGTACAGTGCGAGCTGAAAATGCATTTACAGCAGTAAAAAAACAAACTTTTATAACAGCTAAACCAAACGTTTCCAATGTAAATTTCCACCTTTATCTAGTGTAGAAAGGCATCCTGAAGCCTGGAAAGTCATTAATTTGATTGTCCAGTATTTCCTTCATGAGATATTGCAACACTTAGAAAAAGTGTACAGCGCCAGTAGACAATGAATTTTCAGCACTAAAAAAACGATACTTCATTAACAGCTCAACTAAACGTTTCCAATGTAAATTTCCACCTTTATATAGTGTAAAAAGACATCCTGAAGCCTGGGCAGTCATTAATATGATTGTCCAATATTTCCCTTATGAGATAATGCCTCTCATAGCAAATGTGTACAGCGCGAGCTGAAAATGCATTTACAGCACTAAAAAACCAAACTTTTATAACAGCTAAACCAAACGTTTCCAATGTAAATTTCCACCTTTATATAGTGTAGAAAGGCATCCTGGAGCCTGGAAAGTCATTAATTTGATTGTCCAGTATTTCCTTCATGAGATATTGCAACACTTAGAAAAAGTGTACAGCGCCAGCAGACAATGAATTTTCAGCACTAAAAAAACCAAACTTTTATAACAGCTAAACCAAACGTTTCCAATGTAAATTTCCACCTTTATATAGTGTAAAAAGGCATCCTGAAGCCTGGGAAGTCATTAATTTGATTGTCCAGTATTTCCCTTATGAGATAATGCCTCACATAGCAAATGTGTACAGTGCGAGCTGAAAATGCATTTTCAGCACTAAAAAAACAAACTTATATAACACCTAAACCAAACGTTTCCAATGTAAATTTCCACCTTTATATAGTGTAAAAAGACATCCTGAAGCCTGGGCAGTCATTAATTTGATTGTCCAATATTTCCCTTATGAGATAATGCCTCTCATAGCAAATGTGTACAGCGCGAGCTGAAAATGCATTTACAGCACTAAAAAACCAAACTCTTATAACAGCTAAACCAAACGTTTCCAATGTAAATTTCCACCTTTATATAGTGTAAAAAGACATCCTGAAGCCTGGGCAGTCATTAATTTGATTGTCCAATATTTCCCTTATGAGATAATGCCTCTCATAGCAAATGTGTACAGCGCGAGCTGAAAATGCATTTTCAGCACTAAAAAACCAAACTTTTATAACAGCTAAACCAAACGTTTCAAATGTAAATTTCCACCTTTATATAGTGTAAAAAGACATCCTGAAGCCTGGGCAGTCATTAATTTGATTGTCCAATATTTCCCTTATGAGATAATGCCTCTCATAGCAAATGTGTACAGTGCGAGCTGAAAATGCATTTACAGCACTAAAAAAACAAACTTTTATAACAGCTAAACCAAACGTTTCCAATGTAAATTTCCACCTTTATATAGTGTAAAAAGACATCCTGAAGCCTGGGCAGTCATTAATTTGATTGTCCAATATTTCCCTTATGAGATAATGCCTCTCATAGCAAATGTGTACAGTGCGAGCTGAAAATGCATTTACAGCACTAAAAAAACAAACTTTTATAACAGCTAAACCAAACGTTTCCAATGTAAATTTCCACCTTTATATAGTGTAAAAAGACATCCTGAAGCCTGGGCAGTCATTAATTTGATTGTCCAATATTTCCCTTATGAGATAATGCCTCTCATAGCAAATGTGTTCAGCGCGAGCTGAAAATGCATTTACAGCACTAAAAAACCAAACTTTTATAACAGCTAAACCAAACGTTTCCAATGTAAATTTCCACCTTTATATAGTGTAGAAAGGCATCCTGAAGCCTGGAAAGTCATTAATTTGATTGTCCAGTATTTCCTTCATGAGATATTGCAACACTTAGAAAAAGTGTACAGCGCCAGCAGACAATGAATTTTCAGCACTAAAAAAACGAAACTTCATTAACAGCTAAACCAAACGTTTCCAATGTAAATTTCCACATTTATAGAGTGTAAAAAGGCATCCTGAAGCCTGGGAAGTCATTAATTTGATTGTCCAGTATTTCCCTTATGAGATAATGCCTCACATAGCAAATGTGTACAGTGCGAGCTGAAAATGCATTTACAGCACTAAAAAAACAAACTTTTATAACAGCTAAACCAAACGTTTCCAATGTAAATTTCCACCTTTATATAGTGTAGAAAGGCATCCTGAAGCCTGGAAAGTCATTAATTTGATTGTCCAGTATTTCCTTCATGAGATATTGCAACACTTAGAAAAAGTGTACAGCGCCAGCAGACAATGAATTTTCAGCACTAAATAAACGAAACTTCATTAACAGCTAAACCAAACGTTTCCAATGTAAATTTCCACCTTTATATAGTGTAGAAAGGCATCCTGAAGCCTGGAAAGTCATTAATTTGATTGTCCAGTATTTCCTTCATGAGATATTGCAACACTGAGAAAAAGTGTACAGCGCCAGCAGACAATGAATTTTCAGCACTAAAAAAAACGAAACTTCATTAACAGCTAAACCAAACGTTTCCAATGTAAATTTCCACATTTATAGAGTGTAAAAAGGCATCCTGAAGCCTGGGAAGTCATTAATTTGATTGTCCAGTATTTCCCTTATGAGATAATGCCTCTCATTGCAAATGTGTACAGCGCGAGCTGAAAATGCATTTTCAGCACTAAAAAACCAAACTTTTATAACACCTAAACCAAACGTTTCCAATGTAAATTTCCTCCTTTATATAGTGTAAAAAGACATCCTGAAGCCTGGGCAGTCATTAATTTGATTGTCCAATATTTCCCTTATGAGATAATGCCTCTCATAGCAAATGTGTACAGCGCGAGCTGAAAATGCATTTACAGCACTAAAAAAACAAACTTTTATAACAGCTAAACCAAACGTTTCCAATGTAAATTTCCACCTTTATATAGTGTAGAAAGGCATCCTGAAGCCTGGAAAGTCATTAATTTGATTGTCCAGTATTTCCTTCATGAGATATTGCAACACTTAGAAAAAGTGTACAGCGCCAGCAGACAATGAATTTTCAGCACTAAATAAACGAAACTTCATTAACAGCTAAAGTAAACGTTTCCAATGTAAATTTCCACCTTTATATAGTGTAAAAAGACATCCTGAAGCCTGGGCAGTCATTAATTTGATTGTCCAATATTTCCCTTATGAGATAATGCCTCTCATAGCAAATGTGTACAGTGCGAGCTGAAAATGCATTTACAGCACTAAAAAAACAAACTTTTATAACAGCTAAACCAAACGTTTCCAATGTAAATTTCCACCTTTATATAGTGTAAAAAGACATCCTGAAGCCTGGGCAGTCATTAATTTGATTGTCCAATATTTCCCTTATGAGATAATGCCTCTCATAGCAAATGTGTACAGCGCGAGCTGAAAATGCATTTACAGCACTAAAAAAACAAACTTTTATAACAGCTAAACCAAACGTTTCCAATGTAAATTTCCACCTTTATATAGTGTAGAAAGGCATCCTGAAGCCTGGAAAGTCATTAATTTGATTGTCCAGTATTTCCTTCATGAGATATTGCAACACTGAGAAAAAGTGTACAGCGCCAGCAGACAATGAATTTTCAGCACTAAAAAAAACGAAACTTCATTAACAGCTAAACCAAACGTTTCCAATGTAAATTTCCACATTTATAGAGTGTAAAAAGGCATCCTGAAGCCTGGGAAGTCATTAATTTGATTGTCCAGTATTTCCCTTATGAGATAATGCCTCTCATTGCAAATGTGTACAGCGCGAGCTGAAAATGCATTTTCAGCACTAAAAAACCAAACTTTTATAACACCTAAACCAAACGTTTCCAATGTAAATTTCCTCCTTTATATAGTGTAAAAAGACATCCTGAAGCCTGGGCAGTCATTAATTTGATTGTCCAATATTTCCCTTATGAGATAATGCCTCTCATAGCAAATGTGTACAGCGCGAGCTGAAAATGCATTTACAGCACTAAAAAACCAAACTTTTATAACAGCTAAACCAAACGTTTCCAATGTACATTTCCACCTTTATATAGTGTAGAAAGGCATCCTGAAGCCTGGAAAGTCATTAATTTGATTGTCCAGTATTTCCTTCATGAGATATTGCAACACTTAGAAAAAGTGTACAGCGCCAGCAGACAATGAATTTTCAGCACTAAATAAACGAAACTTCATTAACAGCTAAAGTAAACGTTTCCAATGTAAATTTCCACCTTTATATAGTGTAAAAAGACATCCTGAAGCCTGGGCAGTCATTAATTTGATTGTCCAATATTTCCCTTATGAGATAATGCCTCTCATAGCAAATGTGTACAGTGCGAGCTGAAAATGCATTTACAGCACTAAAAAAACAAACTTTTATAACAGCTAAACCAAACGTTTCCAATGTAAATTTCCACCTTTATATAGTGTAAAAAGACATCCTGAAGCCTGGGCAGTCATTAATTTGATTGTCCAATATTTCCCTTATGAGATAATGCCTCTCATAGCAAATGTGTACAGCGCGAGCTGAAAATGCATTTACAGCACTAAAAAACCAAACTTTTATAACAGCTAAACCAAACGTTTCCAATATAAATTTCCACTTTTATATAGTGTAGAAAGGCATCCTGAAGCCTGGAAAGTCATTAATTTGATTGTCCAGTATTTCCTTCATGAGATATTGCAACACTTAGAAAAAGTGTACAGCGCCAGCAGACAATGAATTTTCAGCACTAAAAAAACGAAACTTCATTAACAGCTAAACCAAACGTTTCCAATGTAAATTTCCACATTTATAGAGTGTAAAAAGGCATCCTGAAGCCTGGGAAGTCATTAATTTGATTGTCCAGTATTTCCCTTATGAGATAATGCCTCACATAGCAAATGTGTACAGTGCGAGCTGAAAATGCATTTACAGCACTAAAAAAACAAACTTTTATAACAGCTAAACCAAACGTTTCCAATGTAAATTTCCACCTTTATATAGTGTAAAAAGGCATCCTGAAGCCTGGAAAGTCTTTAATTTGATTGTCCAGTATTTCCTTCATGAGATATTGCAACACTTAGAAAAAGTGTACAGCGCCAGCAGACAATGAATTTTCAGCACTAAAAAACCGAAACTTCATTAACAGCTAAACTAAACGTTTCCAATGTAAATTTCCACCTTTATATAGTGTAAAAAGACATCCTGAAGCCTGGGCAGCCATTAATTTGATTGTCCAATATTTCCCTTATGAGATAATGCCTCTCATAGCAAATGTGTACAGCGCGAGCTGAAAATGCATTTACAGCACTAAAAAACCAAACTTTTATAACAGCTAAACCAAACGTTTCCAATGTAAATTTCCACCTTTATAGAGTGTAAAAAGACATCCTGAAGCCTGGGCAGTCATTAATTTGATTGTCCAATATTTCCCTTATGAGATAATGCCTCTCATAGCAAATGTGTACAGCGCGAGCTGAAAATGCATTTACAGCACTAAAAAACCAAACTTTTATAACAGCTAAACCAAACGTTTCCAATGTAAATTTCTACCTTTATATAGTGTAGAAAGGCATCCTGAAGCCTGGAAAGTCATTAATTTGATTGTCCAGTATTTCCTTCATGAGATATTGCAACACTTAGAAAAAGTGTACAGCGCCAGCAGACAATGTTTTTTCAGCACTAAAAAAACGAAACTTCATTAACAGCTAAACCAAACGTTTCCAATGTAAATTTCCACATTTATAGAGTGTAAAAAGGCATCCTGAAGCCTGGGAAGTCATTAATTTGATTGTCCAGTATTTCCCTTATGATATAATGCCTCACATAGCAAATGTGTACAGCGCGAGCTGAAAATGCATTTACAGCACTAAAAAACCAAACTTTTATAACAGCTAAACCAAACGTTTCCAATGTAAATTTCCACCTTTATATAGTGTAGAAAGGCATCCTGAAGCCTGGAAAGTGATTAATTTGATTGTCCAGTATTTCCTTCATGAGATATTGCAACACTTAGAAAAAGTGTACAGCGCCAGCAGACAATGAATTTTCAGCACTAAAAAACTGAAACTTCATTAACAGCTAAACTAAACGTTTCCAATGTAAATTTCCACCTTTATATAGTGTAAAAAGACATCCTGAAGCCTGGGCAGTCATTAATTTGATTGTCCAATATTTCCCTTATGAGATAATGCCTTTCATAGCAAATGTGTACAGCGCGAGCTGAAAATGCATTTACAGCACTAAAAAACCAAACTTTTATAACAGCTAAACCAAACGTTTCCAATGTAAATTTCCACCTTTATATAGTGTAGAAAGGCATCCTGAAGCCTGGAAAGTCATTAATTTGATTGTCCAGTATTTCCTTCATGAGATATTGCAACACTTAGAAAAAGTGTACAGCGCCAGCAGACAATGAATTTCCAGCACTAAAAAAACGAAACTTCATTAACAGCTAAACTAAACGTTTCCAATGTAAATTTCCACCTTTATATAGTGTAAAAAGACATCCTGAAGCCTGGGCAGTCATTAATTTGATTGTCCAATATTTCCCTTATGAGATAATGCCTCTCATAGCAAATGTGTACAGCGCGAGCTGAAAATGCATTTACAGCACTAAAAAACCAAACTTTTATAACAGCTAAACCAAACGTTTCCATTGTAAATTTCCACCTTTATATAGTGTAGAAAGGCATCCTGAAGCCTGGAAAGTCATTAATTTGATTGTCCAGTATTTCCTTCATGAGATATTGCAACACTTAGAAAAAGTGTACAGCGCCAGCAGACAATGAATTTTCAGCACTAAAAAAACGAAACTTCATTAACAGCTAAACCAAACGTTTCCAATGTAAATTTCCACATTTATAGAGTGTAAAAAGGCATCCTGAAGCCTGGGAAGTCATTAATTTGATTGTCCAGTATTTCCCTTATGAGATAATGCCTCACATAGCAAATGTGTACAGTGCGAGCTGAAAATGCATTTTCAGCACTAAAAAACCAAACTTTTATAACAGCTAAACCAAACGTTTCCAATGTAAATTTCCACCTTTATATAGTGTAAAAAGACATCCTGAAGCCTGGGCAGTCATTAATTTGATTGTCCAGTATTTCCCTTATGAGATAATGCCTCACATAGCAAATGTGTACAGCGCGAGCTGAAAATGCATTTACAGCACTAAAAAAACAAACTTTTATAACAGCTAAACCAAACGTTTCCAATGTAAATTTCCACCTTTATATAGTGTAAAAATGCATCCTGAAGCCTGGGAAGTCATTAATTTGATTGTCCAATATTTCCCTTATGAGATAATGCCTCTCATAGCAAATGTGTACAGTGCGAGCTGAAAATGCATTTACAGCAGTAAAAAAACAAACTTTTATAACAGCTAAACCAAACGTTTCCAATGTAAATTTCCACCTTTATCTAGTGTAGAAAGGCATCCTGAAGCCTGGAAAGTCATTAATTTGATTGTCCAGTATTTCCTTCATGAGATATTGCAACACTTAGAAAAAGTGTACAGCGCCAGTAGACAATGAATTTTCAGCACTAAAAAAACGATACTTCATTAACAGCTCAACTAAACGTTTCCAATGTAAATTTCCACCTTTATATAGTGTAAAAAGACATCCTGAAGCCTGGGCAGTCATTAATATGATTGTCCAATATTTCCCTTATGAGATAATGCCTCTCATAGCAAATGTGTACAGCGCGAGCTGAAAATGCATTTACAGCACTAAAAAACCAAACTTTTATAACAGCTAAACCAAACGTTTCCAATGTAAATTTCCACCTTTATATAGTGTAGAAAGGCATCCTGGAGCCTGGAAAGTCATTAATTTGATTGTCCAGTATTTCCTTCATGAGATATTGCAACACTTAGAAAAAGTGTACAGCGCCAGCAGACAATGAATTTTCAGCACTAAAAAAACCAAACTTTTATAACAGCTAAACCAAACGTTTCCAATGTAAATTTCCACCTTTATATAGTGTAAAAAGGCATCCTGAAGCCTGGGAAGTCATTAATTTGATTGTCCAGTATTTCCCTTATGAGATAATGCCTCACATAGCAAATGTGTACAGTGCGAGCTGAAAATGCATTTTCAGCACTAAAAAAACAAACTTATATAACACCTAAACCAAACGTTTCCAATGTAAATTTCCACCTTTATATAGTGTAAAAAGACATCCTGAAGCCTGGGCAGTCATTAATTTGATTGTCCAATATTTCCCTTATGAGATAATGCCTCTCATAGCAAATGTGTACAGCGCGAGCTGAAAATGCATTTACAGCACTAAAAAAACCAAACTTTTATAACAGCTAAACCAAACGTTTCCAATGTAAATTTCCACCTTTATATAGTGTAAAAAGACATCCTGAAGCCTGGGCAGTCATTAATTTGATTGTCCAATATTTCCCTTATGAGATAATGCCTCTCATAGCAAATGTGTACAGCGCGAGCTGAAAATGCATTTTCAGCACTAAAAAACCAAACTTTTATAACAGCTAAACCAAACGTTTCAAATGTAAATTTCCACCTTTATATAGTGTAAAAAGACATCCTGAAGCCTGGGCAGTCATTAATTTGATTGTCCAATATTTCCCTTATGAGATAATGCCTCTCATAGCAAATGTGTACAGTGCGAGCTGAAAATGCATTTACAGCACTAAAAAAACAAACTTTTATAACAGCTAAACCAAACGTTTCCAATGTAAATTTCCACCTTTATATAGTGTAAAAAGACATCCTGAAGCCTGGGCAGTCATTAATTTGATTGTCCAATATTTCCCTTATGAGATAATGCCTCTCATAGCAAATGTGTACAGTGCGAGCTGAAAATGCATTTACAGCACTAAAAAAACAAACTTTTATAACAGCTAAACCAAACGTTTCCAATGTAAATTTCCACCTTTATATAGTGTAAAAAGACATCCTGAAGCCTGGGCAGTCATTAATTTGATTGTCCAATATTTCCCTTATGAGATAATGCCTCTCATAGCAAATGTGTACAGCGCGAGCTGAAAATGCATTTACAGCACTAAAAAACCAAACTTTTATAACAGCTAAACCAAACGTTTCCAATGTAAATTTCCACCTTTATATAGTGTAGAAAGGCATCCTGAAGCCTGGAAAGTCATTAATTTGATTGTCCAGTATTTCCTTCATGAGATATTGCAACACTTAGAAAAAGTGTACAGCGCCAGCAGACAATGAATTTTCAGCACTAAAAAAACGAAACTTCATTAACAGCTAAACCAAACGTTTCCAATGTAAATTTCCACATTTATAGAGTGTAAAAAGGCATCCTGAAGCCTGGGAAGTCATTAATTTGATTGTCCAGTATTTCCCTTATGAGATAATGCCTCACATAGCAAATGTGTACAGTGCGAGCTGAAAATGCATTTACAGCACTAAAAAAACAAACTTTTATAACAGCTAAACCAAACGTTTCCAATGTAAATTTCCACCTTTATATAGTGTAGAAAGGCATCCTGAAGCCTGGAAAGTCATTAATTTGATTGTCCAGTATTTCCTTCATGAGATATTGCAACACTTAGAAAAAGTGTACAGCGCCAGCAGACAATGAATTTTCAGCACTAAATAAACGAAACTTCATTAACAGCTAAACCAAACGTTTCCAATGTAAATTTCCACCTTTATATAGTGTAGAAAGGCATCCTGAAGCCTGGAAAGTCATTAATTTGATTGTCCAGTATTTCCTTCATGAGATATTGCAACACTGAGAAAAAGTGTACAGCGCCAGCAACAATGAATTTTCAGCACTAAAAAAAACGAAACTTCATTAACAGCTAAACCAAACGTTTCCAATGTAAATTTCCACATTTATAGAGTGTAAAAAGGCATCCTGAAGCCTGGGAAGTCATTAATTTGATTGTCCAGTATTTCCCTTATGAGATAATGCCTCTCATTGCAAATGTGTACAGCGCGAGCTGAAAATGCATTTTCAGCACTAAAAAACCAAACTTTTATAACACCTAAACCAAACGTTTCCAATGTAAATTTCCTCCTTTATATAGTGTAAAAAGACATCCTGAAGCCTGGGCAGTCATTAATTTGATTGTCCAATATTTCCCTTATGAGATAATGCCTCTCATAGCAAATGTGTACAGCGCGAGCTGAAAATGCATTTACAGCACTAAAAAAACAAACTTTTATAACAGCTAAACCAAACGTTTCCAATGTAAATTTCCACCTTTATATAGTGTAGAAAGGCATCCTGAAGCCTGGAAAGTCATTAATTTGATTGTCCAGTATTTCCTTCATGAGATATTGCAACACTTAGAAAAAGTGTACAGCGCCAGCAGACAATGAATTTTCAGCACTAAATAAACGAAACTTCATTAACAGCTAAAGTAAACGTTTCCAATGTAAATTTCCACCTTTATATAGTGTAAAAAGACATCCTGAAGCCTGGGCAGTCATTAATTTGATTGTCCAATATTTCCCTTATGAGATAATGCCTCTCATAGCAAATGTGTACAGTGCGAGCTGAAAATGCATTTACAGCACTAAAAAAACAAACTTTTATAACAGCTAAACCAAACGTTTCCAATGTAAATTTCCACCTTTATATAGTGTAAAAAGACATCCTGAAGCCTGGGCAGTCATTAATTTGATTGTCCAATATTTCCCTTATGAGATAATGCCTCTCATAGCAAATGTGTACAGCGCGAGCTGAAAATGCATTTACAGCACTAAAAAAACAAACTTTTATAACAGCTAAACCAAACGTTTCCAATGTAAATTTCCACCTTTATATAGTGTAGAAAGGCATCCTGAAGCCTGGAAAGTCATTAATTTGATTGTCCAGTATTTCCTTCATGAGATATTGCAACACTGAGAAAAAGTGTACAGCGCCAGCAGACAATGAATTTTCAGCACTAAAAAAAACGAAACTTCATTAACAGCTAAACCAAACGTTTCCAATGTAAATTTCCACATTTATAGAGTGTAAAAAGGCATCCTGAAGCCTGGGAAGTCATTAATTTGATTGTCCAGTATTTCCCTTATGAGATAATGCCTCTCATTGCAAATGTGTACAGCGCGAGCTGAAAATGCATTTTCAGCACTAAAAAACCAAACTTTTATAACACCTAAACCAAACGTTTCCAATGTAAATTTCCTCCTTTATATAGTGTAAAAAGACATCCTGAAGCCTGGGCAGTCATTAATTTGATTGTCCAATATTTCCCTTATGAGATAATGCCTCTCATAGCAAATGTGTACAGCGCGAGCTGAAAATGCATTTACAGCACTAAAAAAACAAACTTTTATAACAGCTAAACCAAACGTTTCCAATGTAAATTTCCACCTTTATATAGTGTAAAAAGACATCCTGAAGCCTGGAAAGTCATTAATTTGATTGTCCAGTATTTCCTTCATGAGATATTGCAACACTTAGAAAAAGTGTACAGCGCCAGCAGACAATGAATTTTCAGCACTAAATAAACGAAACTTCATTAACAGCTAAAGTAAACGTTTCCAATGTAAATTTCCACCTTTATATAGTGTAAAAAGACATCCTGAAGCCTGGGCAGTCATTAATTTGATTGTCCAATATTTCCCTTATGAGATAATGCCTCTCATAGCAAATGTGTACAGTGCGAGCTGAAAATGCATTTACAGCACTAAAAAAACAAACTTTTATAACAGCTAAACCAAACGTTTCCAATGTAAATTTCCACCTTTATATAGTGTAAAAAGACATCCTGAAGCCTGGGCAGTCATTAATTTGATTGTCCAATATTTCCCTTATGAGATAATGCCTCTCATAGCAAATGTGTACAGCGCGAGCTGAAAATGCATTTACAGCACTAAAAAACCAAACTTTTATAACAGCTAAACCAAACGTTTCCAATGTAAATTTCCACCTTTATATAGTGTAGAAAGGCATCCTGAAGCCTGGAAAGTCATTAATTTGATTGTCCAGTATTTCCTTCATGAGATATTGCAACACTTAGAAAAAGTGTACAGCGCCAGCAGACAATGAATTTTCAGCACTAAAAAAACGATACTTCATTAACAGCTCAACTAAACGTTTCCAATGTAAATTTCCACCTTTATATAGTGTAAAAAGACATCCTGAAGCCTGGGCAGTCATTAATATGATTGTCCAATATTTCCCTTATGAGATAATGCCTCTCATAGCAAATGTGTACAGCGCGAGCTGAAAATGCATTTACAGCACTAAAAAACCAAACTTTTATAACAGCTAAACCAAACGTTTCCAATGTAAATTTCCACCTTTATATAGTGTAGAAAGGCATCCTGGAGCCTGGAAAGTCATTAATTTGATTGTCCAGTATTTCCTTCATGAGATATTGCAACACTTAGAAAAAGTGTACAGCGCCAGCAGACAATGAATTTTCAGCACTAAAAAAACCAAACTTTTATAACAGCTAAACCAAACGTTTCCAATGTAAATTTCCACCTTTATATAGTGTAAAAAGGCATCCTGAAGCCTGGGAAGTCATTAATTTGATTGTCCAGTATTTCCCTTATGAGATAATGCCTCACATAGCAAATGTGTACAGTGCGAGCTGAAAATGCATTTTCAGCACTAAAAAAACAAACTTATATAACACCTAAACCAAACGTTTCCAATGTAAATTTCCACCTTTATATAGTGTAAAAAGACATCCTGAAGCCTGGGCAGTCATTAATTTGATTGTCCAATATTTCCCTTATGAGATAATGCCTCTCATAGCAAATGTGTACAGCGCGAGCTGAAAATGCATTTTCAGCACTAAAAAACCAAACTTTTATAACAGCTAAACCAAACGTTTCAAATGTAAATTTCCACCTTTATATAGTGTAAAAAGACATCCTGAAGCCTGGGCAGTCATTAATTTGATTGTCCAATATTTCCCTTATGAGATAATGCCTCTCATAGCAAATGTGTACAGTGCGAGCTGAAAATGCATTTACAGCACTAAAAAAACAAACTTTTATAACAGCTAAACCAAACGTTTCCAATGTAAATTTCCACCTTTATATAGTGTAAAAAGACATCCTGAAGCCTGGGCAGTCATTAATTTGATTGTCCAATATTTCCCTTATGAGATAATGCCTCTCATAGCAAATGTGTACAGCGCGAGCTGAAAATGCATTTTCAGCACTAAAAAACCAAACTTTTATAACAGCTAAACCAAACGTTTCAAATGTAAATTTCCACCTTTATATAGTGTAAAAAGACATCCTGAAGCCTGGGCAGTCATTAATTTGATTGTCCAATATTTCCCTTATGAGATAATGCCTCTCATAGCAAATGTGTACAGTGCGAGCTGAAAATGCATTTACAGCACTAAAAAAACAAACTTTTATAACAGCTAAACCAAACGTTTCCAATGTAAATTTCCACCTTTATATAGTGTAAAAAGACATCCTGAAGCCTGGGCAGTCATTAATTTGATTGTCCAATATTTCCCTTATGAGATAATGCCTCTCATAGCAAATGTGTACAGTGCGAGCTGAAAATGCATTTACAGCACTAAAAAAACAAACTTTTATAACAGCTAAACCAAACGTTTCCAATGTAAATTTCCACCTTTATATAGTGTAAAAAGACATCCTGAAGCCTGGGCAGTCATTAATTTGATTGTCCAATATTTCCCTTATGAGATAATGCCTCTCATAGCAAATGTGTTCAGCGCGAGCTGAAAATGCATTTACAGCACTAAAAAACCAAACTTTTATAACAGCTAAACCAAACGTTTCCAATGTAAATTTCCACCTTTATATAGTGTAGAAAGGCATCCTGAAGCCTGGAAAGTCATTAATTTGATTGTCCAGTATTTCCTTCATGAGATATTGCAACACTTAGAAAAAGTGTACAGCGCCAGCAGACAATGAATTTTCAGCACTAAAAAAACGAAACTTCATTAACAGCTAAACCAAACGTTTCCAATGTAAATTTCCACATTTATAGAGTGTAAAAAGGCATCCTGAAGCCTGGGAAGTCATTAATTTGATTGTCCAGTATTTCCCTTATGAGATAATGCCTCACATAGCAAATGTGTACAGTGCGAGCTGAAAATGCATTTACAGCACTAAAAAAACAAACTTTTATAACAGCTAAACCAAACGTTTCCAATGTAAATTTCCACCTTTATATAGTGTAGAAAGGCATCCTGAAGCCTGGAAAGTCATTAATTTGATTGTCCAGTATTTCCTTCATGAGATATTGCAACACTTAGAAAAAGTGTACAGCGCCAGCAGACAATGAATTTTCAGCACTAAATAAACGAAACTTCATTAACAGCTAAACCAAACGTTTCCAATGTAAATTTCCACCTTTATATAGTGTAGAAAGGCATCCTGAAGCCTGGAAAGTCATTAATTTGATTGTCCAGTATTTCCTTCATGAGATATTGCAACACTGAGAAAAAGTGTACAGCGCCAGCAGACAATGAATTTTCAGCACTAAAAAAAACGAAACTTCATTAACAGCTAAACCAAACGTTTCCAATGTAAATTTCCACATTTATAGAGTGTAAAAAGGCATCCTGAAGCCTGGGAAGTCATTAATTTGATTGTCCAGTATTTCCCTTATGAGATAATGCCTCTCATTGCAAATGTGTACAGCGCGAGCTGAAAATGCATTTTCAGCACTAAAAAACCAAACTTTTATAACACCTAAACCAAACGTTTCCAATGTAAATTTCCTCCTTTATATAGTGTAAAAAGACATCCTGAAGCCTGGGCAGTCATTAATTTGATTGTCCAATATTTCCCTTATGAGATAATGCCTCTCATAGCAAATGTGTACAGCGCGAGCTGAAAATGCATTTACAGCACTAAAAAAACAAACTTTTATAACAGCTAAACCAAACGTTTCCAATGTAAATTTCCACCTTTATATAGTGTAGAAAGGCATCCTGAAGCCTGGAAAGTCATTAATTTGATTGTCCAGTATTTCCTTCATGAGATATTGCAACACTTAGAAAAAGTGTACAGCGCCAGCAGACAATGAATTTTCAGCACTAAATAAACGAAACTTCATTAACAGCTAAAGTAAACGTTTCCAATGTAAATTTCCACCTTTATATAGTGTAAAAAGACATCCTGAAGCCTGGGCAGTCATTAATTTGATTGTCCAATATTTCCCTTATGAGATAATGCCTCTCATAGCAAATGTGTACAGTGCGAGCTGAAAATGCATTTACAGCACTAAAAAAACAAACTTTTATAACAGCTAAACCAAACGTTTCCAATGTAAATTTCCACCTTTATATAGTGTAAAAAGACATCCTGAAGCCTGGGCAGTCATTAATTTGATTGTCCAATATTTCCCTTATGAGATAATGCCTCTCATAGCAAATGTGTACAGCGCGAGCTGAAAATGCATTTACAGCACTAAAAAAACAAACTTTTATAACAGCTAAACCAAACGTTTCCAATGTAAATTTCCACCTTTATATAGTGTAGAAAGGCATCCTGAAGCCTGGAAAGTCATTAATTTGATTGTCCAGTATTTCCTTCATGAGATATTGCAACACTGAGAAAAAGTGTACAGCGCCAGCAGACAATGAATTTTCAGCACTAAAAAAAACGAAACTTCATTAACAGCTAAACCAAACGTTTCCAATGTAAATTTCCACATTTATAGAGTGTAAAAAGGCATCCTGAAGCCTGGGAAGTCATTAATTTGATTGTCCAGTATTTCCCTTATGAGATAATGCCTCTCATTGCAAATGTGTACAGCGCGAGCTGAAAATGCATTTTCAGCACTAAAAAACCAAACTTTTATAACACCTAAACCAAACGTTTCCAATGTAAATTTCCTCCTTTATATAGTGTAAAAAGACATCCTGAAGCCTGGGCAGTCATTAATTTGATTGTCCAATATTTCCCTTATGAGATAATGCCTCTCATAGCAAATGTGTACAGCGCGAGCTGAAAATGCATTTACAGCACTAAAAAACCAAACTTTTATAACAGCTAAACCAAACGTTTCCAATGTACATTTCCACCTTTATATAGTGTAGAAAGGCATCCTGAAGCCTGGAAAGTCATTAATTTGATTGTCCAGTATTTCCTTCATGAGATATTGCAACACTTAGAAAAAGTGTACAGCGCCAGCAGACAATGAATTTTCAGCACTAAATAAACGAAACTTCATTAACAGCTAAAGTAAACGTTTCCAATGTAAATTTCCACCTTTATATAGTGTAAAAAGACATCCTGAAGCCTGGGCAGTCATTAATTTGATTGTCCAATATTTCCCTTATGAGATAATGCCTCTCATAGCAAATGTGTACAGTGCGAGCTGAAAATGCATTTACAGCACTAAAAAAACAAACTTTTATAACAGCTAAACCAAACGTTTCCAATGTAAATTTCCACCTTTATATAGTGTAAAAAGACATCCTGAAGCCTGGGCAGTCATTAATTTGATTGTCCAATATTTCCCTTATGAGATAATGCCTCTCATAGCAAATGTGTACAGCGCGAGCTGAAAATGCATTTACAGCACTAAAAAACCAAACTTTTATAACAGCTAAACCAAACGTTTCCAATGTAAATTTCCACCTTTATATAGTGTAGAAAGGCATCCTGAAGCCTGGAAAGTCATTAATTTGATTGTCCAGTATTTCCTTCATGAGATATTGCAACACTTAGAAAAAGTGTACAGCGCCAGCAGACAATGAATTTTCAGCACTAAAAAAAACGAAACTTCATTAACAGCTAAACCAAACGTTTCCAATGTAAATTTCCACATTTATAGAGTGTAAAAAGGCATCCTGAAGCCTGGGAAGTCATTAATTTGATTGTCCAGTATTTCCCTTATGAGATAATGCCTCACATAGCAAATGTGTACAGTGCGAGCTGAAAATGCATTTACAGCACTAAAAAAACAAACTTTTATAACAGCTAAACCAAACGTTTCCAATGTAAATTTCCACCTTTATATAGTGTAGAAAGGCATCCTGAAGCCTGGAAAGTCATTAATTTGATTGTCCAGTATTTCCTTCATGAGATATTGCAACACTTAGAAAAAGTGTACAGCGCCAGCAGACAATGAATTTTCAGCACTAAATAAACGAAACTTCATTAACAGCTAAAGTAAACGTTTCCAATGTAAATTTCCACCTTTATATAGTGTAAAAAGACATCCTGAAGCCTGGGCAGTCATTAATTTGATTGTCCAATATTTCCCTTATGAGATAATGCCTCTCATAGCAAATGTGTACAGTGCGAGCTGAAAATGCATTTACAGCACTAAAAAAACAAACTTTTATAACAGCTAAACCAAACGTTTCCAATGTAAATTTCCACCTTTATATAGTGTAAATAGACATCCTGAAGCCTGGGCAGTCATTAATTTGATTGTCCAATATTTCCCTTATGAGATAATGCCTCTCATAGCAAATGTGTACAGCGCGAGCTGAAAATGCATTTACAGCACTAAAAAAACAAACTTTTATAACAGCTAAACCAAACGTTTCCAATGTAAATTTCCACCTTTATATAGTGTAGAAAGGCATCCTGAAGCCTGGAAAGTCATTAATTTGATTGTCCAGTATTTCCTTCATGAGATATTGCAACACTGAGAAAAAGTGTACAGCGCCAGCAGACAATGAATTTTCAGCACTAAAAAAAACGAAACTTCATTAACAGCTAAACCAAACGTTTCCAATGTAAATTTCCACATTTATAGAGTGTAAAAAGGCATCCTGAAGCCTGGGAAGTCATTAATTTGATTGTCCAGTATTTCCCTTATGAGATAATGCCTCTCATTGCAAATGTGTACAGCGCGAGCTGAAAATGCATTTTCAGCACTAAAAAACCAAACTTTTATAACACCTAAACCAAACGTTTCCAATGTAAATTTTTTCCTTTATATAGTGTAAAAAGACATCCTGAAGCCTGGGCAGTCATTAATTTGATTGTCCAATATTTCCCTTATGAGATAATGCCTCTCATAGCAAATGTGTACAGCGCGAGCTGAAAATGCATTTACAGCACTAAAAAACCAAACTTTTATAACAGCTAAACCAAACGTTTCCAATGTAAATTTCCACCTTTATATAGTGTAGAAAGGCATCCTGAAGCCTGGAAAGTCATTAATTTGATTGTCCAGTATTTCCTTCATGAGATATTGCAACATTTAGAAAAAGTGTACAGCGCCAGCAGACAATGAATTTTCAGCACTAAAAAAACGAAACTTCATTAACAGCTAAACTAAACGTTTCCAATGTAAATTTCCACCTTTATATAGTGTAAAAAGACATCCTGAAGCCCGGGCAGCCATTAATTTGATTGTCCAATTTTTCCCTTATGAGATAATGCCTCTCATAGCAAATGTGTACAGCGCGAGCTGAAAATGCATTTACAGCACTAAAAAACCAAACTTTTATAACAGCTAAACCAAACGTTTCCAATGTAAATTTCCACCTTTATATAGTGTAAAAAGACATCCTGAAGCCTGGGCAGTCATTAATTTGATTGTCCAATATTTCCCTTATGAGATAATGCCTCACATAGCAAATGTGTACAGTGCGAGCTGAAAATGCATTTACAGCACTAAAAAAACAAACTTTTATAACAGCTAAACCAAACGTTTCCAATGTAAATTTCCACCTTTATATAGTGTAGAAAGGCATCCTGAAGCCTGGAAAGTCATTAATTTGATTGTCCAGTATTTCCTTCATGAGATATTGCAACACTTAGAAAAAGTGTACAGCGCCAGCAGACAATGAATTTTCAGCACTAAATAAACGAAACTTCATTAACAGCTAAAGTAAACGTTTCCAATGTAAATTTCCACCTTTATATAGTGTAAAAAGACATCCTGAAGCCTGGGCAGTCATTAATTTGATTGTCCAATATTTCCCTTATGAGATAATGCCTCTCATAGCAAATGTGTACAGTGCGAGCTGAAAATGCATTTACAGCACTAAAAAAACAAACTTTTATAACAGCTAAACCAAACGTTTCCAATGTAAATTTCCACCTTTATATAGTGTAAAAAGACATCCTGAAGCCTGGGCAGTCATTAATTTGATTGTCCAATATTTCCCTTATGAGATAATGCCTCTCATAGCAAATGTGTACAGCGCGAGCTGAAAATGCATTTACAGCACTAAAAAAACAAACTTTTATAACAGCTAAACCAAACGTTTCCAATGTAAATTTCCACCTTTATATAGTGTAGAAAGGCATCCTGAAGCCTGGAAAGTCATTAATTTGATTGTCCAGTATTTCCTTCATGAGATATTGCAACACTGAGAAAAAGTGTACAGCGCCAGCAGACAATGAATTTTCAGCACTAAAAAAAACGAAACTTCATTAACAGCTAAACCAAACGTTTCCAATGTAAATTTCCACATTTATAGAGTGTAAAAAGGCATCCTGAAGCCTGGGAAGTCATTAATTTGATTGTCCAGTATTTCCCTTATGAGATAATGCCTCTCATTGCAAATGTGTACAGCGCGAGCTGAAAATGCATTTTCAGCACTAAAAAACCAAACTTTTATAACACCTAAACCAAACGTTTCCAATGTAAATTTCCTCCTTTATATAGTGTAAAAAGACATCCTGAAGCCTGGGCAGTCATTAATTTGATTGTCCAATATTTCCCTTATGAGATAATGCCTCTCATAGCAAATGTGTACAGCGCGAGCTGAAAATGCATTTACAGCACTAAAAAACCAAACTTTTATAACAGCTAAACCAAACGTTTCCAATGTAAATTTCCACCTTTATATAGTGTAGAAAGGCATCCTGAAGCCTGGAAAGTCATTAATTTGATTGTCCAGTATTTCCTTCATGAGATATTGCAACATTTAGAAAAAGTGTACAGCGCCAGCAGACAATGAATTTTCAGCACTAAAAAAACGAAACTTCATTAACAGCTAAACTAAACGTTTCCAATGTAAATTTCCACCTTTATATAGTGTAAAAAGACATCCTGAAGCCCGGGCAGCCATTAATTTGATTGTCCAATATTTCCCTTATGAGATAATGCCTCTCATAGCAAATGTGTACAGCGCGAGCTGAAAATGCATTTACAGCACTAAAAAACCAAACTTTTATAACAGCTAAACCAAACGTTTCCAATGTAAATTTCCACCTTTATATAGTGTAAAAAGACATCCTGAAGCCTGGGCAGTCATTAATTTGATTGTCCAATATTTCCCTTATGAGATAATGCCTCTCATAGCAAATGTGTACAGCGCGAGCTGAAAATGCATTTACAGCACTAAAAAAACAAACTTTTATAACAGCTAAACCAAACGTTTCCAATGTAAATTTCCACCTTTATATAGTGTAGAAAGGCATCCTGAAGCCTGGAAAGTCATTAATTTGATTGTCCAGTATTTCCTTCATGAGATATTGCAACACTTAGAAAAAGTGTACAGCGCCAGCAGACAATGAATTTTCAGCACTAAAAAAACGAAACTTCATTAACAGCTAAACTAAATGTTTCCAATGTAAATTTCCACCTTTATATAGTGTAAAAAGACATCCTGAAGCCTGGGCAGTCATTAATTTGATTGTCCAATATTTCCCTTATGAGATAATGCCTCTCATAGCAAATGTGTACAGCGCGAGCTGAAAATGCATTTACAGCACTAAAAAACCAAACTTTTATAACAGCTAAACCAAACGTTTCCAATGTAAATTTCCACCTTTATATAGTGTAAAAAGGCATCCTGAAGCCTGGAAAGTCTTTAATTTGATTGTCCAGTATTTCCTTCATGAGATATTGCAACACTTAGAAAAAGTGTACAGCGCCAGCAGACAATGAATTTCCAGCACTAAAAAAACGAAACTTCATTAACAGCTAAACTAAACGTTTCCAATGTAAATTTCCACCTTTATATAGTGTAAAAAGACATCCTGAAGCCTGGGCAGTCATTAATTTGATTGTCCAATATTTCCCTTATGAGATAATGCCTCTCATAGCAAATGTGTACAGCGCGAGCTGAAAATGCATTTACAGCACTAAAAAACCAAACTTTTATAACAGCTAAACCAAACGTTTCCAATGTAAATTTCAACCTTTATATAGTGTAAAAAGACATCCTGAAGCCTGGGCAGTCATTAATTTGATTGTCCAATATTTCCCTTATGAGATAATGCCTCTCATAGCAAATGTGTACAGCGCGAGCTGAAAATGCATTTACAGCACTAAAAACCCAAACTTTTATAACAGCTAAACCAAACGTTTCCAATGTAAATTTCCACCTTTATATAGTGTAGAAAGGCATCCTGAAGCCTGGAAAGTCATTAATTTGATTGTCCAGTATTTCCTTCATGAGATATTGCAACACTTAGAAAAAGTGTACAGCGCCAGCAGACAATGAATTTTCAGCACTAAAAAAACGAAACTTCATTAACAGCTGAACTAAACGTTTCCAATGTAAATGTCCACCTTTATATAGTGTAAAAAGACATCCTGAAGCCTGGGCAGTCATTAATTTGATTGTCCAATATTTCCCTTATGAGATAATGCCTCTCATAGCAAATGTGTACAGCGCGAGCTGAAAATGCATTTACAGCACTAAAAAACCAAACTTTTATAACAGCTAAACCAAACGTTTCCAATGTAAATTTCCACCTTTATATAGTGTAGAAAGGCATCCTGAAGCCTGGAAAGTCATTAATTTGATTGTCCAGTATTTCCTTCATGAGATATTGCAACACTTAGAAAAAGTGTACAGCGCCAGCAGACAATGAATTTTCAGCACTAAAAAAAACGAAACTTCATTAACAGCTAAACCAAACGTTTCCAATGTAAATTTCCACCTTTATATAGTGTAGAAAGGCATCCTGAAGCCTGGAAAGTCATTAATTTGATTGTCCAGTATTTCCTTCATGAGATATTGCAACACTTAGAAAAAGTGTACAGCGCCAGCAGACAATGAATTTTCAGCACTAAAAAAACGAAACTTCATTAACAGCTAAACCAAACGTTTCCAATGTAAATTTCCACATTTATAGAGTGTAAAAAGGCATCCTGAAGCCTGGGAAGTCATTAATTTGATTTTCCAGTATTTCCCTTATGAGATAATGCCTCACATAGCAAATGTGTACAGTGCGAGCTGAAAATGCATTTTCAGCACTAAAAAACCAAACTTTTATAACAGCTAAACCAAACGTTTCCAATGTAAATTTCCACCTTTATATAGTGTAAAAAGACATCCTGAAGCCTGGGCAGTCATTAATTTGATTGTCCAATATTTCCCTTATGAGATAATGCCTCTCATAGCAAATGTGTACAGCGCGAGCTGAAAATGCATTTACAGCACTAAAAAACCAAACTTTTATAACAGCTAAACCAAACGTTTCAATTGTAAATTTCCACCTTTATATAGTGTAGAAAGGCATCCTGAAGCCTGGAAAGTCATTAATTTGATTGTCCAGTATTTCCTTCATGAGATATTGCAACACTTAGAAAAAGTGTACAGCGCCAGCAGACAATGAATTTTCAGCACTAAAAAAACGAAACTTCATTAACAGCTAAACCAAACGTTTCCAATGTAAATTTCCACATTTATAGAGTGTAAAAAGGCATCCTGAAGCCTGGGCAGTCATTAATTTGATTGTCCAGTATTTCCCTTATGAGATAATGCCTCACATAGCAAATGTGTACAGTGCGAGCTGAAAATGCATTTTCAGCACTAAAAAACCAAACTTTTATAACAGCTAAACCAAACGTTTCCAATGTAAATTTCCACCTTTATATAGTGTAAAAAGACATCCTGAAGCCTGGGCAGTCATTAATTTGATTGTCCAGTATTTCCCTTATGAGATAATGCCTCACATAGCAAATGTGTACAGCGCCAGCAGACAATGAATTTTCAGCACTAAAAAAACGAAACTTCATTAACAGCTAAACTAAACGTTTCCAATGTAAATTTCCACCCTTATATAGTGTAAAAAGACATCCTGAAGCCTGGGCAGTCATTAATTTGATTGTCCAATATTTCCCTTATGAGATAATGCCTCTCATAGCAAATGTGTACAGTGCGAGCTGAAAATGCATTTACAGCACTAAAAAAACAAACTTTTATAACAGCTAAACCAAACGTTTCCAATGTAAATTTCCACCTTTATATAGTGTAAAAAGACATCCTGAAGCCTGGGCAGTCATTAATTTGATTGTCCAATATTTCCCTTATGAGATAATGCCTCTCATAGCAAATGTGTACAGCGCGAGCTGAAAATGCATTTACAGCACTAAAAAACCAAACTTTTATAACAGCTAAACCAAACGTTTCCAATGTAAATTTCCACCTTTATATAGTGTAGAAAGGCATCCTGAAGCCTGGAAAGTCATTAATTTGATTGTCCAGTATTTCCTTCATGAGATATTGCAACACTTAGAAAAAGTGTACAGCGCCAGCAGACAATGAATTTTCAGCACTAAAAAAACGAAACTTCATTAACAGCTAAACCAAACGTTTCCAATGTAAATTTCCACATTTATAGAGTGTAAAAAAGCATCCTGAAGCCTGGGAAGTCATTAATTTGATTGTCCAGTATTTCCCTTATGAGATAATGCCTCACATAGCAAATGTGTACAGTGCGAGCTGAAAATGCATTTACAGCACTAAAAAAACAAACTTTTATAACAGCTAAACCAAAGGTTTCCAATGTAAATTTCCACCTTTATATAGTGTAGAAAGGCATCCTGAAGCCTGGAAAGTCATTAATTTGATTGTCCAGTATTTCCTTCATGAGATATTGCAACACTTAGAAAAAGTGTACAGCGCCAGCAGACAATGAATTTTCAGCACTAAATAAACGAAACTTCATTAACAGCTAAAGTAAACGTTTCCAATGTAAATTTCCACCTTTATATAGTGTAAAAAGACATCCTGAAGCCTGGGCAGTCATTAATTTGATTGTCCAATATTTCCCTTATGAGATAATGCCTCTCATAGCAAATGTGTACAGTGCGAGCTGAAAATGCATTTACAGCACTAAAAAAACAAACTTTTATAACAGCTAAACCAAACGTTTCCAATGTAAATTTCCACCTTTATATAGTGTAAAAAGACATCCTGAAGCCTGGGCAGTCATTAATTTGATTGTCCAATATTTCCCTTATGAGATAATGCCTCTCATAGCAAATGTGCACAGCGCGAGCTGAAAATGCATTTACAGCACTAAAAAACCAAACTTTTATAACAGCTAAACCAAACGTTTCCAATATAAATTTCCACCTTTATATAGTGTAGAAAGGCATCCTGAAGCCTGGAAAGTCATTAATTTGATTGTCCAGTATTTCCTTCATGAGATATTGCAACACTTAGAAAAAGTGTACAGCGCCAGCAGACAATGAATTTTCAGCACTAAAAAAACGAAACTTCATTAACAGCTAAACCAAACGTTTCCAATGTAAATTTCCACATTTATAGAGTGTAAAAAGGCATCCTGAAGCCTGGGAAGTCATTAATTTGATTGTCCAGTATTTCCCTTATGAGATAATGCCTCACATCGCAAATGTGTACAGTGCGAGCTGAAAATGCATTTACAGCACTAAAAAAACAAACTTTTATAACAGCTAAACCAAACGTTTCCAATGTAAATTTCCACCTTTATATAGTGTAGAAAGGCATCCTGAAGCCTGGAAAGTCATTAATTTGATTGTCCAGTATTTCCTTCATGAGATATTGCAACACTTAGAAAAAGTGTACAGCGCCAGCAGACAATGAATTTTCAGCACTAAATAAACGAAACTTCATTAACAGCTAAAGTAAACGTTTCCAATGTAAATTTCCACCTTTATATAGTGTAAAAAGACATCCTGAAGCCTGGGCAGTCATTAATTTGATTGTCCAATATTTCCCTTATGAGATAATGCCTCTCATAGCAAATGTGTACAGTGCGAGCTGAAAATGCATTTACAGCACTAAAAAAACAAACTTTTATAACAGCTAAACCAAACGTTTCCAATGTAAATTTCCACCTTTATATAGTGTAAAAAGACATCCTGAAGCCTGGGCAGTCATTAATTTGATTGTCCAATATTTCCCTTATGAGATAATGCCTCTCATAGCAAATGTGTACAGCGCGAGCTGAAAATGCATTTACAGCACTAAAAAACCAAACTTTTATAACAGCTAAACCAAACGTTTCCAATGTAAATTTCCACCTTTATATAGTGTAGAAAGGCATCCTGAAGCCTGGAAAGTCATTAATATGATTGTCCAGTATTTCCTTCATGAGATATTGCAACATTTAGAAAAAGTGTACAGCGCCAGCAGACAATGAATTTTCAGCACTAAAAAAACGAAACTTCATTAACAGCTAGACTAAACGTTTCCAATGTAAATTTCCACCTTTATATAGTGTAAAAAGACATCCTGAAGCCCGGGCAGCCATTAATTTGATTGTCCAATATTTCCCTTATGAGATAATGCCTCTCATAGCAAATGTGTACAGCGCGAGCTGAAAATGCATTTACAGCACTAAAAAACCAAACTTTTATAACAGCTAAACCAAACGTTTCCAATGTAAATTTCCACCTTTATATAGTGTAAAAAGACATCCTGAAGCCTGGGCAGTCATTAATTTGATTGTCCAATATTTCCCTTATGAGATAATGCCTCTCATAGCAAATGTGTACAGCGCGAGCTGAAAATGCATTTACAGCACTAAAAAACCAAACTTTTATAACAGCTAAACCAAACGTTTCCAATGTAAATTTCCACCTTTATATAGTGTAGAAAGGCATCCTGAAGCCTGGAAAGTCATTAATTTGATTGTCCAGTATTTCCTTCATGAGATATTGCAACACTTAGAAAAAGTGTACAGCGCCAGCAGACAATGAATTTTCAGCACTAAAAAAACGAAACTTCATTAACAGCTAAACTAAATGTTTCCAATGTAAATTTCCACCTTTATATAGTGTAAAAAGACATCCTGAAGCCTGGGCAGTCATTAATTTGATTGTCCAATATTTCCCTTATGAGATAATGCCTCTCATAGCAAATGTGTACAGCGCGAGCTGAAAATGCATTTACAGCACTAAAAAACCAAACTTTTATAACAGCTAAATCAAACGTTTCCAATGTAAATTTCCACCTTTATATAGTGTAAAAAGGCATCTGAAGCCTGGAAAGTCTTTAATTTGATTGTCCAGTATTTCCTTCATGAGATATTGCAACACTTAGAAAAAGTGTACAGCGCCAGCAGACAATGAATTTTCAGCACTAAAAAACCGAAACTTCATTAACAGCTAAACTAAACGTTTCCAATGTAAATTTCCACCTTTATATAGTGTAAAAAGACATCCTGAAGCCTGGGCAGCCATTAATTTGATTGTCCAATATTTCCCTTATGAGATAATGCCTCTCATAGCAAATGTGTACAGCGCGAGCTGAAAATGCATTTACAGCACTAAAAAACCAAACTTTTATAACAGCTAAACCAAACGTTTCCAATGTAAATTTCCACCTTTATAGAGTGTAAAAAGACATCCTGAAGCCTGGGCAGTCATTAATTTGATTGTCCAATATTTCCCTTATGAGATAATGCCTCTCATAGCAAATGTGTACAGCGCGAGCTGAAAATGCATTTACAGCACTAAAAAACCAAACTTTTATAACAGCTAAACCAAACGTTTCCAATGTAAATTTCTACCTTTATATAGTGTAGAAAGGCATCCTGAAGCCTGGAAAGTCATTAATTTGATTGTCCAGTATTTCCTTCATGAGATATTGCAACACTTAGAAAAAGTGTACAGCGCCAGCAGACAATGTTTTTTCAGCACTAAAAAAACGAAACTTCATTAACAGCTAAACCAAACGTTTCCAATGTAAATTTCCACATTTATAGAGTGTAAAAAGGCATCCTGAAGCCTGGGAAGTCATTAATTTGATTGTCCAGTATTTCCCTTATGATATAATGCCTCACATAGCAAATGTGTACAGCGCGAGCTGAAAATGCATTTACAGCACTAAAAAACCAAACTTTTATAACAGCTAAACCAAACGTTTCCAATGTAAATTTCCACCTTTATATAGTGTAGAAAGGCATCCTGAAGCCTGGAAAGTGATTAATTTGATTGTCCAGTATTTCCTTCATGAGATATTGCAACACTTAGAAAAAGTGTACAGCGCCAGCAGACAATGAATTTTCAGCACTAAAAAACCGAAACTTCATTAACAGCTAAACTAAACGTTTCCAATGTAAATTTCCACCTTTATATAGTGTAAAAAGACATCCTGAAGCCTGGGCAGTCATTAATTTGATTGTCCAATATTTCCCTTATGAGATAATGCCTCTCATAGCAAATGTGTACAGCGCGAGCTGAAAATGCATTTACAGCACTAAAAAACCAAACTTTTATAACAGCTAAACCAAACGTTTCCAATGTAAATTTCCACCTTTATATAGTGTAGAAAGGCATCCTGAAGCCTGGAAAGTCATTAATTTGATTGTCCAGTATTTCCTTCATGAGATATTGCAACACTTAGAAAAAGTGTACAGCGCCAGCAGACAATGAATTTCCAGCACTAAAAAAACGAAACTTCATTAACAGCTAAACTAAACGTTTCCAATGTAAATTTCCACCTTTATATAGTGTAAAAAGACATCCTGAAGCCTGGGCAGTCATTAATTTGATTGTCCAATATTTCCCTTATGAGATAATGCCTCTCATAGCAAATGTGTACAGCGCGAGCTGAAAATGCATTTACAGCACTAAAAAAACAAACTTTTATAACAGCTAAACCAAACGTTTCCAATGTAAATTTCCACCTTTATATAGTGTAGAAAGGCATCATGAAGCCTGGAAAGTCATTAATTTGATTGTCCAGTATTTCCTTCATGAGATATTGCAACACTTAGAAAAAGTGTACAGCGCCAGCAGACAATGAATTTTCAGCACTAAAAAAACGAAACTTCATTAACAGCTAAACCAAACGTTTCCAATGTAAATTTCCACATTTATAGAGTGTAAAAAGGCATCCTGAAGCCTGGGAAGTCATTAATTTGATTGTCCAGTATTTCCCTTATGAGATAATGCCTCACATAGCAAATGTGTACAGTGCGAGCTGAAAATGCATTTTCAGCACTAAAAAACCAAACTTTTATAACAGCTAAACCAAACGTTTCCAATGTAAATTTCCACCTTTATATAGTGTAAAAAGACATCCTGAAGCCTGGGCAGTCATTAATTTGATTGTCCAGTATTTCCCTTATGAGATAATGCCTCACATAGCAAATGTGTACAGCGCGAGCTGAAAATGCATTTACAGCACTAAAAAAACAAACTTTTATAACAGCTAAACCAAACGTTTCCAATGTAAATTTCCACATTTATAGAGTGTAAAAATGCATCCTGAAGCCTGGGAAGTCATTAATTTGATTGTCCAGTATTTCCCTTATGAGATAATGCCTCACATAGCAAATGTGTACAGTGCGAGCTGAAAATGCATTTTCAGCACTAAAAAACCAAACTTTTATAACAGCTAAACCAAACGTTTCCAATGTAAATTTCCACCTTTATATAGTGTAAAAAGACATCCTGAAGCCTGGGCAGTCATTAATTTGATTGTCCAATATTTCCCTTATGAGATAATGCCTCTCATAGCAAATGTGTACAGCGCGAGCTGAAAATGCATTTACAGCACTAAAAAACCAAACTTTTATAACAGCTAAACCAAACGTTTCCAATGTAAATTTCCACCTTTATATAGTGTAGAAAGGCATCCTGAAGCCTGGAAAGTCATTAATTTGATTGTCCAGTATTTCCTTCATGAGATATTGCAACACTTAGAAAAAGTGTACAGCGCCAGTAGACAATGAATTTTCAGCACTAAAAAAACGATACTTCATTAACAGCTAAACTAAACGTTTCCAATGTAAATTTCCACCTTTATGTAGTGTAAAAAGACATCCTGAAGCCTGGGCAGTCATTAATATGATTGTCCAATATTTCCCTTATGAGATAATGCCTCTCATAGCAAATGTGTACAGCGCGAGCTGAAAATGCATTTACAGCACTAAAAAACCAAACTTTTATAACAGCTAAACCAAACGTTTCCAATGTAAATTTCCACCTTTATATAGTGTAAAAAGACATCCTGAAGCCTGGGCAGTCATTAATTTGATTGTCCAGTATTTCCCTTATGAGATAATGCCTCACATAGCAAATGTGTACAGCGCGAGCTGAAAATGCATTTACAGCACTAAAAAAACAAACTTTTATAACAGCTAAACCAAACGTTTCCAATGTAAATTTCCACATTTATAGAGTGTAAAAATGCATCCTGAAGCCTGGGAAGTCATTAATTTGATTGTCCAGTATTTCCCTTATGAGATAATGCCTCACATAGCAAATGTGTACAGTGCGAGCTGAAAATGCATTTTCAGCACTAAAAAACCAAACTTTTATAACAGCTAAACCAAACGTTTCCAATGTAAATTTCCACCTTTATATAGTGTAAAAAGACATCCTGAAGCCTGGGCAGTCATTAATTTGATTGTCCAATATTTCCCTTATGAGATAATGCCTCTCATAGCAAATGTGTACAGCGCGAGCTGAAAATGCATTTACAGCACTAAAAAACCAAACTTTTATAACAGCTAAACCAAACGTTTCCAATGTAAATTTCCACCTTTATATAGTGTAGAAAGGCATCCTGGAGCCTGGAAAGTCATTAATTTGATTGTCCAGTATTTCCTTCATGAGATATTGCAACACTTAGAAAAAGTGTACAGCGCCAGCAGACAATGAATTTTCAGCACTAAAAAAACCAAACTTTTATAACAGCTAAACCAAACGTTTCCAATGTAAATTTCCACCTTTATATAGTGTAAAAAGGCATCCTGAAGCCTGGGAAGTCATTAATTTGATTGTCCAGTATTTCCCTTATGAGATAATGCCTCACATAGCAAATGTGTACAGTGCGAGCTGAAAATGCATTTTCAGCACTAAAAAAACAAACTTATATAACACCTAAACCAAACGTTTCCAATGTAAATTTCCACCTTTATATAGTGTAAAAAGACATCCTGAAGCCTGGGCAGTCATTAATTTGATTGTCCAATATTTCCCTTATGAGATAATGCCTCTCATAGCAAATGTGTACAGCGCGAGCTGAAAATGCATTTACAGCACTAAAAAACCAAACTTTTATAACAGCTAAACCAAACGTTTCCAATGTAAATTTCCACCTTTATATAGTGTAAAAAGACATCCTGAAGCCTGGGCAGTCATTAATTTGATTGTCCAATATTTCCCTTATGAGATAATGCCTCTCATAGCAAATGTGTACAGCGCGAGCTGAAAATGCATTTTCAGCACTAAAAAAACAAACTTTTATAACAGCTAAACCAAACGTTTCAAATGTAAATTTCCACCTTTATATAGTGTAAAAAGACATCCTGAAGCCTGGGCAGTCATTAATTTGATTGTCCAATATTTCCCTTATGAGATAATGCCTCTCATAGCAAATGTGTACAGTGCGAGCTGAAAATGCATTTACAGCACTAAAAAAACAAACTTTTATAACAGCTAAACCAAACGTTTCCAATGTAAATTTCCACCTTTATATAGTGTAAAAAGACATCCTGAAGCCTGGGCAGTCATTAATTTGATTGTCCAATATTTCCCTTATGAGATAATGCCTCTCATAGCAAATGTGTACAGTGCGAGCTGAAAATGCATTTACAGCACTAAAAAAACAAACTTTTATAACAGCTAAACCAAACGTTTCCAATGTAAATTTCCACCTTTATATAGTGTAAAAAGACATCCTGAAGCCTGGGCAGTCATTAATTTGATTGTCCAATATTTCCCTTATGAGATAATGCCTCTCATAGCAAATGTGTACAGCGCGAGCTGAAAATGCATTTACAGCACTAAAAAACCAAACTTTTATAACAGCTAAACCAAACGTTTCCAATGTAAATTTCCACCTTTATATAGTGTAGAAAGGCATCCTGAAGCCTGGAAAGTCATTAATTTGATTGTCCAGTATTTCCTTCATGAGATATTGCAACACTTAGAAAAAGTGTACAGCGCCAGCAGACAATGAATTTTCAGCACTAAAAAAACGAAACTTCATTAACAGCTAAACCAAACGTTTCCAATGTAAATTTCCACATTTATAGAGTGTAAAAAGGCATCCTGAAGCCTGGGAAGTCATTAATTTGATTGTCCAGTATTTCCCTTATGAGATAATGCCTCACATAGCAAATGTGTACAGTGCGAGCTGAAAATGCATTTACAGCACTAAAAAAACAAACTTTTATAACAGCTAAACCAAACGTTTCCAATGTAAATTTCCACCTTTATATAGTGTAGAAAGGCATCCTGAAGCCTGGAAAGTCATTAATTTGATTGTCCAGTATTTCCTTCATGAGATATTGCAACACTTAGAAAAAGTGTACAGCGCCAGCAGACAATGAATTTTCAGCACTAAATAAACGAAACTTCATTAACAGCTAAAGTAAACGTTTCCAATGTAAATTTCCACCTTTATATAGTGTAAAAAGACATCCTGAAGCCTGGGCAGTCATTAATTTGATTGTCCAATATTTCCCTTATGAGATAATGCCTCTCATAGCAAATGTGTACAGTGCGAGCTGAAAATGCATTTACAGCACTAAAAAAACAAACTTTTATAACAGCTAAACCAAACGTTTCCAATGTAAATTTCCACCTTTATATAGTGTAAAAAGACATCCTGAAGCCTGGGCAGTCATTAATTTGATTGTCCAATATTTCCCTTATGAGATAATGCCTCTCATAGCAAATGTGTACAGCGCGAGCTGAAAATGCATTTACAGCACTAAAAAACCAAACTTTTATAACAGCTAAACCAAACGTTTCCAATGTAAATTTCCACCTTTATATAGTGTAGAAAGGCATCCTGAAGCCTGGAAAGTCATTAATTTGATTGTCCAGTATTTCCTTCATGAGATATTGCAACACTTAGAAAAAGTGTACAGCGCCAGCAGACAATGAATTTTCAGCACTAAAAAAAACGAAACTTCATTAACAGCTAAACCAAACGTTTCCAATGTAAATTTCCACATTTATAGAGTGTAAAAAGGCATCCTGAAGCCTGGGAAGTCATTAATTTGATTGTCCAGTATTTCCCTTATGAGATAATGCCTCACATAGCAAATGTGTACAGTGCGAGCTGAAAATGCATTTACAGCACTAAAAAAACAAACTTTTATAACAGCTAAACCAAACGTTTCCAATGTAAATTTCCACCTTTATATAGTGTAGAAAGGCATCCTGAAGCCTGGAAAGTCATTAATTTGATTGTCCAGTATTTCCTTCATGAGATATTGCAACACTTAGAAAAAGTGTACAGCGCCAGCAGACAATGAATTTTCAGCACTAAATAAACGAAACTTCATTAACAGCTAAAGTAAACGTTTCCAATGTAAATTTCCACCTTTATATAGTGTAAAAAGACATCCTGAAGCCTGGGCAGTCATTAATTTGATTGTCCAATATTTCCCTTATGAGATAATGCCTCTCATAGCAAATGTGTACAGTGCGAGCTGAAAATGCATTTACAGCACTAAAAAAACAAACTTTTATAACAGCTAAACCAAACGTTTCCAATGTAAATTTCCACCTTTATATAGTGTAAAAAGACATTCTGAAGCCTGGGCAGTCATTAATTTGATTGTCCAATATTTCCCTTATGAGATAATGCCTCTCATTGCAAATGTGTACAGCGCGAGCTGAAAATGCATTTTCAGCACTAAAAAACCAAACTTTTATAACACCTAAACCAAACGTTTCCAATGTAAATTTCCTCCTTTATATAGTGTAAAAAGACATCCTGAAGCCTGGGCAGTCATTAATTTGATTGTCCAATATTTCCCTTATGAGATAATGCCTCTCATAGCAAATGTGTACAGCGCGAGCTGAAAATGCATTTACAGCTCTAAAAAACCAAACTTTTATAACAGCTAAACCAAACGTTTCCAATGTAAATTTCCACCTTTATATAGTGTAGAAAGGCATCCTGAAGCCTGGAAAGTCATTAATTTGATTGTCCAGTATTTCCTTCATGAGATATTGCAACATTTAGAAAAAGTGTACAGCGCCAGCAGACAATGAATTTTCAGCACTAAAAAAACGAAACTTCATTAACAGCTAAACTAAACGTTTCCAATGTAAATTTCCACCTTTATATAGTGTAAAAAGACATCCTGAAGCCCGGGCAGCCATTAATTTGATTGTCCAATATTTCCCTTATGAGATAATGCCTCTCATAGCAAATGTGTACAGCGCGAGCTGAAAATGCATTTACAGCACTAAAAAACCAAACTTTTATAACAGCTAAACCAAACGTTTCCAATGTAAATTTCCACCTTTATATAGTGTAAAAAGACATCCTGAAGCCTGGGCAGTCATTAATTTGATTGTCCAATATTTCCCTTATGAGATAATGCCTCTCATAGCAAATGTGTACAGCGCGAGCTGAAAATGCATTTACAGCACTAAAAAAACAAACTTTTATAACAGCTAAACCAAACGTTTCCAATGTAAACTTCCACCTTTATATAGTGTAGAAAGGCATCCTGAAGCCTGGAAAGTCATTAATTTGATTGTCCAGTATTTCCTTCATGAGATATTGCAACACTTAGAAAAAGTGTACAGCGCCAGCAGACAATGAATTTTCAGCACTAAAAAAACGAAACTTCATTAACAGCTAAACTAAATGTTTCCAATGTAAATTTCCACCTTTATATAGTGTAAAAAGACATCCTGAAGCCTGGGCAGTCATTAATTTGATTGTCCAATATTTCCCTTATGAGATAATGCCTCTCATAGCAAATGTGTACAGCGCGAGCTGAAAATGCATTTACAGCACTAAAAAACCAAACTTTTATAACAGCTAAACCAAACGTTTCCAATGTAAATTTCCACCTTTATATAGTGTAAAAAGGCATCCTGAAGCCTGGAAAGTCTTTAATTTGATTGTCCAGTATTTCCTTCATGAGATATTGCAACACTTAGAAAAAGTGTACAGCGCCAGCAGACAATGAATTTCCAGCACTAAAAAAACGAAACTTCATTAACAGCTAAACTAAACGTTTCCAATGTAAATTTCCACCTTTATATAGTGTAAAAAGACATCCTGAAGCCTGGGCAGTCATTAATTTGATTGTCCAATATTTCCCTTATGAGATAATGCCTCTCATAGCAAATGTGTACAGCGCGAGCTGAAAATGCATTTACAGCACTAAAAAACCAAACTTTTATAACAGCTAAACCAAACGTTTCCAATGTAAATTTCCACCTTTATATAGTGTAGAAAGGCATCCTGAAGCCTGGAAAGTCATTAATTTGATTGTCCAGTATTTCCTTCATGAGATATTGCAACACTTAGAAAAAGTGTACAGCGCCAGCAGACAATGAATTTTCAGCACTAAAAAAACGAAACTTCATTAACAGCTAAACCAAACGTTTCCAATGTAAATTTCCACATTTATAGAGTGTAAAAAGGCATCCTGAAGCCTGGGAAGTCATTAATTTGATTGTCCAGTATTTCCCTTATGAGATAATGCCTCACATAGCAAATGTGTACAGTGCGAGCTGAAAATGCATTTTCAGCACTAAAAAACCAAACTTTTATAACAGCTAAACCAAACGTTTCCAATGTAAATTTCCACCTTTATATAGTGTAAAAAGACATCCTGAAGCCTGGGCAGTCATTAATTTGATTGTCCAGTATTTCCCTTATGAGATAATGCCTCACATAGCAAATGTGTACAGCGCGAGCTGAAAATGCATTTACAGCACTAAAAAAACAAACTTTTATAACAGCTAAACCAAACGTTTCCAATGTAAATTTCCACATTTATAGAGTGTAAAAATGCATCCTGAAGCCTGGGAAGTCATTAATTTGATTGTCCAGTATTTCCCTTATGAGATAATGCCTCACATAGCAAATGTGTACAGTGCGAGCTGAAAATGCATTTTCAGCACTAAAAAACCAAACTTTTATAACAGCTAAACCAAACGTTTCCAATGTAAATTTCCACCTTTATATAGTGTAAAAAGACATCCTGAAGCCTGGGCAGTCATTAATTTGATTGTCCAATATTTCCCTTATGAGATAATGCCTCTCATAGCAAATGTGTACAGCGCGAGCTGAAAATGCATTTACAGCACTAAAAAACCAAACTTTTATAACAGCTAAACCAAACGTTTCCAATGTAAATTTCCACCTTTATATAGTGTAAAAAGACATCCTGAAGCCTGGGCAGTCATTAATTTGATTGTCCAATATTTCCCTTATGAGATAATGCCTCTCATAGCAAATGTGTACAGCGCGAGCTGAAAATGCATTTACAGCACTAAAAAACCAAACTTTTATAACAGCTAAACCAAACGTTTCCAATGTAAATTTCCACCTTTATATAGTGTAAAAAGGCATCCTGAAGCCTGGAAAGTCTTTAATTTGATTGTCCAGTATTTCCTTCATGAGATATTGCAACACTTAGAAAAAGTGTACAGCGCCAGCAGACAATGAATTTCCAGCACTAAAAAAACGAAACTTCATTAACAGCTAAACTAAACGTTTCCAATGTAAATTTCCACCTTTATATAGTGTAAAAAGACATCCTGAAGCCTGGGCAGTCATTAATTTGATTGTCCAATATTTCCCTTATGAGATAATGCCTCTCATAGCAAATGTGTACAGCGCGAGCTGAAAATGCATTTACAGCACTAAAAAACCAAACTTTTATAACAGCTAAACCAAACGTTTCCAATGTAAATTTCCACCTTTATATAGTGTAGAAAGGCATCCTGAAGCCTGGAAAGTCATTAATTTGATTGTCCAGTATTTCCTTCATGAGATATTGCAACACTTAGAAAAAGTGTACAGCGCCAGCAGACAATGAATTTTCAGCACTAAAAAAACGAAACTTCATTAACAGCTAAACCAAACGTTTCCAATGTAAATTTCCACATTTATAGAGTGTAAAAAGGCATCCTGAAGCCTGGGAAGTCATTAATTTGATTGTCCAGTATTTCCCTTATGAGATAATGCCTCACATAGCAAATGTGTACAGTGCGAGCTGAAAATGCATTTTCAGCACTAAAAAACCAAACTTTTATAACAGCTAAACCAAACGTTTCCAATGTAAATTTCCACCTTTATATAGTGTAAAAAGACATCCTGAAGCCTGGGCAGTCATTAATTTGATTGTCCAGTATTTCCCTTATGAGATAATGCCTCACATAGCAAATGTGTACAGCGCGAGCTGAAAATGCATTTACAGCACTAAAAAAACAAACTTTTATAACAGCTAAACCAAACGTTTCCAATGTAAATTTCCACATTTATAGAGTGTAAAAATGCATCCTGAAGCCTGGGAAGTCATTAATTTGATTGTCCAGTATTTCCCTTATGAGATAATGCCTCACATAGCAAATGTGTACAGTGCGAGCTGAAAATGCATTTTCAGCACTAAAAAACCAAACATTTATAACAGCTAAACCAAACGTTTCCAATGTAAATTTCCACCTTTATATAGTGTAAAAAGACATCCTGAAGCCTGGGCAGTCATTAATTTGATTGTCCAGTATTTCCTTCATGAGATATTGCAACACTTAGAAAAAGTGTACAGCGCCAGCAGACAATGAATTTCCAGCACTAAAAAAACGAAACTTCATTAACAGCTAAACTAAACGTTTCCAATGTAAATTTCCACCTTTATATAGTGTAAAAAGACATCCTGAAGCCTGGGCAGTCATTAATTTGATTGTCCAATATTTCCCTTATGAGATAATGCCTCTCATAGCAAATGTGTACAGCGCGAGCTGAAAATGCATTTACAGCACTAAAAAACCAAACTTTTATAACAGCTAAACCAAACGTTTCCAATGTAAATTTCCACCTTTATATAGTGTAGAAAGGCATCCTGAAGCCTGGAAAGTCATTAATTTGATTGTCCAGTATTTCCTTCATGAGATATTGCAACACTTAGAAAAAGTGTACAGCGCCAGCAGACAATGAATTTTCAGCACTAAAAAAACGAAACTTCATTAACAGCTAAACCAAACGTTTCCAATGTAAATTTCCACATTTATAGAGTGTAAAAAGGCATCCTGAAGCCTGGGAAGTCATTAATTTGATTGTCCAGTATTTCCCTTATGAGATAATGCCTCACATAGCAAATGTGTACAGTGCGAGCTGAAAATGCATTTTCAGCACTAAAAAACCAAACTTTTATAACAGCTAAACCAAACGTTTCCAATGTAAATTTCCACCTTTATATAGTTTAAAAAGACATCCTGAAGCCTGGGCAGTCATTAATTTGATTGTCCAGTATTTCCCTTATGAGATAATGCCTCACATAGCAAATGTGTACAGCGCGAGCTGAAAATGCATTTACAGCACTAAAAAAACAAACTTTTATAACAGCTAAACCAAACGTTTCCAATGTAAATTTCCACATTTATAGAGTGTAAAAATGCATCCTGAAGCCTGGGAAGTCATTAATTTGATTGTCCAGTATTTCCCTTATGAGATAATGCCTCACATAGCAAATGTGTACAGTGCGAGCTGAAAATGCATTTTCAGCACTAAAAAACCAAACTTTTATAACAGCTAAACCAAACGTTTCCAATGTAAATTTCCACCTTTATATAGTGTAAAAAGACATCCTGAAGCCTGGGCAGTCATTAATTTGATTGTCCAATATTTCCCTTATGAGATAATGTCTCTCATAGCAAATGTGTACAGCGCGAGCTGAAAATGCATTTACAGCACTAAAAAACCAAACTTTTATAACAGCTAAACCAAACGTTTCCAATGTAAATTTCCACCTTTATATAGTGTAAAAAGACATCCTGAAGCCTGGGCAGTCATTAATTTGATTGTCCAATATTTCCCTTATGAGATAATGCCTCTCATAGCAAATGTGTACAGCGCGAGCTGAAAATGCATTTACAGCACTAAAAAAACAAACTTTTATAACAGCTAAACCAAACGTTTCCAATGTAAATTTCCACCTTTATATAGTGTAGAAAGGCATCCTGAAGCCTGGAAAGTCATTAATTTGATTGTCCAGTATTTCCTTCATGAGATATTGCAACACTTAGAAAAAGTGTACAGCGCCAGCAGACAATGAATTTTCAGCACTAAAAAAACGAAACTTCATTAACAGCTAAACTAAATGTTTCCAATGTAAATTTCCACCTTTATATAGTGTAAAAAGACATCCTGAAGCCTGGGCAGTCATTAATTTGATTGTCCAATATTTCCCTTATGAGATAATGCCTCTCATAGCAAATGTGTACAGCGCGAGCTGAAAATGCATTTACAGCACTAAAAAACCAAACTTTTATAACAGCTAAACCAAACGTTTCCAATGTAAATTTCCACCTTTATATAGTGTAAAAAGGCATCCTGAAGCCTGGAAAGTCTTTAATTTGATTGTCCAGTATTTCCTTCATGAGATATTGCAACACTTAGAAAAAGTGTACAGCGCCAGCAGACAATGAATTTCCAGCACTAAAAAAACGAAACTTCATTAACAGCTAAACTAAACGTTTCCAATGTAAATTTCCACCTTTATATAGTGTAAAAAGACATCCTGAAGCCTGGGCAGTCATTAATTTGATTGTCCAATATTTCCCTTATGAGATAATGCCTCTCATAGCAAATGTGTACAGCGCGAGCTGAAAATGCATTTACAGCACTAAAAAACCAAACTTTTATAACAGCTAAACCAAACGTTTCCAATGTAAATTTCCACCTTTATATAGTGTAGAAAGGCATCCTGAAGCCTGGAAAGTCATTAATTTGATTGTCCAGTATTTCCTTCATGAGATATTGCAACACTTAGAAAAAGTGTACAGCGCCAGCAGACAATGAATTTTCAGCACTAAAAAAACGAAACTTCATTAACAGCTAAACCAAACGTTTCCAATGTAAATTTCCACATTTATAGAGTGTAAAAAGGCATCCTGAAGCCTGGGAAGTCATTAATTTGATTGTCCAGTATTTCCCTTATGAGATAATGCCTCACATAGCAAATGTGTACAGTGCGAGCTGAAAATGCATTTTCAGCACTAAAAAACCAAACTTTTATAACAGCTAAACCAAACGTTTCCAATGTAAATTTCCACCTTTATATAGTGTAAAAAGACATCCTGAAGCCTGGGCAGTCATTAATTTGATTGTCCAGTATTTCCCTTATGAGATAATGCCTCACATAGCAAATGTGTACAGCGCGAGCTGAAAATGCATTTACAGCACTAAAAAAACAAACTTTTATAACAGCTAAACCAAACGTTTCCAATGTAAATTTCCACATTTATAGAGTGTAAAAATGCATCCTGAAGCCTGGGAAGTCATTAATTTGATTGTCCAGTATTTCCCTTATGAGATAATGCCTCACATAGCAAATGTGTACAGTGCGAGCTGAAAATGCATTTTCAGCACTAAAAAACCAAACATTTATAACAGCTAAACCAAACGTTTCCAATGTAAATTTCCACCTTTATATAGTGTAAAAAGACATCCTGAAGCCTGGGCAGTCATTAATTTGATTGTCCAGTATTTCCTTCATGAGATATTGCAACACTTAGAAAAAGTGTACAGCGCCAGCAGACAATGAATTTCCAGCACTAAAAAAACGAAACTTCATTAACAGCTAAATTAAACGTTTCCAATGTAAATTTCCACCTTTATATAGTGTAAAAAGACATCCTGAAGCCTGGGCAGTCATTAATTTGATTGTCCAATATTTCCCTTATGAGATAATGCCTCTCATAGCAAATGTGTACAGCGCGAGCTGAAAATGCATTTACAGCACTAAAAAAACAAACTTTTATAACAGCTAAACCAAACGTTTCCAATGTAAATTTCCACCTTTATATAGTGTAAAAAGACATCCTGAAGCCTGGGCAGTCATTAATTTGATTGTCCAATATTTCCCTTATGAGATAATGCCTCTCATAGCAAATGTGTACAGCGCGAGCTGAAAATGCATTTACAGCACTAAAAAACCAAACTTTTATAACAGCTAAACCAAACGTTTCCAATGTAAATTTCCACCTTTATATAGTGTAGAAAGGCATCCTGAAGCCTGGAAAGTCATTAATTTGATTGTCCAGTATTTCCTTCATGAGATATTGCAACACTTAGAAAAAGTGTACAGCGCCAGCAGACAATGAATTTTCAGCACTAAAAAAACGAAACTTCATTAACAGCTAAACCAAACGTTTCCAATGTAAATTTCCACATTTATAGAGTGTAAAAAGGCATCCTGAAGCCTGGGAAGTCATTAATTTGATTGTCCAGTATTTCCCTTATGATATAATGCCTCACATAGCAAATGTGTACAGCGCGAGCTGAAAATGCATTTACAGCACTAAAAAACCAAACTTTTATAACAGCTAAACCAAACGTTTCCAATGTAAATTTCCACCTTTATATAGTGTAGAAAGGCATCCTGAAGCCTGGAAAGTGATTAATTTGATTGTCCAGTATTTCCTTCATGAGATATTGCAACACTTAGAAAAAGTGTACAGCGCCAGCAGACAATGAATTTTCAGCACTAAAAAACCGAAACTTCATTAACAGCTAAACTAAACGTTTCCAATGTAAATTTCCACCTTTATATAGTGTAAAAAGACATCCTGAAGCCTGGGCAGTCATTAATTTGATTGTCCAATATTTCCCTTATGAGATAATGCCTCTCATAGCAAATGTGTACAGCGCGAGCTGAAAATGCATTTACAGCACTAAAAAAACAAACTTTTATAACAGCTAAACCAAACTTTTCCAATGTAAATTTCCACCTTTATATAGTGTAGAAAGGCATCCTGAAGCCTGGAAAGTCATTAATTTGATTGTCCAGTATTTCCTTCATGAGATATTGCAACACTTAGAAAAAGTGTACTGCGCCAGCAGACAATGAATTTCCAGCACTAAAAAAACGAAACTTCATTAACAGCTAAACTAAACGTTTCCAATGTAAATTTCCACCTTTATATAGTGTAAAAAGACATCCTGAAGCCTGGGCAGTCATTAATTTGATTGTCCAATATTTCCCTTATGAGATAATGCCTCTCATAGCAAATGTGTACAGCGCGAGCTGAAAATGCATTTACAGCACTAAAAAAACAAACTTTTATAACAGCTAAACCAAACGTTTCCAATGTAAATTTCCACCTTTATATAGTGTAGAAAGGCATCCTGAAGCCTGGAAAGTCATTAATTTGATTGTCCAGTATTTCCTTCATGAGATATTGCAACACTTAGAAAAAGTGTACAGCGCCAGCAGACAATGAATTTTCAGCACTAAAAAAACGAAACTTCATTAACAGCTAAACCAAACGTTTCCAATGTAAATTTCCACATTTATAGAGTGTAAAAAGGCATCCTGAAGCCTGGGAAGTCATTAATTTGATTGTCCAGTATTTCCCTTATGAGATAATGCCTCACATAGCAAATGTGTACAGTGCGAGCTGAAAATGCATTTTCAGCACTAAAAAACCAAACTTTTATAACAGCTAAACCAAACGTTTCCAATGTAAATTTCCACCTTTATATAGTGTAAAAAGACATCCTGAAGCCTGGGCAGTCATTAATTTGATTGTCCAGTATTTCCCTTATGAGATAATGCCTCACATAGCAAATGTGTACAGCGCGAGCTGAAAATGCATTTACAGCACTAAAAAAACAAACTTTTATAACAGCTAAACCAAACGTTTCCAATGTAAATTTCCACATTTATAGAGTGTAAAAATGCATCCTGAAGCCTGGGAAGTCATTAATTTGATTGTCCAGTATTTCCCTTATGAGATAATGCCTCACATAGCAAATGTGTACAGTGCGAGCTGAAAATGCATTTACAGCACTAAAAAACCAAACTTTTATAACAGCTAAACCAAACGTTTCCAATGTAAATTTCCACCTTTATATAGTGTAGAAAGGCATCCTGAAGCCTGGAAAGTCATTAATTTGATTGTCCAGTATTTCCTTCATGAGATATTGCAACACTTAGAAAAAGTGTACAGCGCCAGTAGACAATGAATTTTCAGCACTAAAAAAACGATACTTCATTAACAGCTAAACTAAACGTTTCCAATGTAAATTTCCACCTTTATATAGTGTAAAAAGACATCCTGAAGCCTGGGCAGTCATTAATATGATTGTCCAATATTTCCCTTATGAGATAATGCCTCTCATAGCAAATGTGTACAGCGCGAGCTGAAAATGCATTTACAGCACTAAAAAACCAAACTTTTATAACAGCTAAAACCAAACGTTTCCAATGTAAATTTCCACCTTTATATAGTGTAGAAAGGCATCCTGGAGCCTGGAAAGTCATTAATTTGATTGTCCAGTATTTCCTTCATGAGATATTGCAACACTTAGAAAAAGTGTACAGCGCCAGCAGACAATGAATTTTCAGCACTAAAAAAACCAAACTTTTATAACAGCTAAACCAAACGTTTCCAATGTAAATTTCCACCTTTATATAGTGTAAAAAGGCATCCTGAAGCCTGGGAAGTCATTAATTTGATTGTCCAGTATTTCCCTTATGAGATAATGCCTCACATAGCAAATGTGTACAGTGCGAGCTGAAAATGCATTTTCAGCACTAAAAAAACAAACTTATATAACACCTAAACCAAACGTTTCCAATGTAAATTTCCACCTTTATATAGTGTAAAAAGACATCCTGAAGCCTGGGCAGTCATTAATTTGATTGTCCAATATTTCCCTTATGAGATAATGCCTCTCATAGCAAATGTGTACAGCGCGAGCTGAAAATGCATTTACAGCACTAAAAAACCAAACTTTTATAACAGCTAAACCAAACGTTTCCAATGTAAATTTCCACCTTTATATAGTGTAAAAAGACATCCTGAAGCCTGGGCAGTCATTAATTTGATTGTCCAATATTTCCCTTATGAGATAATGCCTCTCATAGCAAATGTGTACAGCGCGAGCTGAAAATGCATTTTCAGCACTAAAAAACCAAACTTTTATAACAGCTAAACCAAACGTTTCAAATGTAAATTTCCACCTTTATATAGTGTAAAAAGACATCCTGAAGCCTGGGCAGTCATTAATTTGATTGTCCAATATTTCCCTTATGAGATAATGCCTCTCATAGCAAATGTGTACAGTGCGAGCTGAAAATGCATTTACAGCACTAAAAAAACAAACTTTTATAACAGCTAAACCAAACGTTTCCAATGTAAATTTCCACCTTTATATAGTGTAAAAAGACATCCTGAAGCCTGGGCAGTCATTAATTTGATTGTCCAATATTTCCCTTATGAGATAATGCCTCTCATAGCAAATGTGTACAGTGCGAGCTGAAAATGCATTTACAGCACTAAAAAAACAAACTTTTATAACAGCTAAACCAAACGTTTCCAATGTAAATTTCCACCTTTATATAGTGTAAAAAGACATCCTGAAGCCTGGGCAGTCATTAATTTGATTGTCCAATATTTCCCTTATGAGATAATGCCTCTCATAGCAAATGTGTACAGCGCGAGCTGAAAATGCATTTACAGCACTAAAAAACCAAACTTTTATAACAGCTAAACCAAACGTTTCCAATGTAAATTTCCACCTTTATATAGTGTAGAAAGGCATCCTGAAGCCTGGAAAGTCATTAATTTGATTGTCCAGTATTTCCTTCATGAGATATTGCAACACTTAGAAAAAGTGTACAGCGCCAGCAGACAATGAATTTTCAGCACTAAAAAAACGAAACTTCATTAACAGCTAAACCAAACGTTTCCAATGTAAATTTCCACATTTATAGAGTGTAAAAAGGCATCCTGAAGCCTGGGAAGTCATTAATTTGATTGTCCAGTATTTCCCTTATGAGATAATGCCTCACATAGCAAATGTGTACAGTGCGAGCTGAAAATGCATTTACAGCACTAAAAAACCAAACTTTTATAACAGCTAAACCAAACGTTTCCAATGTAAATTTCCACCTTTATATAGTGTAGAAAGACATCCTGAAGCCTGGGCAGTCATTAATTTGATTGTCCAATATTTCCCTTATGAGATAATGCCTCTCATAGCAAATGTGTACAGTGCGAGCTGAAAATGCATTTACAGCACTAAAAAAACAAACTTTTATGACAGCTAAACCAAACGTTTCCAATGTAAATTTCCACCTTTATATAGTGTAAAAAGACATCCTGAAGCCTGGGCAGTCATTAATTTGATTGTCCAATATTTCCCTTATGAGATAATGCCTCTCATAGCAAATGTGTACAGCGCGAGCTGAAAATGCATTTACAGCACTAAAAAACCAAACTTTTATAACAGCTAAACCAAACGTTTCCAATGTAAATTTCCACCTTTATATAGTGTAGAAAGGCATCCTGAAGCCTGGAAAGTCATTAATTTGATTGTCCAGTATTTCCTTCATGAGATATTGCAACACTTAGAAAAAGTGTACAGCGCCAGCAGACAATGAATTTTCAGCACTAAAAAAACGAAACTTCATTAACAGCTAAACCAAACGTTTCCAATGTAAATTTCCACATTTATAGAGTGTAAAAAGGCATCCTGAAGCCTGGGAAGTCATTAATTTGATTGTCCAGTATTTCCCTTATGAGATAATGCCTCACATAGCAAATGTGTACAGTGCGAGCTGAAAATGCATTTACAGCACTAAAAAACCAAACTTTTATAACAGCTAAACCAAACGTTTCCAATGTAAATTTCCACCTTTATATAGTGTAGAAAGGCATCCTGAAGCCTGGAAAGTCATTAATTTGATTGTCCAGTATTTCCCTTATGAGATAATGCCTCACATAGCAAATGTGTACAGTGCGAGCTGAAAATGCATTTTCAGCACTAAAAAAACAAACTTATATAACACCTAAACCAAACGTTTCCAATGTAAATTTCCACCTTTATATAGTGTAAAAAGACATCCTGAAGCCTGGGCAGTCATTAATTTGATTGTCCAATATTTCCCTTATGAGATAATGCCTCTCATAGCAAATGTGTACAGCGCGAGCTGAAAATGCATTTACAGCACTAAAAAACCAAACTTTTATAACAGCTAAACCAAACGTTTCCAATGTAAATTTCCACCTTTATATAGTGTAAAAAGACATCCTGAAGCCTGGGCAGTCATTAATTTGATTGTCCAATATTTCCCTTATGAGATAATGCCTCTCATAGCAAATGTGTACAGCGCGAGCTGAAAATGCATTTTCAGCACTAAAAAACCAAACTTTTATAACAGCTAAACCAAACGTTTCAAATGTAAATTTCCACCTTTATATAGTGTAAAAAGACATCCTGAAGCCTGGGCAGTCATTAATTTGATTGTCCAATATTTCCCTTATGAGATAATGCCTCTCATAGCAAATGTGTACAGTGCGAGCTGAAAATGCATTTACAGCACTAAAAAAACAAACTTTTATAACAGCTAAACCAAACGTTTCCAATGTAAATTTCCACCTTTATATAGTGTAAAAAGACATCCTGAAGCCTGGGCAGTCATTAATTTGATTGTCCTATATTTCCCTTATGAGATAATGCCTCTCATAGCAAATGTGTACAGTGCGAGCTGAAAATGCATTTACAGCACTAAAAAAACAAACTTTTATAACAGCTAAACCAAACGTTTCCAATGTAAATTTCCACCTTTATATAGTGTAAAAAGACATCCTGAAGCCTGGGCAGTCATTAATTTGATTGTCCAATATTTCCCTTATGAGATAATGCCTCTCATAGCAAATGTGTACAGCGCGAGCTGAAAATGCATTTACAGCACTAAAAAACCAAACTTTTATAACAGCTAAACCAAACGTTTCCAATGTAAATTTCCACCTTTATATAGTGTAGAAAGGCATCCTGAAGCCTGGAAAGTCATTAATTTGATTGTCCAGTATTTCCTTCATGAGATATTGCAACACTTAGAAAAAGTGTACAGCGCCAGCAGACAATGAATTTTCAGCACTAAAAAAACGAAACTTCATTAACAGCTAAACCAAACGTTTCCAATGTAAATTTCCACATTTATAGAGTGTAAAAAGGCATCCTGAAGCCTGGGAAGTCATTAATTTGATTGTCCAGTATTTCCCTTATGAGATAATGCCTCACATAGCAAATGTGTACAGTGCGAGCTGAAAATGCATTTACAGCACTAAAAAACCAAACTTTTATAACAGCTAAACCAAACGTTTCCAATGTAAATTTCCACCTTTATATAGTGTAGAAAGGCATCCTGAAGCCTGGAAAGTCATTAATTTGATTGTCCAGTATTTCCTTCATGAGATATTGCAACATTTAGAAAAAGTGTACAGCGCCAGCAGACAATGAATTTTCAGCACTAAAAAAACGAAACTTCATTAACAGCTAAACTAAACGTTTCCAATGTAAATTTCCACCTTTATATAGTGTAAAAAGACATCCTGAAGCCCGGGCAGCCATTAATTTGATTGTCCAATATTTCCCTTATGAGATAATGCCTCTCATAGCAAATGTGTACAGCGCGAGCTGAAAATGCATTTACAGCACTAAAAAACCAAACTTTTATAACAGCTAAACCAAACGTTTCCAATGTAAATTTCCACCTTTATATAGTGTAAAAAGACATCCTGAAGCCTGGGCAGTCATTAATTTGATTGTCCAATATTTCCCTTATGAGATAATGCCTCTCATAGCAAATGTGTACAGCGCGAGCTGAAAATGCATTTACAGCACTAAAAAAACAAACTTTTATAACAGCTAAACCAAACGTTTCCAATGTAAACTTCCACCTTTATATAGTGTAGAAAGGCATCCTGAAGCCTGGAAAGTCATTAATTTGATTGTCCAGTATTTCCTTCATGAGATATTGCAACACTTAGAAAAAGTGTACAGCGCCAGCAGACAATGAATTTTCAGCACTAAAAAAACGAAACTTCATTAACAGCTAAACTAAATGTTTCCAATGTAAATTTCCACCTTTATATAGTGTAAAAAGACATCCTGAAGCCTGGGCAGTCATTAATTTGATTGTCCAATATTTCCCTTATGAGATAATGCCTCTCATAGCAAATGTGTACAGCGCGAGCTGAAAATGCATTTACAGCACTAAAAAACCAAACTTTTATAACAGCTAAACCAAACGTTTCCAATGTAAATTTCCACCTTTATATAGTGTAAAAAGGCATCCTGAAGCCTGGAAAGTCTTTAATTTGATTGTCCAGTATTTCCTTCATGAGATATTGCAACACTTAGAAAAAGTGTACAGCGCCAGCAGACAATGAATTTCCAGCACTAAAAAAACGAAACTTCATTAACAGCTAAACTAAACGTTTCCAATGTAAATTTCCACCTTTATATAGTGTAAAAAGACATCCTGAAGCCTGGGCAGTCATTAATTTGATTGTCCAATATTTCCCTTATGAGATAATGCCTCTCATAGCAAATGTGTACAGCGCGAGCTGAAAATGCATTTACAGCACTAAAAAACCAAACTTTTATAACAGCTAAACCAAACGTTTCCAATGTAAATTTCCACCTTTATATAGTGTAGAAAGGCATCCTGAAGCCTGGAAAGTCATTAATTTGATTGTCCAGTATTTCCTTCATGAGATATTGCAACACTTAGAAAAAGTGTACAGCGCCAGCAGACAATGAATTTTCAGCACTAAAAAAACGAAACTTCATTAACAGCTAAACCAAACGTTTCCAATGTAAATTTCCACATTTATAGAGTGTAAAAAGGCATCCTGAAGCCTGGGAAGTCATTAATTTGATTGTCCAGTATTTCCCTTATGAGATAATGCCTCACATAGCAAATGTGTACAGTGCGAGCTGAAAATGCATTTTCAGCACTAAAAAACCAAACTTTTATAACAGCTAAACCAAACGTTTCCAATGTAAATTTCCACCTTTATATAGTGTAAAAAGACATCCTGAAGCCTGGGCAGTCATTAATTTGATTGTCCAGTATTTCCCTTATGAGATAATGCCTCACATAGCAAATGTGTACAGCGCGAGCTGAAAATGCATTTACAGCACTAAAAAAACAAACTTTTATAACAGCTAAACCAAACGTTTCCAATGTAAATTTCCACATTTATAGAGTGTAAAAATGCATCCTGAAGCCTGGGAAGTCATTAATTTGATTGTCCAGTATTTCCCTTATGAGATAATGCCTCACATAGCAAATGTGTACAGTGCGAGCTGAAAATGCATTTTCAGCACTAAAAAACCAAACTTTTATAACAGCTAAACCAAACGTTTCCAATGTAAATTTCCACCTTTATATAGTGTAAAAAGACATCCTGAAGCCTGGGCAGTCATTAATTTGATTGTCCAATATTTCCCTTATGAGATAATGCCTCTCATAGCAAATGTGTACAGCGCGAGCTGAAAATGCATTTACAGCACTAAAAAACCAAACTTTTATAACAGCTAAACCAAACGTTTCCAATGTAAATTTCCACCTTTATATAGTGTAAAAAGACATCCTGAAGCCTGGGCAGTCATTAATTTGATTGTCCAATATTTCCCTTATGAGATAATGCCTCTCATAGCAAATGTGTACAGCGCGAGCTGAAAATGCATTTACAGCACTAAAAAACCAAACTTTTATAACAGCTAAACCAAACGTTTCCAATGTAAATTTCCACCTTTATATAGTGTAAAAAGGCATCCTGAAGCCTGGAAAGTCTTTAATTTGATTGTCCAGTATTTCCTTCATGAGATATTGCAACACTTAGAAAAAGTGTACAGCGCCAGCAGACAATGAATTTCCAGCACTAAAAAAACGAAACTTCATTAACAGCTAAACTAAACGTTTCCAATGTAAATTTCCACCTTTATATAGTGTAAAAAGACATCCTGAAGCCTGGGCAGTCATTAATTTGATTGTCCAATATTTCCCTTATGAGATAATGCCTCTCATAGCAAATGTGTACAGCGCGAGCTGAAAATGCATTTACAGCACTAAAAAACCAAACTTTTATAACAGCTAAACCAAACGTTTCCAATGTAAATTTCCACCTTTATATAGTGTAGAAAGGCATCCTGAAGCCTGGAAAGTCATTAATTTGATTGTCCAGTATTTCCTTCATGAGATATTGCAACACTTAGAAAAAGTGTACAGCGCCAGCAGACAATGAATTTTCAGCACTAAAAAAACGAAACTTCATTAACAGCTAAACCAAACGTTTCCAATGTAAATTTCCACATTTATAGAGTGTAAAAAGGCATCCTGAAGCCTGGGAAGTCATTAATTTGATTGTCCAGTATTTCCCTTATGAGATAATGCCTCACATAGCAAATGTGTACAGTGCGAGCTGAAAATGCATTTTCAGCACTAAAAAACCAAACTTTTATAACAGCTAAACCAAACGTTTCCAATGTAAATTTCCACCTTTATATAGTGTAAAAAGACATCCTGAAGCCTGGGCAGTCATTAATTTGATTGTCCAGTATTTCCCTTATGAGATAATGCCTCACATAGCAAATGTGTACAGCGCGAGCTGAAAATGCATTTACAGCACTAAAAAAACAAACTTTTATAACAGCTAAACCAAACGTTTCCAATGTAAATTTCCACATTTATAGAGTGTAAAAATGCATCCTGAAGCCTGGGAAGTCATTAATTTGATTGTCCAGTATTTCCCTTATGAGATAATGCCTCACATAGCAAATGTGTACAGTGCGAGCTGAAAATGCATTTTCAGCACTAAAAAACCAAACATTTATAACAGCTAAACCAAACGTTTCCAATGTAAATTTCCACCTTTATATAGTGTAAAAAGACATCCTGAAGCCTGGGCAGTCATTAATTTGATTGTCCAGTATTTCCTTCATGAGATATTGCAACACTTAGAAAAAGTGTACAGCGCCAGCAGACAATGAATTTCCAGCACTAAAAAAACGAAACTTCATTAACAGCTAAACTAAACGTTTCCAATGTAAATTTCCACCTTTATATAGTGTAAAAAGACATCCTGAAGCCTGGGCAGTCATTAATTTGATTGTCCAATATTTCCCTTATGAGATAATGCCTCTCATAGCAAATGTGTACAGCGCGAGCTGAAAATGCATTTACAGCACTAAAAAACCAAACTTTTATAACAGCTAAACCAAACGTTTCCAATGTAAATTTCCACCTTTATATAGTGTAGAAAGGCATCCTGAAGCCTGGAAAGTCATTAATTTGATTGTCCAGTATTTCCTTCATGAGATATTGCAACACTTAGAAAAAGTGTACAGCGCCAGCAGACAATGAATTTTCAGCACTAAAAAAACGAAACTTCATTAACAGCTAAACCAAACGTTTCCAATGTAAATTTCCACATTTATAGAGTGTAAAAAGGCATCCTGAAGCCTGGGAAGTCATTAATTTGATTGTCCAGTATTTCCCTTATGAGATAATGCCTCACATAGCAAATGTGTACAGTGCGAGCTGAAAATGCATTTTCAGCACTAAAAAACCAAACTTTTATAACAGCTAAACCAAACGTTTCCAATGTAAATTTCCACCTTTATATAGTGTAAAAAGACATCCTGAAGCCTGGGCAGTCATTAATTTGATTGTCCAGTATTTCCCTTATGAGATAATGCCTCACATAGCAAATGTGTACAGCGCGAGCTGAAAATGCATTTACAGCACTAAAAAAACAAACTTTTATAACAGCTAAACCAAACGTTTCCAATGTAAATTTCCACATTTATAGAGTGTAAAAATGCATCCTGAAGCCTGGGAAGTCATTAATTTGATTGTCCAGTATTTCCCTTATGAGATAATGCCTCACATAGCAAATGTGTACAGTGCGAGCTGAAAATGCATTTTCAGCACTAAAAAACCAAACTTTTATAACAGCTAAACCAAACGTTTCCAATGTAAATTTCCACCTTTATATAGTGTAAAAAGACATCCTGAAGCCTGGGCAGTCATTAATTTGATTGTCCAATATTTCCCTTATGAGATAATGTCTCTCATAGCAAATGTGTACAGCGCGAGCTGAAAATGCATTTACAGCACTAAAAAACCAAACTTTTATAACAGCTAAACCAAACGTTTCCAATGTAAATTTCCACCTTTATATAGTGTAAAAAGACATCCTGAAGCCTGGGCAGTCATTAATTTGATTGTCCAATATTTCCCTTATGAGATAATGCCTCTCATAGCAAATGTGTACAGCGCGAGCTGAAAATGCATTTACAGCACTAAAAAAACAAACTTTTATAACAGCTAAACCAAACGTTTCCAATGTAAATTTCCACCTTTATATAGTGTAGAAAGGCATCCTGAAGCCTGGAAAGTCATTAATTTGATTGTCCAGTATTTCCTTCATGAGATATTGCAACACTTAGAAAAAGTGTACAGCGCCAGCAGACAATGAATTTTCAGCACTAAAAAAACGAAACTTCATTAACAGCTAAACTAAATGTTTCCAATGTAAATTTCCACCTTTATATAGTGTAAAAAGACATCCTGAAGCCTGGGCAGTCATTAATTTGATTGTCCAATATTTCCCTTATGAGATAATGCCTCTCATAGCAAATGTGTACAGCGCGAGCTGAAAATGCATTTACAGCACTAAAAAACCAAACTTTTATAACAGCTAAACCAAACGTTTCCAATGTAAATTTCCACCTTTATATAGTGTAAAAAGGCATCCTGAAGCCTGGAAAGTCTTTAATTTGATTGTCCAGTATTTCCTTCATGAGATATTGCAACACTTAGAAAAAGTGTACAGCGCCAGCAGACAATGAATTTCCAGCACTAAAAAAACGAAACTTCATTAACAGCTAAACTAAACGTTTCCAATGTAAATTTCCACCTTTATATAGTGTAAAAAGACATCCTGAAGCCTGGGCAGTCATTAATTTGATTGTCCAATATTTCCCTTATGAGATAATGCCTCTCATAGCAAATGTGTACAGCGCGAGCTGAAAATGCATTTACAGCACTAAAAAACCAAACTTTTATAACAGCTAAACCAAACGTTTCCAATGTAAATTTCCACCTTTATATAGTGTAGAAAGGCATCCTGAAGCCTGGAAAGTCATTAATTTGATTGTCCAGTATTTCCTTCATGAGATATTGCAACACTTAGAAAAAGTGTACAGCGCCAGCAGACAATGAATTTTCAGCACTAAAAAAACGAAACTTCATTAACAGCTAAACCAAACGTTTCCAATGTAAATTTCCACATTTATAGAGTGTAAAAAGGCATCCTGAAGCCTGGGAAGTCATTAATTTGATTGTCCAGTATTTCCCTTATGAGATAATGCCTCACATAGCAAATGTGTACAGTGCGAGCTGAAAATGCATTTTCAGCACTAAAAAACCAAACTTTTATAACAGCTAAACCAAACGTTTCCAATGTAAATTTCCACCTTTATATAGTGTAAAAAGACATCCTGAAGCCTGGGCAGTCATTAATTTGATTGTCCAGTATTTCCCTTATGAGATAATGCCTCACATAGCAAATGTGTACAGCGCGAGCTGAAAATGCATTTACAGCACTAAAAAAACAAACTTTTATAACAGCTAAACCAAACGTTTCCAATGTAAATTTCCACATTTATAGAGTGTAAAAATGCATCCTGAAGCCTGGGAAGTCATTAATTTGATTGTCCAGTATTTCCCTTATGAGATAATGCCTCACATAGCAAATGTGTACAGTGCGAGCTGAAAATGCATTTTCAGCACTAAAAAACCAAACATTTATAACAGCTAAACCAAACGTTTCCAATGTAAATTTCCACCTTTATATAGTGTAAAAAGACATCCTGAAGCCTGGGCAGTCATTAATTTGATTGTCCAGTATTTCCTTCATGAGATATTGCAACACTTAGAAAAAGTGTACAGCGCCAGCAGACAATGAATTTCCAGCACTAAAAAAACGAAACTTCATTAACAGCTAAATTAAACGTTTCCAATGTAAATTTCCACCTTTATATAGTGTAAAAAGACATCCTGAAGCCTGGGCAGTCATTAATTTGATTGTCCAATATTTCCCTTATGAGATAATGCCTCTCATAGCAAATGTGTACAGCGCGAGCTGAAAATGCATTTACAGCACTAAAAAAACAAACTTTTATAACAGCTAAACCAAACGTTTCCAATGTAAATTTCCACCTTTATATAGTGTAAAAAGACATCCTGAAGCCTGGGCAGTCATTAATTTGATTGTCCAATATTTCCCTTATGAGATAATGCCTCTCATAGCAAATGTGTACAGCGCGAGCTGAAAATGCATTTACAGCACTAAAAAACCAAACTTTTATAACAGCTAAACCAAACGTTTCCAATGTAAATTTCCACCTTTATATAGTGTAGAAAGGCATCCTGAAGCCTGGAAAGTCATTAATTTGATTGTCCAGTATTTCCTTCATGAGATATTGCAACACTTAGAAAAAGTGTACAGCGCCAGCAGACAATGAATTTTCAGCACTAAAAAAACGAAACTTCATTAACAGCTAAACCAAACGTTTCCAATGTAAATTTCCACATTTATAGAGTGTAAAAAGGCATCCTGAAGCCTGGGAAGTCATTAATTTGATTGTCCAGTATTTCCCTTATGATATAATGCCTCACATAGCAAATGTGTACAGCGCGAGCTGAAAATGCATTTACAGCACTAAAAAACCAAACTTTTATAACAGCTAAACCAAACGTTTCCAATGTAAATTTCCACCTTTATATAGTGTAGAAAGGCATCCTGAAGCCTGGAAAGTGATTAATTTGATTGTCCAGTATTTCCTTCATGAGATATTGCAACACTTAGAAAAAGTGTACAGCGCCAGCAGACAATGAATTTTCAGCACTAAAAAACCGAAACTTCATTAACAGCTAAACTAAACGTTTCCAATGTAAATTTCCACCTTTATATAGTGTAAAAAGACATCCTGAAGCCTGGGCAGTCATTAATTTGATTGTCCAATATTTCCCTTATGAGATAATGCCTCTCATAGCAAATGTGTACAGCGCGAGCTGAAAATGCATTTACAGCACTAAAAAAACAAACTTTTATAACAGCTAAACCAAACTTTTCCAATGTAAATTTCCACCTTTATATAGTGTAGAAAGGCATCCTGAAGCCTGGAAAGTCATTAATTTGATTGTCCAGTATTTCCTTCATGAGATATTGCAACACTTAGAAAAAGTGTACTGCGCCAGCAGACAATGAATTTCCAGCACTAAAAAAACGAAACTTCATTAACAGCTAAACTAAACGTTTCCAATGTAAATTTCCACCTTTATATAGTGTAAAAAGACATCCTGAAGCCTGGGCAGTCATTAATTTGATTGTCCAATATTTCCCTTATGAGATAATGCCTCTCATAGCAAATGTGTACAGCGCGAGCTGAAAATGCATTTACAGCACTAAAAAAACAAACTTTTATAACAGCTAAACCAAACGTTTCCAATGTAAATTTCCACCTTTATATAGTGTAGAAAGGCATCCTGAAGCCTGGAAAGTCATTAATTTGATTGTCCAGTATTTCCTTCATGAGATATTGCAACACTTAGAAAAAGTGTACAGCGCCAGCAGACAATGAATTTTCAGCACTAAAAAAACGAAACTTCATTAACAGCTAAACCAAACGTTTCCAATGTAAATTTCCACATTTATAGAGTGTAAAAAGGCATCCTGAAGCCTGGGAAGTCATTAATTTGATTGTCCAGTATTTCCCTTATGAGATAATGCCTCACATAGCAAATGTGTACAGTGCGAGCTGAAAATGCATTTTCAGCACTAAAAAACCAAACTTTTATAACAGCTAAACCAAACGTTTCCAATGTAAATTTCCACCTTTATATAGTGTAAAAAGACATCCTGAAGCCTGGGCAGTCATTAATTTGATTGTCCAGTATTTCCCTTATGAGATAATGCCTCACATAGCAAATGTGTACAGCGCGAGCTGAAAATGCATTTACAGCACTAAAAAAACAAACTTTTATAACAGCTAAACCAAACGTTTCCAATGTAAATTTCCACATTTATAGAGTGTAAAAATGCATCCTGAAGCCTGGGAAGTCATTAATTTGATTGTCCAGTATTTCCCTTATGAGATAATGCCTCACATAGCAAATGTGTACAGTGCGAGCTGAAAATGCATTTACAGCACTAAAAAACCAAACTTTTATAACAGCTAAACCAAACGTTTCCAATGTAAATTTCCACCTTTATATAGTGTAGAAAGGCATCCTGAAGCCTGGAAAGTCATTAATTTGATTGTCCAGTATTTCCTTCATGAGATATTGCAACACTTAGAAAAAGTGTACAGCGCCAGTAGACAATGAATTTTCAGCACTAAAAAAACGATACTTCATTAACAGCTAAACTAAACGTTTCCAATGTAAATTTCCACCTTTATATAGTGTAAAAAGACATCCTGAAGCCTGGGCAGTCATTAATATGATTGTCCAATATTTCCCTTATGAGATAATGCCTCTCATAGCAAATGTGTACAGCGCGAGCTGAAAATGCATTTACAGCACTAAAAAACCAAACTTTTATAACAGCTAAAACCAAACGTTTCCAATGTAAATTTCCACCTTTATATAGTGTAGAAAGGCATCCTGGAGCCTGGAAAGTCATTAATTTGATTGTCCAGTATTTCCTTCATGAGATATTGCAACACTTAGAAAAAGTGTACAGCGCCAGCAGACAATGAATTTTCAGCACTAAAAAAACGAAACTTCATTAACAGCTAAACCAAACGTTTCCAATGTAAATTTCCACATTTATAGAGTGTAAAAAGGCATCCTGAAGCCTGGGAAGTCATTAATTTGATTGTCCAGTATTTCCCTTATGAGATAATGCCTCACATAGCAAATGTGTACAGTGCGAGCTGAAAATGCATTTTCAGCACTAAAAAACCAAACTTTTATAACAGCTAAACCAAACGTTTCCAATGTAAATTTCCACCTTTATATAGTGTAAAAAGACATCCTGAAGCCTGGGCAGTCATTAATTTGATTGTCCAGTATTTCCCTTATGAGATAATGCCTCACATAGCAAATGTGTACAGCGCGAGCTGAAAATGCATTTACAGCACTAAAAAAACAAACTTTTATAACAGCTAAACCAAACGTTTCCAATGTAAATTTCCACATTTATAGAGTGTAAAAATGCATCCTGAAGCCTGGGAAGTCATTAATTTGATTGTCCAGTATTTCCCTTATGAGATAATGCCTCACATAGCAAATGTGTACAGTGCGAGCTGAAAATGCATTTTCAGCACTAAAAAACCAAACATTTATAACAGCTAAACCAAACGTTTCCAATGTAAATTTCCACCTTTATATAGTGTAAAAAGACATCCTGAAGCCTGGGCAGTCATTAATTTGATTGTCCAGTATTTCCTTCATGAGATATTGCAACACTTAGAAAAAGTGTACAGCGCCAGCAGACAATGAATTTCCAGCACTAAAAAAACGAAACTTCATTAACAGCTAAACTAAACGTTTCCAATGTAAATTTCCACCTTTATATAGTGTAAAAAGACATCCTGAAGCCTGGGCAGTCATTAATTTGATTGTCCAATATTTCCCTTATGAGATAATGCCTCTCATAGCAAATGTGTACAGCGCGAGCTGAAAATGCATTTACAGCACTAAAAAACCAAACTTTTATAACAGCTAAACCAAACGTTTCCAATGTAAATTTCCACCTTTATATAGTGTAGAAAGGCATCCTGAAGCCTGGAAAGTCATTAATTTGATTGTCCAGTATTTCCTTCATGAGATATTGCAACACTTAGAAAAAGTGTACAGCGCCAGCAGACAATGAATTTTCAGCACTAAAAAAACGAAACTTCATTAACAGCTAAACCAAACGTTTCCAATGTAAATTTCCACATTTATAGAGTGTAAAAAGGCATCCTGAAGCCTGGGAAGTCATTAATTTGATTGTCCAGTATTTCCCTTATGAGATAATGCCTCACATAGCAAATGTGTACAGTGCGAGCTGAAAATGCATTTTCAGCACTAAAAAACCAAACTTTTATAACAGCTAAACCAAACGTTTCCAATGTAAATTTCCACCTTTATATAGTGTAAAAAGACATCCTGAAGCCTGGGCAGTCATTAATTTGATTGTCCAGTATTTCCCTTATGAGATAATGCCTCACATAGCAAATGTGTACAGCGCGAGCTGAAAATGCATTTACAGCACTAAAAAAACAAACTTTTATAACAGCTAAACCAAACGTTTCCAATGTAAATTTCCACATTTATAGAGTGTAAAAATGCATCCTGAAGCCTGGGAAGTCATTAATTTGATTGTCCAGTATTTCCCTTATGAGATAATGCCTCACATAGCAAATGTGTACAGTGCGAGCTGAAAATGCATTTTCAGCACTAAAAAACCAAACTTTTATAACAGCTAAACCAAACGTTTCCAATGTAAATTTCCACCTTTATATAGTGTAAAAAGACATCCTGAAGCCTGGGCAGTCATTAATTTGATTGTCCAATATTTCCCTTATGAGATAATGTCTCTCATAGCAAATGTGTACAGCGCGAGCTGAAAATGCATTTACAGCACTAAAAAACCAAACTTTTATAACAGCTAAACCAAACGTTTCCAATGTAAATTTCCACCTTTATATAGTGTAAAAAGACATCCTGAAGCCTGGGCAGTCATTAATTTGATTGTCCAATATTTCCCTTATGAGATAATGCCTCTCATAGCAAATGTGTACAGCGCGAGCTGAAAATGCATTTACAGCACTAAAAAAACAAACTTTTATAACAGCTAAACCAAACGTTTCCAATGTAAATTTCCACCTTTATATAGTGTAGAAAGGCATCCTGAAGCCTGGAAAGTCATTAATTTGATTGTCCAGTATTTCCTTCATGAGATATTGCAACACTTAGAAAAAGTGTACAGCGCCAGCAGACAATGAATTTTCAGCACTAAAAAAACGAAACTTCATTAACAGCTAAACTAAATGTTTCCAATGTAAATTTCCACCTTTATATAGTGTAAAAAGACATCCTGAAGCCTGGGCAGTCATTAATTTGATTGTCCAATATTTCCCTTATGAGATAATGCCTCTCATAGCAAATGTGTACAGCGCGAGCTGAAAATGCATTTACAGCACTAAAAAACCAAACTTTTATAACAGCTAAACCAAACGTTTCCAATGTAAATTTCCACCTTTATATAGTGTAAAAAGGCATCCTGAAGCCTGGAAAGTCTTTAATTTGATTGTCCAGTATTTCCTTCATGAGATATTGCAACACTTAGAAAAAGTGTACAGCGCCAGCAGACAATGAATTTCCAGCACTAAAAAAACGAAACTTCATTAACAGCTAAACTAAACGTTTCCAATGTAAATTTCCACCTTTATATAGTGTAAAAAGACATCCTGAAGCCTGGGCAGTCATTAATTTGATTGTCCAATATTTCCCTTATGAGATAATGCCTCTCATAGCAAATGTGTACAGCGCGAGCTGAAAATGCATTTACAGCACTAAAAAACCAAACTTTTATAACAGCTAAACCAAACGTTTCCAATGTAAATTTCCACCTTTATATAGTGTAGAAAGGCATCCTGAAGCCTGGAAAGTCATTAATTTGATTGTCCAGTATTTCCTTCATGAGATATTGCAACACTTAGAAAAAGTGTACAGCGCCAGCAGACAATGAATTTTCAGCACTAAAAAAACGAAACTTCATTAACAGCTAAACCAAACGTTTCCAATGTAAATTTCCACATTTATAGAGTGTAAAAAGGCATCCTGAAGCCTGGGAAGTCATTAATTTGATTGTCCAGTATTTCCCTTATGAGATAATGCCTCACATAGCAAATGTGTACAGTGCGAGCTGAAAATGCATTTTCAGCACTAAAAAACCAAACTTTTATAACAGCTAAACCAAACGTTTCCAATGTAAATTTCCACCTTTATATAGTGTAAAAAGACATCCTGAAGCCTGGGCAGTCATTAATTTGATTGTCCAGTATTTCCCTTATGAGATAATGCCTCACATAGCAAATGTGTACAGCGCGAGCTGAAAATGCATTTACAGCACTAAAAAAACAAACTTTTATAACAGCTAAACCAAACGTTTCCAATGTAAATTTCCACATTTATAGAGTGTAAAAATGCATCCTGAAGCCTGGGAAGTCATTAATTTGATTGTCCAGTATTTCCCTTATGAGATAATGCCTCACATAGCAAATGTGTACAGTGCGAGCTGAAAATGCATTTTCAGCACTAAAAAACCAAACATTTATAACAGCTAAACCAAACGTTTCCAATGTAAATTTCCACCTTTATATAGTGTAAAAAGACATCCTGAAGCCTGGGCAGTCATTAATTTGATTGTCCAGTATTTCCTTCATGAGATATTGCAACACTTAGAAAAAGTGTACAGCGCCAGCAGACAATGAATTTCCAGCACTAAAAAAACGAAACTTCATTAACAGCTAAATTAAACGTTTCCAATGTAAATTTCCACCTTTATATAGTGTAAAAAGACATCCTGAAGCCTGGGCAGTCATTAATTTGATTGTCCAATATTTCCCTTATGAGATAATGCCTCTCATAGCAAATGTGTACAGCGCGAGCTGAAAATGCATTTACAGCACTAAAAAAACAAACTTTTATAACAGCTAAACCAAACGTTTCCAATGTAAATTTCCACCTTTATATAGTGTAAAAAGACATCCTGAAGCCTGGGCAGTCATTAATTTGATTGTCCAATATTTCCCTTATGAGATAATGCCTCTCATAGCAAATGTGTACAGCGCGAGCTGAAAATGCATTTACAGCACTAAAAAACCAAACTTTTATAACAGCTAAACCAAACGTTTCCAATGTAAATTTCCACCTTTATATAGTGTAGAAAGGCATCCTGAAGCCTGGAAAGTCATTAATTTGATTGTCCAGTATTTCCTTCATGAGATATTGCAACACTTAGAAAAAGTGTACAGCGCCAGCAGACAATGAATTTTCAGCACTAAAAAAACGAAACTTCATTAACAGCTAAACCAAACGTTTCCAATGTAAATTTCCACATTTATAGAGTGTAAAAAGGCATCCTGAAGCCTGGGAAGTCATTAATTTGATTGTCCAGTATTTCCCTTATGATATAATGCCTCACATAGCAAATGTGTACAGCGCGAGCTGAAAATGCATTTACAGCACTAAAAAACCAAACTTTTATAACAGCTAAACCAAACGTTTCCAATGTAAATTTCCACCTTTATATAGTGTAGAAAGGCATCCTGAAGCCTGGAAAGTGATTAATTTGATTGTCCAGTATTTCCTTCATGAGATATTGCAACACTTAGAAAAAGTGTACAGCGCCAGCAGACAATGAATTTTCAGCACTAAAAAACCGAAACTTCATTAACAGCTAAACTAAACGTTTCCAATGTAAATTTCCACCTTTATATAGTGTAAAAAGACATCCTGAAGCCTGGGCAGTCATTAATTTGATTGTCCAATATTTCCCTTATGAGATAATGCCTCTCATAGCAAATGTGTACAGCGCGAGCTGAAAATGCATTTACAGCACTAAAAAAACAAACTTTTATAACAGCTAAACCAAACTTTTCCAATGTAAATTTCCACCTTTATATAGTGTAGAAAGGCATCCTGAAGCCTGGAAAGTCATTAATTTGATTGTCCAGTATTTCCTTCATGAGATATTGCAACACTTAGAAAAAGTGTACTGCGCCAGCAGACAATGAATTTCCAGCACTAAAAAAACGAAACTTCATTAACAGCTAAACTAAACGTTTCCAATGTAAATTTCCACCTTTATATAGTGTAAAAAGACATCCTGAAGCCTGGGCAGTCATTAATTTGATTGTCCAATATTTCCCTTATGAGATAATGCCTCTCATAGCAAATGTGTACAGCGCGAGCTGAAAATGCATTTACAGCACTAAAAAAACAAACTTTTATAACAGCTAAACCAAACGTTTCCAATGTAAATTTCCACCTTTATATAGTGTAGAAAGGCATCCTGAAGCCTGGAAAGTCATTAATTTGATTGTCCAGTATTTCCTTCATGAGATATTGCAACACTTAGAAAAAGTGTACAGCGCCAGCAGACAATGAATTTTCAGCACTAAAAAAACGAAACTTCATTAACAGCTAAACCAAACGTTTCCAATGTAAATTTCCACATTTATAGAGTGTAAAAAGGCATCCTGAAGCCTGGGAAGTCATTAATTTGATTGTCCAGTATTTCCCTTATGAGATAATGCCTCACATAGCAAATGTGTACAGTGCGAGCTGAAAATGCATTTTCAGCACTAAAAAACCAAACTTTTATAACAGCTAAACCAAACGTTTCCAATGTAAATTTCCACCTTTATATAGTGTAAAAAGACATCCTGAAGCCTGGGCAGTCATTAATTTGATTGTCCAGTATTTCCCTTATGAGATAATGCCTCACATAGCAAATGTGTACAGCGCGAGCTGAAAATGCATTTACAGCACTAAAAAAACAAACTTTTATAACAGCTAAACCAAACGTTTCCAATGTAAATTTCCACATTTATAGAGTGTAAAAATGCATCCTGAAGCCTGGGAAGTCATTAATTTGATTGTCCAGTATTTCCCTTATGAGATAATGCCTCACATAGCAAATGTGTACAGTGCGAGCTGAAAATGCATTTACAGCACTAAAAAACCAAACTTTTATAACAGCTAAACCAAACGTTTCCAATGTAAATTTCCACCTTTATATAGTGTAGAAAGGCATCCTGAAGCCTGGAAAGTCATTAATTTGATTGTCCAGTATTTCCTTCATGAGATATTGCAACACTTAGAAAAAGTGTACAGCGCCAGTAGACAATGAATTTTCAGCACTAAAAAAACGATACTTCATTAACAGCTAAACTAAACGTTTCCAATGTAAATTTCCACCTTTATATAGTGTAAAAAGACATCCTGAAGCCTGGGCAGTCATTAATATGATTGTCCAATATTTCCCTTATGAGATAATGCCTCTCATAGCAAATGTGTACAGCGCGAGCTGAAAATGCATTTACAGCACTAAAAAACCAAACTTTTATAACAGCTAAAACCAAACGTTTCCAATGTAAATTTCCACCTTTATATAGTGTAGAAAGGCATCCTGGAGCCTGGAAAGTCATTAATTTGATTGTCCAGTATTTCCTTCATGAGATATTGCAACACTTAGAAAAAGTGTACAGCGCCAGCAGACAATGAATTTTCAGCACTAAAAAAACCAAACTTTTATAACAGCTAAACCAAACGTTTCCAATGTAAATTTCCACCTTTATATAGTGTAAAAAGGCATCCTGAAGCCTGGGAAGTCATTAATTTGATTGTCCAGTATTTCCCTTATGAGATAATGCCTCACATAGCAAATGTGTACAGTGCGAGCTGAAAATGCATTTTCAGCACTAAAAAAACAAACTTATATAACACCTAAACCAAACGTTTCCAATGTAAATTTCCACCTTTATATAGTGTAAAAAGACATCCTGAAGCCTGGGCAGTCATTAATTTGATTGTCCAATATTTCCCTTATGAGATAATGCCTCTCATAGCAAATGTGTACAGCGCGAGCTGAAAATGCATTTACAGCACTAAAAAACCAAACTTTTATAACAGCTAAACCAAACGTTTCCAATGTAAATTTCCACCTTTATATAGTGTAAAAAGACATCCTGAAGCCTGGGCAGTCATTAATTTGATTGTCCAATATTTCCCTTATGAGATAATGCCTCTCATAGCAAATGTGTACAGCGCGAGCTGAAAATGCATTTTCAGCACTAAAAAACCAAACTTTTATAACAGCTAAACCAAACGTTTCAAATGTAAATTTCCACCTTTATATAGTGTAAAAAGACATCCTGAAGCCTGGGCAGTCATTAATTTGATTGTCCAATATTTCCCTTATGAGATAATGCCTCTCATAGCAAATGTGTACAGTGCGAGCTGAAAATGCATTTACAGCACTAAAAAAACAAACTTTTATAACAGCTAAACCAAACGTTTCCAATGTAAATTTCCACCTTTATATAGTGTAAAAAGACATCCTGAAGCCTGGGCAGTCATTAATTTGATTGTCCAATATTTCCCTTATGAGATAATGCCTCTCATAGCAAATGTGTACAGCGCGAGCTGAAAATGCATTTACAGCACTAAAAAACCAAACTTTTATAACAGCTAAACCAAACGTTTCCAATGTAAATTTCCACCTTTATATAGTGTAGAAAGGCATCCTGAAGCCTGGAAAGTCATTAATTTGATTGTCCAGTATTTCCTTCATGAGATATTGCAACACTTAGAAAAAGTGTACAGCGCCAGCAGACAATGAATTTTCAGCACTAAAAAAACGAAACTTCATTAACAGCTAAACCAAACGTTTCCAATGTAAATTTCCACATTTATAGAGTGTAAAAAGGCATCCTGAAGCCTGGGAAGTCATTAATTTGATTGTCCAGTATTTCCCTTATGAGATAATGCCTCACATAGCAAATGTGTACAGTGCGAGCTGAAAATGCATTTACAGCACTAAAAAACCAAACTTTTATAACAGCTAAACCAAACGTTTCCAATGTAAATTTCCACCTTTATATAGTGTAGAAAGACATCCTGAAGCCTGGGCAGTCATTAATTTGATTGTCCAATATTTCCCTTATGAGATAATGCCTCTCATAGCAAATGTGTACAGTGCGAGCTGAAAATGCATTTACAGCACTAAAAAAACAAACTTTTATGACAGCTAAACCAAACGTTTCCAATGTAAATTTCCACCTTTATATAGTGTAAAAAGACATCCTGAAGCCTGGGCAGTCATTAATTTGATTGTCCAATATTTCCCTTATGAGATAATGCCTCTCATAGCAAATGTGTACAGCGCGAGCTGAAAATGCATTTACAGCACTAAAAAACCAAACTTTTATAACAGCTAAACCAAACGTTTCCAATGTAAATTTCCACCTTTATATAGTGTAGAAAGGCATCCTGAAGCCTGGAAAGTCATTAATTTGATTGTCCAGTATTTCCTTCATGAGATATTGCAACACTTAGAAAAAGTGTACAGCGCCAGCAGACAATGAATTTTCAGCACTAAAAAAACGAAACTTCATTAACAGCTAAACCAAACGTTTCCAATGTAAATTTCCACATTTATAGAGTGTAAAAAGGCATCCTGAAGCCTGGGAAGTCATTAATTTGATTGTCCAGTATTTCCCTTATGAGATAATGCCTCACATAGCAAATGTGTACAGTGCGAGCTGAAAATGCATTTACAGCACTAAAAAACCAAACTTTTATAACAGCTAAACCAAACGTTTCCAATGTAAATTTCCACCTTTATATAGTGTAGAAAGGCATCCTGAAGCCTGGAAAGTCATTAATTTGATTGTCCAGTATTTCCCTTATGAGATAATGCCTCACATAGCAAATGTGTACAGTGCGAGCTGAAAATGCATTTTCAGCACTAAAAAAACAAACTTATATAACACCTAAACCAAACGTTTCCAATGTAAATTTCCACCTTTATATAGTGTAAAAAGACATCCTGAAGCCTGGGCAGTCATTAATTTGATTGTCCAATATTTCCCTTATGAGATAATGCCTCTCATAGCAAATGTGTACAGCGCGAGCTGAAAATGCATTTACAGCACTAAAAAACCAAACTTTTATAACAGCTAAACCAAACGTTTCCAATGTAAATTTCCACCTTTATATAGTGTAAAAAGACATCCTGAAGCCTGGGCAGTCATTAATTTGATTGTCCAATATTTCCCTTATGAGATAATGCCTCTCATAGCAAATGTGTACAGCGCGAGCTGAAAATGCATTTTCAGCACTAAAAAACCAAACTTTTATAACAGCTAAACCAAACGTTTCAAATGTAAATTTCCACCTTTATATAGTGTAAAAAGACATCCTGAAGCCTGGGCAGTCATTAATTTGATTGTCCAATATTTCCCTTATGAGATAATGCCTCTCATAGCAAATGTGTACAGTGCGAGCTGAAAATGCATTTACAGCACTAAAAAAACAAACTTTTATAACAGCTAAACCAAACGTTTCCAATGTAAATTTCCACCTTTATATAGTGTAAAAAGACATCCTGAAGCCTGGGCAGTCATTAATTTGATTGTCCTATATTTCCCTTATGAGATAATGCCTCTCATAGCAAATGTGTACAGTGCGAGCTGAAAATGCATTTACAGCACTAAAAAAACAAACTTTTATAACAGCTAAACCAAACGTTTCCAATGTAAATTTCCACCTTTATATAGTGTAAAAAGACATCCTGAAGCCTGGGCAGTCATTAATTTGATTGTCCAATATTTCCCTTATGAGATAATGCCTCTCATAGCAAATGTGTACAGCGCGAGCTGAAAATGCATTTACAGCACTAAAAAACCAAACTTTTATAACAGCTAAACCAAACGTTTCCAATGTAAATTTCCACCTTTATATAGTGTAGAAAGGCATCCTGAAGCCTGGAAAGTCATTAATTTGATTGTCCAGTATTTCCTTCATGAGATATTGCAACACTTAGAAAAAGTGTACAGCGCCAGCAGACAATGAATTTTCAGCACTAAAAAAACGAAACTTCATTAACAGCTAAACCAAACGTTTCCAATGTAAATTTCCACATTTATAGAGTGTAAAAAGGCATCCTGAAGCCTGGGAAGTCATTAATTTGATTGTCCAGTATTTCCCTTATGAGATAATGCCTCACATAGCAAATGTGTACAGTGCGAGCTGAAAATGCATTTACAGCACTAAAAAACCAAACTTTTATAACAGCTAAACCAAACGTTTCCAATGTAAATTTCCACCTTTATATAGTGTAGAAAGGCATCCTGAAGCCTGGAAAGTCATTAATTTGATTGTCCAGTATTTCCTTCATGAGATATTGCAACACTTAGAAAAAGTGTACAGCGCCAGCAGACAATGAATTTTCAGCACTAAATAAACGAAACTTCATTAACAGCTAAAGTAAACGTTTCCAATGTAAATTTCCACCTTTATATAGTGTAAAAAGACATCCTGAAGCCTGGGCAGTCATTAATTTGATTGTCCAATATTTCCCTTATGAGATAATGCCTCTCATAGCAAATGTGTACAGTGCGAGCTGAAAATGCATTTACAGTCCTAAAAAAACAAACTTTTATAACAGCTAAACCAAACGTTTCCAATGTAAATTTCCACCTTTATATAGTGTAAAAAGACATCCTGAAGCCTGGGCAGTCATTAATTTGATTGTCCAATTTTTCCCTTATGAGATAATGCCTCTCATAGCAAATGTGTACAGCGCGAGCTGAAAATGCATTTACAGCACTAAAAAACCAAACTTTTATAACAGCTAAACCAAACGTTTCCAATGTAAATTTCCACCTTTATATAGTGTAGAAAGGCATCCTGAAGCCTGGAAAGTCATTAATTTGATTGTCCAGTATTTCCTTCATGAGATATTGCAACACTTAGAAAAAGTGTACAGCGCCAGCAGACAATGAATTTTCAGCACTAAAAAAAACGAAACTTCATTAACAGCTAAACCAAACGTTTCCAATGTAAATTTCCACATTTATAGAGTGTAAAAAGGCATCCTGAAGCCTGGGAAGTCATTAATTTGATTGTCCAGTATTTCCCTTATGAGATAATGCCTCACATAGCAAATGTGTACAGTGCGAGCTGAAAATGCATTTACAGCACTAAAAAAACAAACTTTTATAACAGCTAAACCAAACGTTTCCAATGTAAATTTCCACCTTTATATAGTGTAGAAAGGCATCCTGAAGCCTGGAAAGTCATTAATTTGATTGTCCAGTATTTCCTTCATGAGATATTGCAACACTTAGAAAAAGTGTACAGCGCCAGCAGACAATGAATTTTCAGCACTAAATAAACGAAACTTCATTAACAGCTAAAGTAAACGTTTCCAATGTAAATTTCCACCTTTATATAGTGTAAAAAGACATCCTGAAGCCTGGGCAGTCATTAATTTGAGTGTCCAATATTTCCCTTATGAGATAATGCCTCTCATAGCAAATGTGTACAGTGCGAGCTGAAAATGCATTTACAGCACTAAAAAAACAAACTTTTATAACAGCTAAACCAAACGTTTCCAATGTAAATTTCCACCTTTATATAGTGTAAAAAGACATCCTGAAGCCTGGGCAGTCATTAATTTGATTGTCCAATATTTCCCTTATGAGATAATGCCTCTCATAGCAAATGTGTACAGCGCGAGCTGAAAATGCATTTACAGCACTAAAAAACCAAACTTTTATAACAGCTAAACCAAACGTTTCCAATGTAAATTTCCACCTTTATATAGTGTAGAAAGGCATCCTGAAGCCTGGAAAGTCATTAATTTGATTGTCCAGTATTTCCTTCATGAGATATTGCAACACTTAGAAAAAGTGTACAGCGCCAGCAGACAATGAATTTTCAGCACTAAAAAAAACGAAACTTCATTAACAGCTAAACCAAACGTTTCCAATGTAAATTTCCACATTTATAGAGTGTAAAAAGGCATCCTGAAGCCTGGGAAGTCATTAATTTGATTGTCCAGTATTTCCCTTATGAGATAATGCCTCTCATTGCAAATGTGTACAGCGCGAGCTGAAAATGCATTTTCAGCACTAAAAAACCAAACTTTTATAACACCTAAACCAAACGTTTCCAATGTAAATTTCCTCCTTTATATAGTGTAAAAAGACATCCTGAAGCCTGGGCAGTCATTAATTTGATTGTCCAATATTTCCCTTATGAGATAATGCCTCTCATAGCAAATGTGTACAGCGCGAGCTGAAAATGCATTTACAAGCACTAAAAAACCAAACTTTTATAACAGCTAAACCAAACGTTTCCAATGTAAATTTCCACCTTTATATAGTGTAGAAAGGCATCCTGAAGCCTGGAAAGTCATTAATTTGATTGTCCAGTATTTCCTTCATGAGATATTGCAACATTTAGAAAAAGTGTACAGCGCCAGCAGACAATGAATTTTCAGCACTAAAAAAACGAAACTTCATTAACAGCTAAACTAAACGTTTCCAATGTAAATTTCCACCTTTATATAGTGTAAAAAGACATCCTGAAGCCCGGGCAGCCATTAATTTGATTGTCCAATATTTCCCTTATGAGATAATGCCTCTCATAGCAAATGTGTACAGCGCGAGCTGAAAATGCATTTACAGCACTAAAAAACCAAACTTTTATAACAGCTAAACCAAACGTTTCCAATGTAAATTTCCACCTTTATATAGTGTAAAAAGACATCCTGAAGCCTGGGCAGTCATTAATTTGATTGTCCAATATTTCCCTTATGAGATAATGCCTCTCATAGCAAATGTGTACAGCGCGAGCTGAAAATGCATTTACAGCACTAAAAAAACAAACTTTTATAACAGCTAAACCAAACGTTTCCAATGTAAATTTCCACCTTTATATAGTGTAGAAAGGCATCCTGAAGCCTGGAAAGTCATTAATTTGATTGTCCAGTATTTCCTTCATGAGATATTGCAACACTTAGAAAAAGTGTACAGCGCCAGCAGACAATGAATTTTCAGCACTAAAAAAACGAAACTTCATTAACAGCTAAACCAAACGTTTCCAATGTAAATTTCCACATTTATAGAGTGTAAAAAGGCATCCTGAAGCCTGGGAAGTCATTAATTTGATTGTCCAGTATTTCCCTTATGAGATAATGCCTCACATAGCAAATGTGTACAGTGCGAGCTGAAAATGCATTTTCAGCACTAAAAAACCAAACTTTTATAACAGCTAAACCAAACGTTTCCAATGTAAATTTCCACCTTTATATAGTGTAAAAAGACATCCTGAAGCCTGGGCAGTCATTAATTTGATTGTCCAGTATTTCCCTTATGAGATAATGCCTCACATAGCAAATGTGTACAGCGCGAGCTGAAAATGCATTTACAGCACTAAAAAAAACAAACTTTTATAACAGCTAAACCAAACGTTTCCAATGTAAATTTCCACATTTATAGAGTGTAAAAATGCATGCTGAAGCCTGGGAAGTCATTAATTTGATTGTCCAGTATTTCCCTTATGAGATAATGCCTCACATAGCAAATGTGTACAGTGCGAGCTGAAAATGCATTTTCAGCACTAAAAAACCAAACTTTTATAACAGCTAAACCAAACGTTTCCAATGTAAATTTCCACCTTTATATAGTGTAAAAAGACATCCTGAAGCCTGGGCAGTCATTAATTTGATTGTCCAATATTTCCCTTATGAGATAATGCCTCTCATAGCAAATGTGTACAGCGCGAGCTGAAAATGCATTTACAGCACTAAAAAACCAAACTTTTATAACAGCTAAACCAAACGTTTCCAATGTAAATTTCCACCTTTATATAGTGTAAAAAGACATCCTGAAGCCTGGGCAGTCATTAATTTGATTGTCCAATATTTCCCTTATGAGATAATGCCTCTCATAGCAAATGTGTACAGCGCGAGCTGAAAATGCATTTACAGCACTAAAAAAACAAACTTTTATAACAGCTAAACCAAACGTTTCCAATGTAAATTTCCACCTTTATATAGTGTAGAAAGGCATCCTGAAGCCTGGAAAGTCATTAATTTGATTGTCCAGTATTTCCTTCATGAGATATTGCAACACTTAGAAAAAGTGTACAGCGCCAGCAGACAATGAATTTTCAGCACTAAAAAAACGAAACTTCATTAACAGCTAAACTAAATGTTTCCAATGTAAATTTCCACCTTTATATAGTGTAAAAAGACATCCTGAAGCCTGGGCAGTCATTAATTTGATTGTCCAATATTTCCCTTATGAGATAATGCCTCTCATAGCAAATGTGTACAGCGCGAGCTGAAAATGCATTTACAGCACTAAAAAACCAAACTTTTATAACAGCTAAACCAAACGTTTCCAATGTAAATTTCCACCTTTATATAGTGTAAAAAGGCATCCTGAAGCCTGGAAAGTCTTTAATTTGATTGTCCAGTATTTCCTTCATGAGATATTGCAACACTTAGAAAAAGTGTACAGCGCCAGCAGACAATGAATTTCCAGCACTAAAAAAACGAAACTTCATTAACAGCTAAACTAAACGTTTCCAATGTAAATTTCCACCTTTATATAGTGTAAAAAGACATCCTGAAGCCTGGGCAGTCATTAATTTGATTGTCCAATATTTCCCTTATGAGATAATGCCTCTCATAGCAAATGTGTACAGCGCGAGCTGAAAATGCATTTACAGCACTAAAAAACCAAACTTTTATAACAGCTAAACCAAACGTTTCCAATGTAAATTTCCACCTTTATATAGTGTAGAAAGGCATCCTGAAGGCTGGAAAGTCATTAATTTGATTGTCCAGTATTTCCTTCATGAGATATTGCAACACTTAGAAAAAGTGTACAGCGCCAGCAGACAATGAATTTTCAGCACTAAAAAAACGAAACTTCATTAACAGCTAAACCAAACGTTTCCAATGTAAATTTCCACATTTATAGAGTGTAAAAAGGCATCCTGAAGCCTGGGAAGTCATTAATTTGATTGTCCAGTATTTCCCTTATGAGATAATGCCTCACATAGCAAATGTGTACAGTGCGAGCTGAAAATGCATTTTCAGCACTAAAAAACCAAACTTTTATAACAGCTAAACCAAACGTTTCCAATGTAAATTTCCACCTTTATATAGTGTAAAAAGACATCCTGAAGCCTGGGCAGTCATTAATTTGATTGTCCAGTATTTCCCTTATGAGATAATGCCTCACATAGCAAATGTGTACAGCGCGAGCTGAAAATGCATTTACAGCACTAAAAAAACAAACTTTTATAACAGCTAAACCAAACGTTTCCAATGTAAATTTCCACATTTATAGAGTGTAAAAATGCATCCTGAAGCCTGGGAAGTCATTAATTTGGTTGTCCAGTATTTCCCTTATGAGATAATGCCTCACATAGCAAATGTGTACAGTGCGAGCTGAAAATGCATTTTCAGCACTAAAAAACCAAACTTTTATAACAGCTAAACCAAACGTTTCTAATGTAAATTTCCACCTTTATATAGTGTAAAAAGACATCCTGAAGCCTGGGCAGTCATTAATTTGATTGTCCAATATTTCCCTTATGAGATAATGCCTCTCATAGCAAATGTGTACAGCGCGAGCTGAAAATGCATTTACAGCACTAAAAAACCAAACTTTTATAACAGCTAAACCAAACGTTTCCAATGTAAATTTCCACCTTTATATAGTGTAGAAAGGCATCCTGAAGCCTGGAAAGTCATTAATTTGATTGTCCAGTATTTCCTTCATGAGATATTGCAACACTTAGAAAAAGTGTACAGCGCCAGCAGACAATGAATTTTCAGCACTAAAAAAAACGAAACTTCATTAACAGCTAAACCAAACGTTTCCAATGTAAATTTCCACATTTATAGAGTGTAAAAAGGCATCCTGAAGCCTGGGAAGTCATTAATTTGATTGTCCAGTATTTCCCTTATGAGATAATGCCTCTCATTGCAAATGTGTACAGCGCGAGCTGAAAATGCATTTTCAGCACTAAAAAACCAAACTTTTATAACACCTAAACCAAACGTTTCCAATGTAAATTTCCTCCTTTATATAGTGTAAAAAGACATCCTGAAGCCTGGGCAGTCATTAATTTGATTGTCCAATATTTCCCTTATGAGATAATGCCTCTCATAGCAAATGTGTACAGCGCGAGCTGAAAATGCATTTACAGCACTAAAAAACCAAACTTTTATAACAGCTAAACCAAACGTTTCCAATGTAAATTTCCACCTTTATATAGTGTAGAAAGGCATCCTGAAGCCTGGAAAGTCATTAATTTGATTGTCCAGTATTTCCTTCATGAGATATTGCAACATTTAGAAAAAGTGTACAGCGCCAGCAGACAATGAATTTTCAGCACTAAAAAAACGAAACTTCATTAACAGCTAAACTAAACGTTTCCAATGTAAATTTCCACCTTTATATAGTGTAAAAAGACATCCTGAAGCCCGGGCAGCCATTAATTTGATTGTCCAATATTTCCCTTATGAGATAATGCCTCTCATAGCAAATGTGTACAGCGCGAGCTGAAAATGCATTTACAGCACTAAAAAACCAAACTTTTATAACAGCTAAACCAAACGTTTCCAATGTAAATTTCCACCTTTATATAGTGTAAAAAGACATCCTGAAGCCTGGGCAGTCATTAATTTGATTGTCCAATATTTCCCTTATGAGATAATGCCTCTCATAGCAAATGTGTACAGCGCGAGCTGAAAATGCATTTACAGCACTAAAAAACCAAACTTTTATAACAGCTAAACCAAACGTTTCCAATGTAAATTTCCACCTTTATATAGTGTAGAAAGGCATCCTGAAGCCTGGAAAGTCATTAATTTGATTGTCCAGTATTTCCTTCATGAGATATTGCAACACTTAGAAAAAGTGTACAGCGCCAGCAGACAATGAATTTTCAGCACTAAAAAAAACGAAACTTCATTAACAGCTAAACCAAACGTTTCCAATGTAAATTTCCACATTTATAGAGTGTAAAAAGGCATCCTGAAGCCTGGGAAGTCATTAATTTGATTGTCCAGTATTTCCCTTATGAGATAATGCCTCACATAGCAAATGTGTACAGTGCGAGCTGAAAATGCATTTACAGCACTAAAAAAACAAACTTTTATAACAGCTAAACCAAACGTTTCCAATGTAAATTTCCACCTTTATATAGTGTAGAAAGGCATCCTGAAGCCTGGAAAGTCATTAATTTGATTGTCCAGTATTTCCTTCATGAGATATTGCAACACTTAGAAAAAGTGTACAGCGCCAGCAGACAATGAATTTTCAGCACTAAATAAACGAAACTTCATTAACAGCTAAAGTAAACGTTTCCAATGTAAATTTCCACCTTTATATAGTGTAAAAAGACATCCTGAAGCCTGGGCAGTCATTAATTTGATTGTCCAATATTTCCCTTATGAGATAATGCCTCTCATAGCAAATGTGTACAGTGCGAGCTGAAAATGCATTTACAGCACTAAAAAAACAAACTTTTATAACAGCTAAACCAAACGTTTCCAATGTAAATTTCCACCTTTATATAGTGTAAAAAGACATCCTGAAGCCTGGGCAGTCATTAATTTGATTGTCCAATATTTCCCTTATGAGATAATGCCTCTCATAGCAAATGTGTACAGCGCGAGCTGAAAATGCATTTACAGCACTAAAAAACCAAACTTTTATAACAGCTAAACCAAACGTTTCCAATGTAAATTTCCACCTTTATATAGTGTAGAAAGGCATCCTGAAGCCTGGAAAGTCATTAATTTGATTGTCCAGTATTTCCTTCATGAGATATTGCAACACTTAGAAAAAGTGTACAGCGCCAGCAGACAATGAATTTTCAGCACTAAAAAAAACGAAACTTCATTAACAGCTAAACCAAACGTTTCCAATGTAAATTTCCACATTTATAGAGTGTAAAAAGGCATCCTGAAGCCTGGGAAGTCATTAATTTGATTGTCCAGTATTTCCCTTATGAGATAATGCCTCTCATTGCAAATGTGTACAGCGCGAGCTGAAAATGCATTTTCAGCACTAAAAAACCAAACTTTTATAACACCTAAACCAAACGTTTCCAATGTAAATTTCCTCCTTTATATAGTGTAAAAAGACATCCTGAAGCCTGGGCAGTCATTAATTTGATTGTCCAATATTTCCCTTATGAGATAATGCCTCTCATAGCAAATGTGTACAGCGCGAGCTGAAAATGCATTTACAGCACTAAAAAACCAAACTTTTATAACAGCTAAACCAAACGTTTCCAATGTAAATTTCCACCTTTATATAGTGTAGAAAGGCATCCTGAAGCCTGGAAAGTCATTAATTTGATTGTCCAGTATTTCCTTCATGAGATATTGCAACATTTAGAAAAAGTGTACAGCGCCAGCAGACAATGAATTTTCAGCACTAAAAAAACGAAACTTCATTAACAGCTAAACTAAACGTTTCCAATGTAAATTTCCACCTTTATATAGTGTAAAAAGACATCCTGAAGCCCGGGCAGCCATTAATTTGATTGTCCAATATTTCCCTTATGAGATAATGCCTCTCATAGCAAATGTGTACAGCGCGAGCTGAAAATGCATTTACAGCACTAAAAAACCAAACTTTTATAACAGCTAAACCAAACGTTTCCAATGTAAATTTCCACCTTTATATAGTGTAAAAAGACATCCTGAAGCCTGGGCAGTCATTAATTTGATTGTCCAATATTTCCCTTATGAGATAATGCCTCTCATAGCAAATGTGTACAGCGCGAGCTGAAAATGCATTTACAGCACTAAAAAAACAAACTTTTATAACAGCTAAACCAAACGTTTCCAATGTAAATTTCCACCTTTATATAGTGTAGAAAGGCATCCTGAAGCCTGGAAAGTCATTAATTTGATTGTCCAGTATTTCCTTCATGAGATATTGCAACACTTAGAAAAAGTGTACAGCGCCAGCAGACAATGAATTTTCAGCACTAAAAAAACGAAACTTCATTAACAGCTAAACCAAACGTTTCCAATGTAAATTTCCACATTTATAGAGTGTAAAAAGGCATCCTGAAGCCTGGGAAGTCATTAATTTGATTGTCCAGTATTTCCCTTATGAGATAATGCCTCACATAGCAAATGTGTACAGTGCGAGCTGAAAATGCATTTTCAGCACTAAAAAACCAAACTTTTATAACAGCTAAACCAAACGTTTCCAATGTAAATTTCCACCTTTATATAGTGTAAAAAGACATCCTGAAGCCTGGGCAGTCATTAATTTGATTGTCCAGTATTTCCCTTATGAGATAATGCCTCACATAGCAAATGTGTACAGCGCGAGCTGAAAATGCATTTACAGCACTAAAAAAAACAAACTTTTATAACAGCTAAACCAAACGTTTCCAATGTAAATTTCCACATTTATAGAGTGTAAAAATGCATGCTGAAGCCTGGGAAGTCATTAATTTGATTGTCCAGTATTTCCCTTATGAGATAATGCCTCACATAGCAAATGTGTACAGTGCGAGCTGAAAATGCATTTTCAGCACTAAAAAACCAAACTTTTATAACAGCTAAACCAAACGTTTCCAATGTAAATTTCCACCTTTATATAGTGTAAAAAGACATCCTGAAGCCTGGGCAGTCATTAATTTGATTGTCCAATATTTCCCTTATGAGATAATGCCTCTCATAGCAAATGTGTACAGCGCGAGCTGAAAATGCATTTACAGCACTAAAAAACCAAACTTTTATAACAGCTAAACCAAACGTTTCCAATGTAAATTTCCACCTTTATATAGTGTAAAAAGACATCCTGAAGCCTGGGCAGTCATTAATTTGATTGTCCAATATTTCCCTTATGAGATAATGCCTCTCATAGCAAATGTGTACAGCGCGAGCTGAAAATGCATTTACAGCACTAAAAAAACAAACTTTTATAACAGCTAAACCAAACGTTTCCAATGTAAATTTCCACCTTTATATAGTGTAGAAAGGCATCCTGAAGCCTGGAAAGTCATTAATTTGATTGTCCAGTATTTCCTTCATGAGATATTGCAACACTTAGAAAAAGTGTACAGCGCCAGCAGACAATGAATTTTCAGCACTAAAAAAACGAAACTTCATTAACAGCTAAACTAAATGTTTCCAATGTAAATTTCCACCTTTATATAGTGTAAAAAGACATCCTGAAGCCTGGGCAGTCATTAATTTGATTGTCCAATATTTCCCTTATGAGATAATGCCTCTCATAGCAAATGTGTACAGCGCGAGCTGAAAATGCATTTACAGCACTAAAAAACCAAACTTTTATAACAGCTAAACCAAACGTTTCCAATGTAAATTTCCACCTTTATATAGTGTAAAAAGGCATCCTGAAGCCTGGAAAGTCTTTAATTTGATTGTCCAGTATTTCCTTCATGAGATATTGCAACACTTAGAAAAAGTGTACAGCGCCAGCAGACAATGAATTTCCAGCACTAAAAAAACGAAACTTCATTAACAGCTAAACTAAACGTTTCCAATGTAAATTTCCACCTTTATATAGTGTAAAAAGACATCCTGAAGCCTGGGCAGTCATTAATTTGATTGTCCAATATTTCCCTTATGAGATAATGCCTCTCATAGCAAATGTGTACAGCGCGAGCTGAAAATGCATTTACAGCACTAAAAAACCAAACTTTTATAACAGCTAAACCAAACGTTTCCAATGTAAATTTCCACCTTTATATAGTGTAGAAAGGCATCCTGAAGGCTGGAAAGTCATTAATTTGATTGTCCAGTATTTCCTTCATGAGATATTGCAACACTTAGAAAAAGTGTACAGCGCCAGCAGACAATGAATTTTCAGCACTAAAAAAACGAAACTTCATTAACAGCTAAACCAAACGTTTCCAATGTAAATTTCCACATTTATAGAGTGTAAAAAGGCATCCTGAAGCCTGGGAAGTCATTAATTTGATTGTCCAGTATTTCCCTTATGAGATAATGCCTCACATAGCAAATGTGTACAGTGCGAGCTGAAAATGCATTTTCAGCACTAAAAAACCAAACTTTTATAACAGCTAAACCAAACGTTTCCAATGTAAATTTCCACCTTTATATAGTGTAAAAAGACATCCTGAAGCCTGGGCAGTCATTAATTTGATTGTCCAGTATTTCCCTTATGAGATAATGCCTCACATAGCAAATGTGTACAGCGCGAGCTGAAAATGCATTTACAGCACTAAAAAAACAAACTTTTATAACAGCTAAACCAAACGTTTCCAATGTAAATTTCCACATTTATAGAGTGTAAAAATGCATCCTGAAGCCTGGGAAGTCATTAATTTGGTTGTCCAGTATTTCCCTTATGAGATAATGCCTCACATAGCAAATGTGTACAGTGCGAGCTGAAAATGCATTTTCAGCACTAAAAAACCAAACTTTTATAACAGCTAAACCAAACGTTTCCAATGTAAATTTCCACCTTTATATAGTGTAAAAAGACATCCTGAAGCCTGGGCAGTCATTAATTTGATTGTCCAATATTTCCCTTATGAGATAATGCCTCTCATAGCAAATGTGTACAGCGCGAGCTGAAAATGCATTTACAGCACTAAAAAACCAAACTTTTATAACAGCTAAACCAAACGTTTCCAATGTAAATTTCCACCTTTATATAGTGTAGAAAGGCATCCTGAAGCCTGGAAAGTCATTAATTTGATTGTCCAGTATTTCCTTCATGAGATATTGCAACACTTAGAAAAAGTGTACAGCGCCAGCAGACAATGAATTTTCAGCACTAAAAAAAACGAAACTTCATTAACAGCTAAACCAAACGTTTCCAATGTAAATTTCCACATTTATAGAGTGTAAAAAGGCATCCTGAAGCCTGGGAAGTCATTAATTTGATTGTCCAGTATTTCCCTTATGAGATAATGCCTCTCATTGCAAATGTGTACAGCGCGAGCTGAAAATGCATTTTCAGCACTAAAAAACCAAACTTTTATAACACCTAAACCAAACGTTTCCAATGTAAATTTCCTCCTTTATATAGTGTAAAAAGACATCCTGAAGCCTGGGCAGTCATTAATTTGATTGTCCAATATTTCCCTTATGAGATAATGCCTCTCATAGCAAATGTGTACAGCGCGAGCTGAAAATGCATTTACAGCACTAAAAAACCAAACTTTTATAACAGCTAAACCAAACGTTTCCAATGTAAATTTCCACCTTTATATAGTGTAGAAAGGCATCCTGAAGCCTGGAAAGTCATTAATTTGATTGTCCAGTATTTCCTTCATGAGATATTGCAACATTTAGAAAAAGTGTACAGCGCCAGCAGACAATGAATTTTCAGCACTAAAAAAACGAAACTTCATTAACAGCTAAACTAAACGTTTCCAATGTAAATTTCCACCTTTATATAGTGTAAAAAGACATCCTGAAGCCCGGGCAGCCATTAATTTGATTGTCCAATATTTCCCTTATGAGATAATGCCTCTCATAGCAAATGTGTACAGCGCGAGCTGAAAATGCATTTACAGCACTAAAAAACCAAACTTTTATAACAGCTAAACCAAACGTTTCCAATGTAAATTTCCACCTTTATATAGTGTAAAAAGACATCCTGAAGCCTGGGCAGTCATTAATTTGATTGTCCAATATTTCCCTTATGAGATAATGCCTCTCATAGCAAATGTGTACAGCGCGAGCTGAAAATGCATTTACAGCACTAAAAAACCAAACTTTTATAACAGCTAAACCAAACGTTTCCAATGTAAATTTCCACCTTTATATAGTGTAAAAAGGCATCCTGAAGCCTGGAAAGTCTTTAATTTGATTGTCCAGTATTTCCTTCATGAGATATTGCAACACTTAGAAAAAGTGTACAGCGCCAGCAGACAATGAATTTCCAGCACGAAAAAAACGAAACTTCATTAACAGCTAAACTAAACGTTTCCAATGTAAATTTCCACCTTTATATAGTGTAAAAAGACATCCTGAAGCCTGGGCAGTCATTAATTTGATTGTCCAATATTTCCCTTATGAGATAATGCCTCTCATAGCAAATGTGTACAGCGCGAGCTGAAAATGCATTTACAGCACTAAAAAACCAAACTTTTATAACAGCTAAACCAAACGTTTCCAATGTAAATTTCCACCTTTATATAGTGTAGAAAGGCATCCTGAAGCCTGGAAAGTCTTTAATTTGATTGTCCAGTATTTCCTTCATGAGATATTGCAACACTTAGAAAAAGTGTACAGCGCCAGCAGACAATGAATTTTCAGCACTAAAAAAACGAAACTTCATTAACAGCTAAACCAAACGTTTCCAATGTAAATTTCCACATTTATAGAGTGTAAAAAGGCATCCTGAAGCCTGGGAAGTCATTAATTTGATTGTCCAGTATTTCCCTTATGAGATAATGCCTCACATAGCAAATGTGTACAGTGCGAGCTGAAAATGCATTTTCAGCACTAAAAAACCAAACTTTTATAACAGCTAAACCAAACGTTTCCAATGTAAATTTCCACCTTTATATAGTGTAAAAAGACATCCTGAAGCCTGGGCAGTCATTAATTTGATTGTCCAGTATTTCCCTTATGAGATAATGCCTCACATAGCAAATGTGTACAGCGCGAGCTGAAAATGCATTTACAGCACTAAAAAAAACAAACTTTTATAACAGCTAAACCAAACGTTTCCAATGTAAATTTCCACATTTATAGAGTGTAAAAATGCATCCTGAAGCCTGGGAAGTCATTAATTTGATTGTCCAGTATTTCCCTTATGAGATAATGCCTCACATAGCAAATGTGTACAGTGCGAGCTGAAAATGCATTTTCAGCACTAAAAAACCAAACTTTTATAACAGCTAAACCAAACGTTTCCAATGTAAATTTCCACCTTTATATAGTGTAAAAAGACATCCTGAAGCCTGGGCAGTCATTAATTTGATTGTCCAATATTTCCCTTATGAGATAATGCCTCTCATAGCAAATGTGTACAGCGCGAGCTGAAAATGCATTTACAGCACTAAAAAACCAAACTTTTATAACAGCTAAACCAAACGTTTCCAATGTAAATTTCCACCTTTATATAGTGTAAAAAGACATCCTGAAGCCTGGGCAGTCATTAATTTGATTGTCCAATATTTCCCTTATGAGATAATGCCTCTCATAGCAAATGTGTACAGCGCGAGCTGAAAATGCATTTACAGCACTAAAAAACCAAACTTTTATAACAGCTAAACCAAACGTTTCCAATGTAAATTTCCACCTTTATATAGTGTAGAAAGGCATCCTGAAGCCTGGAAAGTCATTAATTTGATTGTCCAGTATTTCCTTCATGAGATATTGCAACATTTAGAAAAAGTGTACAGCGCCAGCAGACAATGAATTTTCAGCACTAAAAAAACGAAACTTCATTAACAGCTAAACTAAACGTTTCCAATGTAAATTTCCACCTTTATATAGTGTAAAAAGACATCCTGAAGCCCGGGCAGCCATTAATTTGATTGTCCAATATTTCCCTTATGAGATAATGCCTCTCATAGCAAATGTGTACAGCGCGAGCTGAAAATGCATTTACAGCACTAAAAAACCAAACTTTTATAACAGCTAAACCAAACGTTTCCAATGTAAATTTCCACCTTTATATAGTGTAAAAAGACATCCTGAAGCCTGGGCAGTCATTAATTTGATTGTCCAATATTTCCCTTATGAGATAATGCCTCTCATAGCAAATGTGTACAGCGCGAGCTGAAAATGCATTTACAGCACTAAAAAAACAAACTTTTATAACAGCTAAACCAAACGTTTCCAATGTAAATTTCCACCTTTATATAGTGTAGAAAGGCATCCTGAAGCCTGGAAAGTCATTAATTTGATTGTCCAGTATTTCCTTCATGAGATATTGCAACACTTAGAAAAAGTGTACAGCGCCAGCAGACAATGAATTTTCAGCACTAAAAAAACGAAACTTCATTAACAGCTAAACTAAATGTTTCCAATGTAAATTTCCACCTTTATATAGTGTAAAAAGACATCCTGAAGCCTGGGCAGTCATTAATTTGATTGTCCAATATTTCCCTTATGAGATAATGCCTCTCATAGCAAATGTGTACAGCGCGAGCTGAAAATGCATTTACAGCACTAAAAAACCAAACTTTTATAACAGCTAAACCAAACGTTTCCAATGTAAATTTCCACCTTTATATAGTGTAAAAAGGCATCCTGAAGCCTGGAAAGTCTTTAATTTGATTGTCCAGTATTTCCTTCATGAGATATTGCAACACTTAGAAAAAGTGTACAGCGCCAGCAGACAATGAATTTCCAGCACGAAAAAAACGAAACTTCATTAACAGCTAAACTAAACGTTTCCAATGTAAATTTCCACCTTTATATAGTGTAAAAAGACATCCTGAAGCCTGGGCAGTCATTAATTTGATTGTCCAATATTTCCCTTATGAGATAATGCCTCTCATAGCAAATGTGTACAGCGCGAGCTGAAAATGCATTTACAGCACTAAAAAACCAAACTTTTATAACAGCTAAACCAAACGTTTCCAATGTAAATTTCCACCTTTATATAGTGTAGAAAGGCATCCTGAAGCCTGGAAAGTCTTTAATTTGATTGTCCAGTATTTCCTTCATGAGATATTGCAACACTTAGAAAAAGTGTACAGCGCCAGCAGAAAATGCATTTTCAGCACTAAAAAACCAAACTTTTATAACAGCTAAACCAAACGTTTCCAATGTAAATTTCCACCTTTATATAGTGTAAAAAGACATCCTGAAGCCTGGGCAGTCATTAATTTGATTGTCCAGTATTTCCCTTATGAGATAATGCCTCACATAGCAAATGTGTACAGCGCGAGCTGAAAATGCATTTACAGCACTAAAAAAAACAAACTTTTATAACAGCTAAACCAAACGTTTCCAATGTAAATTTCCACATTTATAGAGTGTAAAAATGCATCCTGAAGCCTGGGAAGTCATTAATTTGATTGTCCAGTATTTCCCTTATGAGATAATGCCTCACATAGCAAATGTGTACAGTGCGAGCTGAAAATGCATTTTCAGCACTAAAAAACCAAACTTTTATAACAGCTAAACCAAACGTTTCCAATGTAAATTTCCACCTTTATATAGTGTAAAAAGACATCCTGAAGCCTGGGCAGTCATTAATTTGATTGTCCAATATTTCCCTTATGAGATAATGCCTCTCATAGCAAATGTGTACAGCGCGAGCTGAAAATGCATTAACAGCACTAAAAAACCAAACTTTTATAACAGCTAAACCAAACGTTTCCAATGTAAATTTCCACCTTTATATAGTGTAAAAAGACATCCTGAAGCCCGGGCAGCCATTAATTTGATTGTCCAATATTTCCCTTATGAGATAATGCCTCTCATAGCAAATGTGTACAGCGCGAGCTGAAAATGCATTTACAGCACTAAAAAACCAAACTTTTATAACAGCTAAACCAAACGTTTCCAATGTAAATTTCCACCTTTATATAGTGTAAAAAGACATCCTGAAGCCTGGGCAGTCATTAATTTGATTGTCCAATATTTCCCTTATGAGATAATGCCTCTCATAGCAAATGTGTACAGCGCGAGCTGAAAATGCATTTACAGCACTAAAAAAACAAACTTTTATAACAGCTAAACCAAACGTTTCCAATGTAAATTTCCACCTTTATATAGTGTAGAAAGGCATCCTGAAGCCTGGAAAGTCATTAATTTGATTGTCCAGTATTTCCTTCATGAGATATTGCAACACTTAGAAAAAGTGTACAGCGCCAGCAGACAATGAATTTTCAGCACTAAAAAAACGAAACTTCATTAACAGCTAAACTAAATGTTTCCAATGTAAATTTCCACCTTTATATAGTGTAAAAAGACATCCTGAAGCCTGGGCAGTCATTAATTTGATTGTCCAATATTTCCCTTATGAGATAATGCCTCTCATAGCAAATGTGTACAGCGCGAGCTGAAAATGCATTTACAGCACTAAAAAACCAAACTTTTATAACAGCTAAACCAAACGTTTCCAATGTAAATTTCCACCTTTATATAGTGTAAAAAGGCATCCTGAAGCCTGGAAAGTCTTTAATTTGATTGTCCAGTATTTCCTTCATGAGATATTGCAACACTTAGAAAAAGTGTACAGCGCCAGCAGACAATGAATTTCCAGCACGAAAAAAACGAAACTTCATTAACAGCTAAACTAAACGTTTCCAATGTAAATTTCCACCTTTATATAGTGTAAAAAGACATCCTGAAGCCTGGGCAGTCATTAATTTGATTGTCCAATATTTCCCTTATGAGATAATGCCTCTCATAGCAAATGTGTACAGCGCGAGCTGAAAATGCATTTACAGCACTAAAAAACCAAACTTTTATAACAGCTAAACCAAACGTTTCCAATGTAAATTTCCACCTTTATATAGTGTAGAAAGGCATCCTGAAGCCTGGAAAGTCTTTAATTTGATTGTCCAGTATTTCCTTCATGAGATATTGCAACACTTAGAAAAAGTGTACAGCGCCAGCAGACAATGAATTTTCAGCACTAAAAAAACGAAACTTCATTAACAGCTAAACCAAACGTTTCCAATGTAAATTTCCACATTTATAGAGTGTAAAAAGGCATCCTGAAGCCTGGGAAGTCATTAATTTGATTGTCCAGTATTTCCCTTATGAGATAATGCCTCACATAGCAAATGTGTACAGTGCGAGCTGAAAATGCATTTTCAGCACTAAAAAACCAAACTTTTATAACAGCTAAACCAAACGTTTCCAATGTAAATTTCCACCTTTATATAGTGTAAAAAGACATCCTGAAGCCTGGGCAGTCATTAATTTGATTGTCCAGTATTTCCCTTATGAGATAATGCCTCACATAGCAAATGTGTACAGCGCGAGCTGAAAATGCATTTACAGCACTAAAAAAAACAAACTTTTATAACAGCTAAACCAAACGTTTCCAATGTAAATTTCCACATTTATAGAGTGTAAAAATGCATCCTGAAGCCTGGGAAGTCATTAATTTGATTGTCCAGTATTTCCCTTATGAGATAATGCCTCACATAGCAAATGTGTACAGTGCGAGCTGAAAATGCATTTTCAGCACTAAAAAACCAAACTTTTATAACAGCTAAACCAAACGTTTCCAATGTAAATTTCCACCTTTATATAGTGTAAAAAGACATCCTGAAGCCTGGGCAGTCATTAATTTGATTGTCCAATATTTCCCTTATGAGATAATGCCTCTCATAGCAAATGTGTACAGCGCGAGCTGAAAATGCATTTACAGCACTAAAAAACCAAACTTTTATAACAGCTAAACCAAACGTTTCCAATGTAAATTTCCACCTTTATATAGTGTAAAAAGACATCCTGAAGCCTGGGCAGTCATTAATTTGATTGTCCAATATTTCCCTTATGAGATAATGCCTCTCATAGCAAATGTGTACAGCGCGAGCTGAAAATGCATTTACAGCACTAAAAAACCAAACTTTTATAACAGCTAAACCAAACGTTTCCAATGTAAATTTCCACCTTTATATAGTGTAAAAAGACATCCTGAAGCCTGGGCAGTCATTAATTTGATTGTCCAATATTTCCCTTATGAGATAATGCCTCTCATAGCAAATGTGTACAGCGCGAGCTGAAAATGCATTTTCAGCACTAAAAAACCAAACTTTTATAACAGCTAAACCAAACGTTTCAAATGTAAATTTCCACCTTTATATAGTGTAAAAAGACATCCTGAAGCCTGGGCAGTCATTAATTTGATTGTCCAATATTTCCCTTATGAGATAATGCCTCTCATAGCAAATGTGTACAGTGCGAGCTGAAAATGCATTTACAGCACTAAAAAAACAAACTTTTATAACAGCTAAACCAAACGTTTCCAATGTAAATTTCCACCTTTATATAGTGTAAAAAGACATCCTGAAGCCTGGGCAGTCATTAATTTGATTGTCCTATATTTCCCTTATGAGATAATGCCTCTCATAGCAAATGTGTACAGTGCGAGCTGAAAATGCATTTACAGCACTAAAAAACCAAACTTTTATAACAGCTAAACCAAACGTTTCCAATGTAAATTTCCACCTTTATATAGTGTAGAAAGGCATCCTGAAGCCTGGAAAGTCATTAATTTGATTGTCGAGTATTTCCTTCATGAGATATTGCAACACTTAGAAAAAGTGTACAGCGCCAGCAGACAATGAATTTTCAGCACTAAAAAAACGAAACTTCATTAACAGCTAAACCAAACGTTTCCAATGTAAATTTCCACATTTATAGAGTGTAAAAAGGCATCCTGAAGCCTGGGAAGTCATTAATTTGATTGTCCAGTATTTCCCTTATGAGATAATGCCTCACATAGCAAATGTGTACAGTGCGAGCTGAAAATGCATTTACAGCACTAAAAAACCAAACTTTTATAACAGCTAAACCAAACGTTTCCAATGTAAATTTCCACCTTTATATAGTGTAGAAAGGCATCCTGAAGCCTGGAAAGTCATTAATTTGATTGTCCAGTATTTCCTTCATGAGATATTGCAACACTTAGAAAAAGTGTACAGCGCCAGCAGACAATGAATTTTCAGCACTAAATAAACGAAACTTCATTAACAGCTAAAGTAAACGTTTCCAATGTAAATTTCCACCTTTATATAGTGTAAAAAGACATCCTGAAGCCTGGGCAGTCATTAATTTGATTGTCCAATATTTCCCTTATGAGATAATGCCTCTCATAGCAAATGTGTACAGTGCGAGCTGAAAATGCATTTACAGCACTAAAAAAACAAACTTTTATAACAGCTAAACCAAACGTTTCCAATGTAAATTTCCACCTTTATATAGTGTAAAAAGACATCCTGAAGCCTGGGCAGTCATTAATTTGATTGTCCAATATTTCCCTTATGAGATAATGCCTCTCATAGCAAATGTGTACAGCGCGAGCTGAAAATGCATTTACAGCACTAAAAAACCAAACTTTTATAACAGCTAAACCAAACGTTTCCAATGTAAATTTCCACCTTTATATAGTGTAGAAAGGCATCCTGAAGCCTGGAAAGTCATTAATTTGATTGTCCAGTATTTCCTTCATGAGATATTGCAACACTTAGAAAAAGTGTACAGCGCCAGCAGACAATGAATTTTCAGCACTAAAAAAAACGAAACTTCATTAACAGCTAAACCAAACGTTTCCAATGTAAATTTCCACATTTATAGAGTGTAAAAAGGCATCCTGAAGCCTGGGAAGTCATTAATTTGATTGTCCAGTATTTCCCTTATGAGATAATGCCTCACATAGCAAATGTGTACAGTGCGAGCTGAAAATGCATTTACAGCACTAAAAAAACAAACTTTTATAACAGCTAAACCAAACGTTTCCAATGTAAATTTCCACCTTTATATAGTGTAGAAAGGCATCCTGAAGCCTGGAAAGTCATTAATTTGATTGTCCAGTATTTCCTTCATGAGATATTGCAACACTTAGAAAAAGTGTACAGCGCCAGCAGACAATGAATTTTCAGCACTAAATAAACGAAACTTCATTAACAGCTAAAGTAAACGTTTCCAATGTAAATTTCCACCTTTATATAGTGTAAAAAGACATCCTGAAGCCTGGGCAGTCATTAATTTGATTGTCCAATATTTCCCTTATGAGATAATGCCTCTCATAGCAAATGTGTACAGTGCGAGCTGAAAATGCATTTACAGCACTAAAAAAACAAACTTTTATAACAGCTAAACCAAACGTTTCCAATGTAAATTTCCACCTTTATATAGTGTAAAAAGACATCCTGAAGCCTGGGCAGTCATTAATTTGATTGTCCAATATTTCCCTTATGAGATAATGCCTCTCATAGCAAATGTGTACAGCGCGAGCTGAAAATGCATTTACAGCACTAAAAAACCAAACTTTTATAACAGCTAAACCAAACGTTTCCAATGTAAATTTCCACCTTTATATAGTGTAGAAAGGCATCCTGAAGCCTGGAAAGTCATTAATTTGATTGTCCAGTATTTCCTTCATGAGATATTGCAACACTTAGAAAAAGTGTACAGCGCCAGCAGACAATGAATTTTCAGCACTAAAAAAAACGAAACTTCATTAACAGCTAAACCAAACGTTTCCAATGTAAATTTCCACATTTATAGAGTGTAAAAAGGCATCCTGAAGCCTGGGAAGTCATTAATTTGATTGTCCAGTATTTCCCTTATGAGATAATGCCTCTCATTGCAAATGTGTACAGCGCGAGCTGAAAATGCATTTTCAGCACTAAAAAACCAAACTTTTATAACACCTAAACCAAACGTTTCCAATGTAAATTTCCTCCTTTATATAGTGTAAAAAGACATCCTGAAGCCTGGGCAGTCATTAATTTGATTGTCCAATATTTCCCTTATGAGATAATGCCTCTCATAGCAAATGTGTACAGCGCGAGCTGAAAATGCATTTACAGCACTAAAAAACCAAACTTTTATAACAGCTAAACCAAACGTTTCCAATGTAAATTTCCACCTTTATATAGTGTAGAAAGGCATCCTGAAGCCTGGAAAGTCATTAATTTGATTGTCCAGTATTTCCTTCATGAGATATTGCAACATTTAGAAAAAGTGTACAGCGCCAGCAGACAATGAATTTTCAGCACTAAAAAAACGAAACTTCATTAACAGCTAAACTAAACGTTTCCAATGTAAATTTCCACCTTTATATAGTGTAAAAAGACATCCTGAAGCCCGGGCAGCCATTAATTTGATTGTCCAATATTTCCCTTATGAGATAATGCCTCTCATAGCAAATGTGTACAGCGCGAGCTGAAAATGCATTTACAGCACTAAAAAACCAAACTTTTATAACAGCTAAACCAAACGTTTCCAATGTAAATTTCCACCTTTATATAGTGTAAAAAGACATCCTGAAGCCTGGGCAGTCATTAATTTGATTGTCCAATATTTCCCTTATGAGATAATGCCTCTCATAGCAAATGTGTACAGCGCGAGCTGAAAATGCATTTACAGCACTAAAAAAACAAACTTTTATAACAGCTAAACCAAACGTTTCCAATGTAAATTTCCACCTTTATATAGTGTAGAAAGGCATCCTGAAGCCTGGAAAGTCATTAATTTGATTGTCCAGTATTTCCTTCATGAGATATTGCAACACTTAGAAAAAGTGTACAGCGCCAGCAGACAATGAATTTTCAGCACTAAAAAAACGAAACTTCATTAACAGCTAAACTAAATGTTTCCAATGTAAATTTCCACCTTTATATAGTGTAAAAAGACATCCTGAAGCCTGGGCAGTCATTAATTTGATTGTCCAATATTTCCCTTATGAGATAATGCCTCTCATAGCAAATGTGTACAGCGCGAGCTGAAAATGCATTTACAGCACTAAAAAACCAAACTTTTATAACAGCTAAACCAAACGTTTCCAATGTAAATTTCCACCTTTATATAGTGTAAAAAGGCATCCTGAAGCCTGGAAAGTCTTTAATTTGATTGTCCAGTATTTCCTTCATGAGATATTGCAACACTTAGAAAAAGTGTACAGCGCCAGCAGACAATGAATTTCCAGCACGAAAAAAACGAAACTTCATTAACAGCTAAACTAAACGTTTCCAATGTAAATTTCCACCTTTATATAGTGTAAAAAGACATCCTGAAGCCTGGGCAGTCATTAATTTGATTGTCCAATATTTCCCTTATGAGATAATGCCTCTCATAGCAAATGTGTACAGCGCGAGCTGAAAATGCATTTACAGCACTAAAAAACCAAACTTTTATAACAGCTAAACCAAACGTTTCCAATGTAAATTTCCACCTTTATATAGTGTAGAAAGGCATCCTGAAGCCTGGAAAGTCATTAATTTGATTGTCCAGTATTTCCTTCATGAGATATTGCAACACTTAGAAAAAGTGTACAGCGCCAGCAGACAATGAATTTTCAGCACTAAAAAAACGAAACTTCATTAACAGCTAAACCAAACGTTTCCAATGTAAATTTCCACATTTATAGAGTGTAAAAAGGCATCCTGAAGCCTGGGAAGTCATTAATTTGATTGTCCAGTATTTCCCTTATGAGATAATGCCTCACATAGCAAATGTGTACAGTGCGAGCTGAAAATGCATTTTCAGCACTAAAAAACCAAACTTTTATAACAGCTAAACCAAACGTTTCCAATGTAAATTTCCACCTTTATATAGTGTAAAAAGACATCCTGAAGCCTGGGCAGTCATTAATTTGATTGTCCAGTATTTCCCTTATGAGATAATGCCTCACATAGCAAATGTGTACAGCGCGAGCTGAAAATGCATTTACAGCACTAAAAAAAACAAACTTTTATAACAGCTAAACCAAACGTTTCCAATGTAAATTTCCACATTTATAGAGTGTAAAAATGCATCCTGAAGCCTGGGAAGTCATTAATTTGATTGTCCAGTATTTCCCTTATGAGATAATGCCTCACATAGCAAATGTGTACAGTGCGAGCTGAAAATGCATTTTCAGCACTAAAAAACCAAACTTTTATAACAGCTAAACCAAACGTTTCCAATGTAAATTTCCACCTTTATATAGTGTAAAAAGACATCCTGAAGCCTGGGCAGTCATTAATTTGATTGTCCAATATTTCCCTTATGAGATAATGCCTCTCATAGCAAATGTGTACAGCGCGAGCTGAAAATGCATTTACAGCACTAAAAAACCAAACTTTTATAACAGCTAAACCAAACGTTTCCAATGTAAATTTCCACCTTTATATAGTGTAAAAAGACATCCTGAAGCCTGGGCAGTCATTAATTTGATTGTCCAATATTTCCCTTATGAGATAATGCCTCTCATAGCAAATGTGTACAGCGCGAGCTGAAAATGCATTTACAGCACTAAAAAAACAAACTTTTATAACAGCTAAACCAAACGTTTCCAATGTAAATTTCCACCTTTATATAGTGTAGAAAGGCATCCTGAAGCCTGGAAAGTCATTAATTTGATTGTCCAGTATTTCCTTCATGAGATATTGCAACACTTAGAAAAAGTGTACAGCGCCAGCAGACAATGAATTTTCAGCACTAAAAAAACGAAACTTCATTAACAGCTAAACTAAATGTTTCCAATGTAAATTTCCACCTTTATATAGTGTAAAAAGACATCCTGAAGCCTGGGCAGTCATTAATTTGATTGTCCAATATTTCCCTTATGAGATAATGCCTCTCATAGCAAATGTGTACAGCGCGAGCTGAAAATGCATTTACAGCACTAAAAAACCAAACTTTTATAACAGCTAAACCAAACGTTTCCAATGTAAATTTCCACCTTTATATAGTGTAAAAAGGCATCCTGAAGCCTGGAAAGTCTTTAATTTGATTGTCCAGTATTTCCTTCATGAGATATTGCAACACTTAGAAAAAGTGTACAGCGCCAGCAGACAATGAATTTCCAGCACTAAAAAAACGAAACTTCATTAACAGCTAAACTAAACGTTTCCAATGTAAATTTCCACCTTTATATAGTGTAAAAAGACATCCTGAAGCCTGGGCAGTCATTAATTTGATTGTCCAATATTTCCCTTATGAGATAATACCTCTCATAGCAAATGTGTACAGCGCGAGCTGAAAATGCATTTACAGCACTAAAAAACCAAACTTTTATAACAGCTAAACCAAACGTTTCCAATGTAAATTTCCACCTTTATATAGTGTAGAAAGGCATCCTGAAGCCTGGAAAGTCATTAATTTGATTGTCCAGTATTTCCTTCATGAGATATTGCAACACTTAGAAAAAGTGTACAGCGCCAGCAGACAATGAATTTTCAGCACTAAAAAAACGAAACTTCATTAACAGCTAAACCAAACGTTTCCAATGTAAATTTCCACATTTATAGAGTGTAAAAAGGCATCCTGAAGCCTGGGAAGTCATTAATTTGATTGTCCAGTATTTCCCTTATGAGATAATGCCTCACATAGCAAATGTGTACAGTGCGAGCTGAAAATGCATTTTCAGCACTAAAAAACCAAACTTTTATAACAGCTAAACCAAACGTTTCCAATGTAAATTTCCACCTTTATATAGTGTAAAAAGACATCCTGAAGCCTGGGCAGTCATTAATTTGATTGTCCAGTATTTCCCTTATGAGATAATGCCTCACATAGCAAATGTGTACAGCGCGAGCTGAAAATGCATTTACAGCACTAAAAAAACAAACTTTTATAACAGCTAAACCAAACGTTTCCAATGTAAATTTCCACATTTATAGAGTGTAAAAATGCATCCTGAAGCCTGGGAAGTCATTAATTTGATTGTCCAGTATTTCCCTTATGAGATAATGCCTCACATAGCAAATGTGTACAGTGCGAGCTGAAAATGCATTTTCAGCACTAAAAAACCAAACTTTTATAACAGCTAAACCAAACGTTTCCAATGTAAATTTCCACCTTTATATAGTGTAAAAAGACATCCTGAAGCCTGGGCAGTCATTAATTTGATTGTCCAATATTTCCCTTATGAGATAATGCCTCTCATAGCAAATGTGTACAGCGCGAGCTGAAAATGCATTTACAGCACTAAAAAACCAAACTTTTATAACAGCTAAACCAAACGTTTCCAATGTAAATTTCCACCTTTATATAGTGTAGAAAGGCATCCTGAAGCCTGGAAAGTCATTAATTTGATTGTCCAGTATTTCCTTCATGAGATATTGCAACACTTAGAAAAAGTGTACAGCGCCAGCAGACAATGAATTTTCAGCACTAAAAAAAACGAAACTTCATTAACAGCTAAACCAAACGTTTCCAATGTAAATTTCCACATTTATAGAGTGTAAAAAGGCATCCTGAAGCCTGGGAAGTCATTAATTTGATTGTCCAGTATTTCCCTTATGAGATAATGCCTCTCATTGCAAATGTGTACAGCGCGAGCTGAAAATGCATTTTCAGCACTAAAAAACCAAACTTTTATAACACCTAAACCAAACGTTTCCAATGTAAATTTCCTCCTTTATATAGTGTAAAAAGACATCCTGAAGCCTGGGCAGTCATTAATTTGATTGTCCAATATTTCCCTTATGAGATAATGCCTCTCATAGCAAATGTGTACAGCGCGAGCTGAAAATGCATTTACAGCACTAAAAAACCAAACTTTTATAACAGCTAAACCAAACGTTTCCAATGTAAATTTCCACCTTTATATAGTGTAGAAAGGCATCCTGAAGCCTGGAAAGTCATTAATTTGATTGTCCAGTATTTCCTTCATGAGATATTGCAACATTTAGAAAAAGTGTACAGCGCCAGCAGACAATGAATTTTCAGCACTAAAAAAACGAAACTTCATTAACAGCTAAACTAAACGTTTCCAATGTAAATTTCCACCTTTATATAGTGTAAAAAGACATCCTGAAGCCCGGGCAGCCATTAATTTGATTGTCCAATATTTCCCTTATGAGATAATGCCTCTCATAGCAAATGTGTACAGCGCGAGCTGAAAATGCATTTACAGCACTAAAAAACCAAACTTTTATAACAGCTAAACCAAACGTTTCCAATGTAAATTTCCACCTTTATATAGTGTAAAAAGACATCCTGAAGCCTGGGCAGTCATTAATTTGATTGTCCAATATTTCCCTTATGAGATAATGCCTCTCATAGCAAATGTGTACAGCGCGAGCTGAAAATGCATTTACAGCACTAAAAAACCAAACTTTTATAACAGCTAAACCAAACGTTTCCAATGTAAATTTCCACCTTTATATAGTGTAGAAAGGCATCCTGAAGCCTGGAAAGTCATTAATTTGATTGTCCAGTATTTCCTTCATGAGATATTGCAACACTTAGAAAAAGTGTACAGCGCCAGCAGACAATGAATTTTCAGCACTAAAAAAACGAAACTTCATTAACAGCTAAACTAAATGTTTCCAATGTAAATTTCCACCTTTATATAGTGTAAAAAGACATCCTGAAGCCCGGGCAGCCATTAATTTGATTGTCCAATATTTCCCTTATGAGATAATGCCTCTCATAGCAAATGTGTACAGCGCGAGCTGAAAATGCATTTACAGCACTAAAAAAACAAACTTTTATAACAGCTAAACCAAACGTTTCCAATGTAAATTTCCACCTTTATATAGTGTAGAAAGGCATCCTGAAGCCTGGAAAGTCATTAATTTGATTGTCCAGTATTTCCTTCATGAGATATTGCAACACTTAGAAAAAGTGTACAGCGCCAGCAGACAATGAATTTTCAGCACTAAAAAAACGAAACTTCATTAACAGCTAAACTAAATGTTTCCAATGTAAATTTCCACCTTTATATAGTGTAAAAAGACATCCTGAAGCCTGGGCAGTCATTAATTTGATTGTCCAATATTTCCCTTATGAGATAATGCCTCTCATAGCAAATGTGTACTGCGCGAGCTGAAAATGCATTTACAGCACTAAAAAACCAAACTTTTATAACAGCTAAACCAAACGTTTCCAATGTAAATTTCCACCTTTATATAGTGTAAAAAGGCATCCTGAAGCCTGGAAAGTCTTTAATTTGATTGTCCAGTATTTCCTTCATGAGATATTGCAACACTTAGAAAAAGTGTACAGCGCCAGCAGACAATGAATTTCCAGCACGAAAAAAACGAAACTTCATTAACAGCTAAACTAAACGTTTCCAATGTAAATTTCCACCTTTATATAGTGTAAAAAGACATCCTGAAGCCTGGGCAGTCATTAATTTGATTGTCCAATATTTCCCTTATGAGATAATGCCTCTCATAGCAAATGTGTACAGCGCGAGCTGAAAATGCATTTACAGCACTAAAAAACCAAACTTTTATAACAGCTAAACCAAACGTTTCCAATGTAAATTTCCACCTTTATATAGTGTAGAAAGGCATCCTGAAGCCTGGAAAGTCATTAATTTGATTGTCCAGTATTTCCTTCATGAGATATTGCAACACTTAGAAAAAATGTACAGCGCCAGCAGACAATGAATTTTCAGCACTAAAAAAACGAAACTTCATTAACAGCTAAACCAAACGTTTCCAATGTAAATTTCCACATTTATAGAGTGTAAAAAGGCATCCTGAAGCCTGGGAAGTCATTAATTTGATTGTCCAGTATTTACCTTATGAGATAATGCCTCACATAGCAAATGTGTACAGTGCGAGCTGAAAATGCATTTTCAGCACTAAAAAACCAAACTTTTATAACAGCTAAACCAAACGTTTCCAATGTAAATTTCCACCTTTATATAGTGTAAAAAGACATCCTGAAGCCTGGGCAGTCATTAATTTGATTGTCCAGTATTTCCCTTATGAGATAATGCCTCACATAGCAAATGTGTACAGCGCGAGCTGAAAATGCATTTACAGCACTAAAAAAAACAAACTTTTATAACAGCTAAACCAAACGTTTCCAATGTAAATTTCCACATTTATAGAGTGTAAAAATGCATCCTGAAGCCTGGGAAGTCATTAATTTGATTGTCCAGTATTTCCCTTATGAGATAATGCCTCACATAGCAAATGTGTACAGTGCGAGCTGAAAATGCATTTTCAGCACTAAAAAACTAAACTTTTATAACAGCTAAACCAAACGTTTCCAATGTAAATTTCCACCTTTATATAGTGTAAAAAGACATCCTCAAGCATGGGCAGTCATTAATTTGATTGTCCAATATTTCCCTTATGAGATAATGCCTCTCATAGCAAATGTGTACAGCGCGAGCTGAAAATGCATTTACAGCACTAAAAAACCAAACTTTTATAACAGCTAAACCAAACGTTTCCAATGTAAATTTCCACCTTTATATAGTGTAAAAAGACATCCTGAAGCCTGGGCAGTCATTAATTTGATTGTCCAATATTTCCCTTATGAGATAATGCCTCTCATAGCAAATGTGTACAGCGCGAGCTGAAAATGCATTTACAGCACTAAAAAAACAAACTTTTATAACAGCTAAACCAAACGTTTCCAATGTAAATTTCCACCTTTATATAGTGTAGAAAGGCATCCTGAAGCCTGGAAAGTCATTAATTTGATTGTCCAGTATTTCCTTCATGAGATATTGCAACACTTAGAAAAAGTGTACAGCGCCAGCAGACAATGAATTTTCAGCACTAAAAAAACGAAACTTCATTAACAGCTAAACTAAACGTTTCCAATGTAAATTTCCACCTTTATATAGTGTAAAAAGACATCCTGAAGCCTGGGCAGTCATTAATTTGATTGTCCAATATTTCCCTTATGAGATAATGCCTCTCATAGCAAATGTGTACAGCGCGAGCTGAAAATGCATTTACAGCACTAAAAAACCAAACTTTTATAACAGCTAAACCAAACGTTTCCAATGTAAATTTCCACCTTTATATAGTGTAGAAAGGCATCCTGAAGCCTGGAAAGTCATTAATTTGATTGTCCAGTATTTCCTTCATGAGATATTGCAACACTTAGAAAAAGTGTACAGCGCCAGCAGACAATGAATTTTCAGCACTAAAAAAACGAAACTTCATTAACAGCTAAACCAAACGTTTCCAATGTAAATTTCCACATTTATAGAGTGTAAAAAGGCATCCTGAAGCCTGGGAAGTCATTAATTTGATTGTCCAGTATTTCCCTTATGAGATAATGCCTCACATAGCAAATGTGTACAGTGCGAGCTGAAAATGCATTTTCAGCACTAAAAAACCAAACTTTTATAACAGCTAAACCAAACGTTTCCAATGTAAATTTCCACCTTTATATAGTGTAAAAAGACATCCTGAAGCCTGGACAGTCATTAATTTGATTGTCCAGTATTTCCCTTATGAGATAATGCCTCACATAGCAAATGTGTACAGCGCGAGCTGAAAATGCATTTACAGCACTAAAAAAACAAACTTTTATAACAGCTAAACCAAACGTTTCCAATGTAAATTTCCACATTTATAGAGTGTAAAAATGCATCCTGAAGCCTGGGAAGTCATTAATTTGATTGTCCAGTATTTCCCTTATGAGATAATGCCTCACATAGCAAATGTGTACAGCGCGAGCTGAAAATGCATTTACAGCACTAAAAAACCAAACTTTTATAACAGCTAAACCAAACGTTTCCAATGTAAATTTCCACCTTTATATAGTGTAGAAAGGCATCCTGAAGCCTGGAAAGTCATTAATTTGATTGTCCAGTATTTCCTTCATGAGATATTGCAACACTTAGAAAAAGTGTACAGCGCCAGTAGACAATGAATTTTCAGCACTAAAAAAACGAAACTTCATTAACAGCTAAACTAAACGTTTCCAATGTAAATTTCCACCTTTATATAGTGTAAAAAGACATCCTGAAGCCTGGGCAGTCATTAATTTGATTGTCCAATATTTCCCTTATGAGATAATGCCTCTCATAGCAAATGTGTACAGCGCGAGCTGAAAATGCATTTACAGCACTAAAACACCAAACTTTTATAACAGCTAAACCAAACGTTTCCAATGTAAATTTCCACCTTTATATAGTGTAGAAAGGCATCCTGGAGCCTGGAAAGTCATTAATTTGATTGTCCAGTATTTCCTTCATGAGATATTGCAACACTTAGAAAAAGTGTACAGCGCCAGCAGACAATGAATTTTCAGCACTAAAAAAACCAAACTTTTATAACAGCTAAACCAAACGTTTCCAATGTAAATTTCCACCTTTATATAGTGTAAAAAGACATCCTGAAGCCTGGGCAGTCATTAATTTGATTGTCCAGTATTTCCCTTATGAGATAATGCCTCACATAGCAAATGTGTACAGCGCGAGCTGAAAATGCATTTACAGCACTAAAAAAACAAACTTTTATAACAGCTAAACCAAACGTTTCCAATGTAAATTTCCACCTTTATATAGTGTAGAAAGGCATCCTGAAGCCTGGAAAGTCATTAATTTGATTGTCCAGTATTTCCTTCATGAGATATTGCAACACTTAGAAAAAGTGTACAGCGCCAGCAGACAATGAATTTTCAGCACTAAAAAAACGAAACTTCATTAACAGCTAAACCAAACGTTTCCAATGTAAATTTCCACATTTATAGAGTGTAAAAAGGCATCCTGAAGCCTGGGAAGTCATTAATTTGATTGTCCAGTATTTCCCTTATGAGATAATGCCTCACATAGCAAATGTGTACAGTGCGAGCTGAAAATGCATTTTCAGCACTAAAAAACCAAACTTTTATAACAGCTAAACCAAACGTTTCCAATGTAAATTTCCACCTTTATATAGTGTAAAAAGACATCCTGAAGCCTGGGCAGTCATTAATTTGATTGTCCAGTATTTCCCTTATGAGATAATGCCTCACATAGCAAATGTGTACAGCGCGAGCTGAAAATGCATTTACAGCACTAAAAAAACAAACTTTTATAACAGCTAAACCAAACGTTTCCAATGTAAATTTCCACATTTATAGAGTGTAAAAATGCATCCTGAAGCCTGGGAAGTCATTAATTTGATTGTCCAGTATTTCCCTTATGAGATAATGCCTCACATAGCAAATGTGTACAGTGCGAGCTGAAAATGCATTTTCAGCACTAAAAAACCAAACTTTTATAACAGCTAAACCAAACGTTTCCAATGTAAATTTCCACCTTTATATAGTGTAAAAAGACATCCTGAAGCCTGGGCAGTCATTAATTTGATTGTCCAATATTTCCCTTATGAGATAATGCCTCTCATAGCAAATGTGTACAGCGCGAGCTGAAAATGCATTTACAGCACTAAAAAACCAAACTTTTATAACAGCTAAACCAAACGTTTCCAATGTAAATTTCCACCTTTATATAGTGTAGAAAGGCATCCTGAAGCCTGGAAAGTCATTAATTTGATTGTCCAGTATTTCCTTCATGAGATATTGCAACACTTAGAAAAAGTGTACAGCGCCAGTAGACAATGAATTTTCAGCACTAAAAAAACGAAACTTCATTAACAGCTAAACTAAACGTTTCCAATGTAAATTTCCACCTTTATATAGTGTAAAAAGACATCCTGAAGCCTGGGCAGTCATTAATTTGATTGTCCAATATTTCCCTTATGAGATAATGCCTCTCATAGCAAATGTGTACAGCGCGAGCTGAAAATGCATTTACAGCACTAAAACACCAAACTTTTATAACAGCTAAACCAAACGTTTCCAATGTAAATTTCCACCTTTATATAGTGTAGAAAGGCATCCTGGAGCTTGGAAAGTCATTAATTTGATTGTCCAGTATTTCCTTCATGAGATATTGCAACACTTAGAAAAAGTGTACAGCGCCAGCAGACAATGAATTTTCAGCACTAAAAAAACCAAACTTTTATAACAGCTAAACCAAACGTTTCCAATGTAAATTTCCACCTTTATATAGTGTAAAAAGACATCCTGAAGCCTGGGCAGTCATTAATTTGATTGTCCAGTATTTCCCTTATGAGATAATGCCTCACATAGCAAATGTGTACAGCGCGAGCTGAAAATGCATTTACAGCACTAAAAAAACAAACTTTTATAACAGCTAAACCAAACGTTTCCAATGTAAATTTCCACCTTTATATAGTGTAGAAAGGCATCCTGAAGCCTGGAAAGTCATTAATTTGATTGTCCAGTATTTCCTACATGAGATATTGCAAAACTTAGAAAAAGTGTACAGCGCCAGCAGACAATGAATTTTCAGCACTAAAAAAACGAAACTTCATTAACAGCTAAACCAAACGTTTCCAATGTAAATTTCCACATTTATAGAGTGTAAAAAGGCATCCTGAAGCCTGGGAAGTCATTAATTTGATTGTCCAGTATTTCCCTTATGAGATAATGCCTCACATAGCAAATGTGTACAGTGCGAGCTGAAAATGCATTTTCAGCACTAAAAAACCAAACTTATATAACACCTAAACCAAACGTTTCCAATGTAAATTTCCACCTTTATATAGTGTAAAAAGACATCCTGAAGCCTGGGCAGTCATTAATTTGATTGTCCAATATTTCCCTTATGAGATAATGCCTCTCATAGCAAATGTGTACAGCGCGAGCTGAAAATGCATTTACAGCACTAAAAAACCAAACTTTTATAACAGCTAAACCAAACGTTTCCAATGTAAATTTCCACCTTTATATAGTGTAAAAAGACATCCTGAAGCCTGGGCAGTCATTAATTTGATTGTCCAATATTTCCCTTATGAGATAATGCCTCTCATAGCAAATGTGTACAGCGCGAGCTGAAAATGCATTTTCAGCACTAAAAAACCAAACTTTTATAACAGCTAAACCAAACGTTTCAAATGTAAATTTCCACCTTTATATAGTGTAAAAGGACATCCTGAAGCCTGGGCAGTCATTAATTTGATTGTCCAATATTTCCCTTATGAGATAATGCCTCTCATAGCAAATGTGTACAGCGCGAGCTGAAAATGCATTTACAGCACTAAAAAACCAAACTTTTATAACAGCTAAACCAAACGTTTCCAATGTAAATTTCCACCTTTATATAGTGTAGAAAGGCATCCTGAAGCCTGGAAAGTCATTAATTTGATTGTCCAGTATTTCCTTCATGAGATATTGCAACACTTAGAAAAAGTGTACAGCGCCAGCAGACAATGAATTTTCAGCACTAAAAAAACGAAACTTCATTAACAGCTAAACCAAACGTTTCCAATGTAAATTTCCACATTTATAGAGTGTAAAAAGGCATCCTGAAGCCTGGGAAGTCATTAATTTGATTGTCCAGTATTTCCCTTATGAGATAATGCCTCTCATAGCAAATGTGTACAGCGCGAGCTGAAAATGCATTTACAGCACTAAAAAACCAAACTTTTATAACAGCTAAACCAAACGTTTCCAATGTAAATTTCCACCTTTATATAGTGTAGAAAGGCATCCTGAAGCCTGGAAAGTCATTAATTTGATTGTCCAGTATTTCCTTCATGAGATATTGCAACACTTAGAAAAAGTGTACAGCGCCAGCAGACAATGAATTTTCAGCACTAAAAAAACGAAACTTCATTAACAGCTAAACCAAACGTTTCCAATGTAAATTTCCACATTTATAGAGTGTAAAAAGGCATCCTGAAGCCTGGGAAGTCATTAATTTGATTGTCCAGTATTTCCCTTATGAGATAATGCCTCACATAGCAAATGTGTACAGTGCGAGCTGAAAATGCATTTTCAGCACTAAAAAACCAAACTTATATAACACCTAAACCAAACGTTTCCAATGTAAGTTTCCACCTTTATATAGTGTAAAAAGACATCCTGAAGCCTGGGCAGTCATTAATTTGATTGTCCAATATTTCCCTTATGAGATAATGCCTCTCATAGCAAATGTGTACAGCGCGAGCTGAAAATGCATTTACAGCACTAAAAAAACCAAACTTTTATAACAGCTAAACCAAACGTTTCCAATGTAAATTTCCACCTTTATATAGTGTAGAAAGGCATCCTGAAGCCTGGAAAGTCATTAATTTGATTGTCCAGTATTTCCTTCATGAGATATTGCAACATTTAGAAAAAGTGTACAGCGCCAGCAGACAATGAATTTTCAGCACTAAAAAAACGAAACTTCATTAACAGCTAAACTAAACGTTTCCAATGTAAATTTCCACCTTTATATAGTGTAAAAAGACATCCTGAAGCCCGGGCAGCCATTAATTTGATTGTCCAATATTTCCCTTATGAGATAATGCCTCTCATAGCAAATGTGTACAGCGCGAGCTGAAAATGCATTTACAGCACTAAAAAACCAAACTTTTATAACAGCTAAACCAAACGTTTCCAATGTAAATTTCCACCTTTATATAGTGTAAAAAGACATCCTGAAGCCTGCGCAGTCATTAATTTGATTGTCCAATATTTCCCTTATGAGATAATGCCTCTCATAGCAAATGTGTACAGCGCGAGCTGAAAATGCATTTACAGCACTAAAAAACCAAACTTTTATAACAGCTAAACCAAACGTTTCCAATGTAAATTTCTACCTTTATATAGTGTAGAAAGGCATCCTGAAGCCTGGAAAGTCATTAATTTGATTGTCCAGTATTTCCTTCATGAGATATTGCAACACTTAGAAAAAGTGTACAGCGCCAGCAGACAATGAATTTTCAGCACTAAAAAAACGAAACTTCATTAACAGCTAAACTAAACGTTTCCAATGTAAATTTCCACCTTTATATAGTGTAAAAAGACATTCTGAAGCCTGGGCAGTCATTAATTTGATTGTCCAATATTTCCCTTATGAGATAATGCCTCTCATAGCAAATGTGTACAGCGCGAGCTGAAAATGCATTTACAGCACTAAAAAACCAAACTTTTATAACAGCTAAACCAAACGTTTCCAATGTAAATTTCCACCTTTATATAGTGTAGAAAGGCATCCTGAAGCCTGGAAAGTCATTAATTTGATTGTCCAGTATTTCCTTCATGAGATATTGCAACACTTAGAAAAAGTGTACAGCGCCAGCAGACAATGAATTTTCAGCACTAAAAAAACGAAACTTCATTAACAGCTAAACCAAACGTTTCCAATGTAAATTTCCACATTTATAGAGTGTAAAAAGGCATCCTGAAGCCTGGGAAGTCATTAATTTGATTGTCCAGTATTTCCCTTCTGAGATAATGCCTCACGTAGCAAATGTGTACAGTGCGAGCTGAAAATGCATTTTCAGCACTAAAAAAACAAACTTTTATAACAGCTAAACCAAACGTTTCCAATGTAAATTTCCACCTTTATATAGTGTAAAAAGACATCCTGAAGCCTGGGCAGTCATTAATTTGATTGTCCAATATTTCCCTTATGAGATAATGCCTCTCATAGCAAATGTGTACAGCGCGAGCTGAAAATGCATTTACAGCACTAAAAAAACAAACTTTTATAACAGCTAAACTAAACGTTTCCAATGTAAATTTCCACCTTTATATAGTGTAAAAAGACATCCTGAAGCCTGGGCAGTCATTAATTTGATTGTCCAATATTTCCCTTATGAGATAATGCCTCTCATAGCAAATGTGTACAGCGCGAGCTGAAAATGCATTTACCGCACTAAAAACCCAAACTTTTATAACAGCTAAACCAAACGTTTCCAATGTAAATTTCCACCTTTATATATTGTAGAGAGGCATCCTGAAGCCTGGAAAGTCATTAATTTGATTGTCCAGTATTTCCTTCATGAGATATTGCAACACTTAGAAAAGGTGTCCAGCGCCAGCAGACAATGAATTTTCAGCACTAAAAAAACGAAACTTCATTAACAGCTAAACCAAACGTTTCCAATGTAAATTTCCACATTTATAGAGTGTAAAAATGCATCCTGAAGCCTGGGAAGTCATTAATTTGATTGTGCAGTATTTCCCTTATGAGATAATGCCTCACATAGCAAATGTGTACAGTGCGAGCTGAAAATGCATTTTCAGCACTAAAAAACCAAACTTTTATAACAGCTAAACCAAACGTTTCCAATGTAAATTTCCACCTTTATATAGTGTAAAAAGGCATCCTGAAGCCTGGAAAGTCATTAATTTGATTGTCCAGTATTTCCTTCATGAGATATTGCAACACTTAGAAAAAGTGTACAGCGCCAGTAGACAATGAATTTTCAGCACTAAAAAAACGAAACTTCATTAACAGCTAAACTAAACGTTTCCAATGTAAATTTCCACCTTTATATAGTGTAAAAAGACATCCTGAAGCCTGGGCAGTCATTAATTTGATTGTCCAATATTTCCCTTATGAGATAATGCCTCTCATAGCAAATGTGTACAGCGCGAGCTGAAAATGCATTTACAGCACTAAAAAACCAAACTTTTATAACAGCTAAACCAAACGTTTCCAATGTAAATTTCCACCTTTATATCGTGTAGAAAGGCATCCTGGAGCCTGGAAAGTCATTAATTTGATTGTCCAGTATTTCCTTCATGAGATATTGCAACACTTAGAAAAAGTGTACAGCGCCAGCAGACAATGAATTTTCAGCACTAAAAAAACCAAACTTTTATAACAGCTAAACCAAACGTTTCCAATGTAAATTTCCACCTTTATATAGTGTAAAAAGACATCCTGAAGCCTGGGCAGTCATTAATTTGATTGTCCAGTATTTCCCTTATGAGATAATGCCTCACATAGCAAATGTGTACAGCGCGAGCTGAAAATGCATTTACAGCACTAAAAAAACAAACTTTTATAACAGCTAAACCAAACGTTTCCAATGTAAATTTCCACCTTTATATAGTGTAGAAAGGCATCCTGAAGCCTGGAAAGTCATTAATTTGATTGTCCAGTATTTCCTACATGAGATATTGCAAAACTTAGAAAAAGTGTACAGCGCCAGCAGACAATGTTTTTTCAGCACTAAAAAAACGAAACTTCATTAACAGCTAAACCAAACGTTTCCAATGTAAATTTCCACATTTATAGAGTGTAAAAAGGCATCCTGAAGCCTGGGAAGTCATTAATTTGATTGTCCAGTATTTCCCTTATGAGATAATGCCTCACATAGCAAATGTGTACAGCGCGAGCTGAAAATGCATTTACAGCACTAAAAAACCAAACTTTTATAACAGCTAAACCAAACGTTTCCAATGTAAATTTCCACCTTTATATAGTGTAGAAAGGCATCCTGAAGCCTGGAAAGTCATTAATTTGATTGTCCAGTATTTCCTTCATGAGATATTGCAACACTTAGAAAAAGTGTACAGCGCCAGCAGACAATGAATTTTCAGCACTAAAAAAACGAAACTTCATTAACAGCTAAACCAAACGTTTCCAATGTAAATTTCCACATTTATAGAGTGTAAAAAGGCATCCTGAAGCCTGGGAAGTCATTAATTTGATTGTCCAGTATTTCCCTTATGAGATAATGCCTCACATAGCAAATGTGTACAGTGCGAGCTGAAAATGCATTTTCAGCACTAAAAAACCAAACTTTTATAACACCTAAACCAAACGTTTCCAATGTAAATTTCCACCTTTATATAGTGTAGAAAGGCATCCTGAAGCCTGGAAAGTCATTAATTTGATTGTCCAGTATTTCCTTCATGAGATATTGCAACACTTAGAAAAAGTGTACAGCGCCAGCAGACAATGAATTTTCAGCACTAAAAAAACGAAACTTCATTAACAGCTAAACCAAACGTTTCCAATGTAAATTTCCACATTTATAGAGTGTAAAAAGGCATCCTGAAGCCTGGGAAGTCATTAATTTGATTGTCCAGTATTTCCCTTATGAGATAATGCCTCTCATTGCAAATGTGTACAGCGCGAGCTGAAAATGCATTTTCAGCACTAAAAAACCAAACTTTTATAACACCTAAACCAAACGTTTCCAATGTAAATTTCCTCCTTTATATAGTGTAAAAAGACATCCTGAAGCCTGGGCAGTCATTAATTTGATTGTCCAATATTTCCCTTATGAGATAATGCCTCTCATAGCAAATGTGTACAGCGCGAGCTGAAAATGCATTTACAGCACTAAAAAACCAAACTTTTATAACAGCTAAACCAAACGTTTCCAATGTAAATTTCCACCTTTATATAGTGTAGAAAGGCATCCTGAAGCCTGGAAAGTCATTAATTTGATTGTCCAGTATTTCCTTCATGAGATATTGCAACATTTAGAAAAAGTGTACAGCGCCAGCAGACAATGAATTTTCAGCACTAAAAAAACGAAACTTCATTAACAGCTAAACTAAACGTTTCCAATGTAAATTTCCACCTTTATATAGTGTAAAAAGACATCCTGAAGCCCGGGCAGCCATTAATTTGATTGTCCAATATTTCCCTTATGAGATAATGCCTCTCATAGCAAATGTGTACAGCGCGAGCTGAAAATGCATTTACAGCACTAAAAAACCAAACTTTTATAACAGCTAAACCAAACGTTTCCAATGTAAATTTCCACCTTTATATAGTGTAAAAAGACATCCTGAAGCCTGGGCAGTCATTAATTTGATTGTCCAATATTTCCCTTATGAGATAATGCCTCTCATAGCAAATGTGTACAGCGCGAGCTGAAAATGCATTTACAGCACTAAAAAACCAAACTTTTATAACAGCTAAACCAAACGTTTCCAATGTAAATTTCCACCTTTATATAGTGTAGAAAGGCATCCTGAAGCCTGGAAAGTCATTAATTTGATTGTCCAGTATTTCCTTCATGAGATATTGCAACACTTAGAAAAAGTGTACAGCGCCAGCAGACAATGAATTTTCAGCACTAAAAAAACGAAACTTCATTAACAGCTAAACTAAATGTTTCCAATGTAAATTTCCACCTTTATATAGTGTAAAAAGACATCCTGAAGCCCGGGCAGCCATTAATTTGATTGTCCAATATTTCCCTTATGAGATAATGCCTCTCATAGCAAATGTGTACAGCGCGAGCTGAAAATGCATTTACAGCACTAAAAAAACAAACTTTTATAACAGCTAAACCAAACGTTTCCAATGTAAATTTCCACCTTTATATAGTGTAGAAAGGCATCCTGAAGCCTGGAAAGTCATTAATTTGATTGTCCAGTATTTCCTTCATGAGATATTGCAACACTTAGAAAAAGTGTACAGCGCCAGCAGACAATGAATTTTCAGCACTAAAAAAACGAAACTTCATTAACAGCTAAACTAAATGTTTCCAATGTAAATTTCCACCTTTATATAGTGTAAAAAGACATCCTGAAGCCTGGGCAGTCATTAATTTGATTGTCCAATATTTCCCTTATGAGATAATGCCTCTCATAGCAAATGTGTACTGCGCGAGCTGAAAATGCATTTACAGCACTAAAAAACCAAACTTTTATAACAGCTAAACCAAACGTTTCCAATGTAAATTTCCACCTTTATATAGTGTAAAAAGGCATCCTGAAGCCTGGAAAGTCTTTAATTTGATTGTCCAGTATTTCCTTCATGAGATATTGCAACACTTAGAAAAAGTGTACAGCGCCAGCAGACAATGAATTTCCAGCACGAAAAAAACGAAACTTCATTAACAGCTAAACTAAACGTTTCCAATGTAAATTTCCACCTTTATATAGTGTAAAAAGACATCCTGAAGCCTGGGCAGTCATTAATTTGATTGTCCAATATTTCCCTTATGAGATAATGCCTCTCATAGCAAATGTGTACAGCGCGAGCTGAAAATGCATTTACAGCACTAAAAAACCAAACTTTTATAACAGCTAAACCAAACGTTTCCAATGTAAATTTCCACCTTTATATAGTGTAGAAAGGCATCCTGAAGCCTGGAAAGTCATTAATTTGATTGTCCAGTATTTCCTTCATGAGATATTGCAACACTTAGAAAAAATGTACAGCGCCAGCAGACAATGAATTTTCAGCACTAAAAAAACGAAACTTCATTAACAGCTAAACCAAACGTTTCCAATGTAAATTTCCACATTTATAGAGTGTAAAAAGGCATCCTGAAGCCTGGGAAGTCATTAATTTGATTGTCCAGTATTTACCTTATGAGATAATGCCTCACATAGCAAATGTGTACAGTGCGAGCTGAAAATGCATTTTCAGCACTAAAAAACCAAACTTTTATAACAGCTAAACCAAACGTTTCCAATGTAAATTTCCACCTTTATATAGTGTAAAAAGACATCCTGAAGCCTGGGCAGTCATTAATTTGATTGTCCAGTATTTCCCTTATGAGATAATGCCTCACATAGCAAATGTGTACAGCGCGAGCTGAAAATGCATTTACAGCACTAAAAAAAACAAACTTTTATAACAGCTAAACCAAACGTTTCCAATGTAAATTTCCACATTTATAGAGTGTAAAAATGCATCCTGAAGCCTGGGAAGTCATTAATTTGATTGTCCAGTATTTCCCTTATGAGATAATGCCTCACATAGCAAATGTGTACAGTGCGAGCTGAAAATGCATTTTCAGCACTAAAAAACTAAACTTTTATAACAGCTAAACCAAACGTTTCCAATGTAAATTTCCACCTTTATATAGTGTAAAAAGACATCCTCAAGCATGGGCAGTCATTAATTTGATTGTCCAATATTTCCCTTATGAGATAATGCCTCTCATAGCAAATGTGTACAGCGCGAGCTGAAAATGCATTTACAGCACTAAAAAACCAAACTTTTATAACAGCTAAACCAAACGTTTCCAATGTAAATTTCCACCTTTATATAGTGTAAAAAGACATCCTGAAGCCTGGGCAGTCATTAATTTGATTGTCCAATATTTCCCTTATGAGATAATGCCTCTCATAGCAAATGTGTACAGCGCGAGCTGAAAATGCATTTACAGCACTAAAAAAACAAACTTTTATAACAGCTAAACCAAACGTTTCCAATGTAAATTTCCACCTTTATATAGTGTAGAAAGGCATCCTGAAGCCTGGAAAGTCATTAATTTGATTGTCCAGTATTTCCTTCATGAGATATTGCAACACTTAGAAAAAGTGTACAGCGCCAGCAGACAATGAATTTTCAGCACTAAAAAAACGAAACTTCATTAACAGCTAAACTAAACGTTTCCAATGTAAATTTCCACCTTTATATAGTGTAAAAAGACATCCTGAAGCCTGGGCAGTCATTAATTTGATTGTCCAATATTTCCCTTATGAGATAATGCCTCTCATAGCAAATGTGTACAGCGCGAGCTGAAAATGCATTTACAGCACTAAAAAACCAAACTTTTATAACAGCTAAACCAAACGTTTCCAATGTAAATTTCCACCTTTATATAGTGTAGAAAGGCATCCTGAAGCCTGGAAAGTCATTAATTTGATTGTCCAGTATTTCCTTCATGAGATATTGCAACACTTAGAAAAAGTGTACAGCGCCAGCAGACAATGAATTTTCAGCACTAAAAAAACGAAACTTCATTAACAGCTAAACCAAACGTTTCCAATGTAAATTTCCACATTTATAGAGTGTAAAAAGGCATCCTGAAGCCTGGGAAGTCATTAATTTGATTGTCCAGTATTTCCCTTATGAGATAATGCCTCACATAGCAAATGTGTACAGTGCGAGCTGAAAATGCATTTTCAGCACTAAAAAACCAAACTTTTATAACAGCTAAACCAAACGTTTCCAATGTAAATTTCCACCTTTATATAGTGTAAAAAGACATCCTGAAGCCTGGACAGTCATTAATTTGATTGTCCAGTATTTCCCTTATGAGATAATGCCTCACATAGCAAATGTGTACAGCGCGAGCTGAAAATGCATTTACAGCACTAAAAAAACAAACTTTTATAACAGCTAAACCAAACGTTTCCAATGTAAATTTCCACATTTATAGAGTGTAAAAATGCATCCTGAAGCCTGGGAAGTCATTAATTTGATTGTCCAGTATTTCCCTTATGAGATAATGCCTCACATAGCAAATGTGTACAGTGCGAGCTGAAAATGCATTTTCAGCACTAAAAAACCAAACTTTTATAACAGCTAAACCAAACGTTTCCAATGTAAATTTCCACCTTTATATAGTGTAAAAAGACATCCTGAAGCCTGGGCAGTCATTAATTTGATTGTCCAATATTTCCCTTATGAGATAATGCCTCTCATAGCAAATGTGTACAGCGCGAGCTGAAAATGCATTTACAGCACTAAAAAACCAAACTTTTATAACAGCTAAACCAAACGTTTCCAATGTAAATTTCCACCTTTATATAGTGTAGAAAGGCATCCTGAAGCCTGGAAAGTCATTAATTTGATTGTCCAGTATTTCCTTCATGAGATATTGCAACACTTAGAAAAAGTGTACAGCGCCAGTAGACAATGAATTTTCAGCACTAAAAAAACGAAACTTCATTAACAGCTAAACTAAACGTTTCCAATGTAAATTTCCACCTTTATATAGTGTAAAAAGACATCCTGAAGCCTGGGCAGTCATTAATTTGATTGTCCAATATTTCCCTTATGAGATAATGCCTCTCATAGCAAATGTGTACAGCGCGAGCTGAAAATGCATTTACAGCACTAAAACACCAAACTTTTATAACAGCTAAACCAAACGTTTCCAATGTAAATTTCCACCTTTATATAGTGTAGAAAGGCATCCTGGAGCCTGGAAAGTCATTAATTTGATTGTCCAGTATTTCCTTCATGAGATATTGCAACACTTAGAAAAAGTGTACAGCGCCAGCAGACAATGAATTTTCAGCACTAAAAAAACCAAACTTTTATAACAGCTAAACCAAACGTTTCCAATGTAAATTTCCACCTTTATATAGTGTAAAAAGACATCCTGAAGCCTGGGCAGTCATTAATTTGATTGTCCAGTATTTCCCTTATGAGATAATGCCTCACATAGCAAATGTGTACAGCGCGAGCTGAAAATGCATTTACAGCACTAAAAAAACAAACTTTTATAACAGCTAAACCAAACGTTTCCAATGTAAATTTCCACCTTTATATAGTGTAGAAAGGCATCCTGAAGCCTGGAAAGTCATTAATTTGATTGTCCAGTATTTCCTTCATGAGATATTGCAACACTTAGAAAAAGTGTACAGCGCCAGCAGACAATGAATTTTCAGCACTAAAAAAACGAAACTTCATTAACAGCTAAACCAAACGTTTCCAATGTAAATTTCCACATTTATAGAGTGTAAAAAGGCATCCTGAAGCCTGGGAAGTCATTAATTTGATTGTCCAGTATTTCCCTTATGAGATAATGCCTCACATAGCAAATGTGTACAGTGCGAGCTGAAAATGCATTTTCAGCACTAAAAAACCAAACTTTTATAACAGCTAAACCAAACGTTTCCAATGTAAATTTCCACCTTTATATAGTGTAAAAAGACATCCTGAAGCCTGGGCAGTCATTAATTTGATTGTCCAGTATTTCCCTTATGAGATAATGCCTCACATAGCAAATGTGTACAGCGCGAGCTGAAAATGCATTTACAGCACTAAAAAAACAAACTTTTATAACAGCTAAACCAAACGTTTCCAATGTAAATTTCCACATTTATAGAGTGTAAAAATGCATCCTGAAGCCTGGGAAGTCATTAATTTGATTGTCCAGTATTTCCCTTATGAGATAATGCCTCACATAGCAAATGTGTACAGTGCGAGCTGAAAATGCATTTTCAGCACTAAAAAACCAAACTTTTATAACAGCTAAACCAAACGTTTCCAATGTAAATTTCCACCTTTATATAGTGTAAAAAGACATCCTGAAGCCTGGGCAGTCATTAATTTGATTGTCCAATATTTCCCTTATGAGATAATGCCTCTCATAGCAAATGTGTACAGCGCGAGCTGAAAATGCATTTACAGCACTAAAAAACCAAACTTTTATAACAGCTAAACCAAACGTTTCCAATGTAAATTTCCACCTTTATATAGTGTAGAAAGGCATCCTGAAGCCTGGAAAGTCATTAATTTGATTGTCCAGTATTTCCTTCATGAGATATTGCAACACTTAGAAAAAGTGTACAGCGCCAGTAGACAATGAATTTTCAGCACTAAAAAAACGAAACTTCATTAACAGCTAAACTAAACGTTTCCAATGTAAATTTCCACCTTTATATAGTGTAAAAAGACATCCTGAAGCCTGGGCAGTCATTAATTTGATTGTCCAATATTTCCCTTATGAGATAATGCCTCTCATAGCAAATGTGTACAGCGCGAGCTGAAAATGCATTTACAGCACTAAAACACCAAACTTTTATAACAGCTAAACCAAACGTTTCCAATGTAAATTTCCACCTTTATATAGTGTAGAAAGGCATCCTGGAGCTTGGAAAGTCATTAATTTGATTGTCCAGTATTTCCTTCATGAGATATTGCAACACTTAGAAAAAGTGTACAGCGCCAGCAGACAATGAATTTTCAGCACTAAAAAAACCAAACTTTTATAACAGCTAAACCAAACGTTTCCAATGTAAATTTCCACCTTTATATAGTGTAAAAAGACATCCTGAAGCCTGGGCAGTCATTAATTTGATTGTCCAGTATTTCCCTTATGAGATAATGCCTCACATAGCAAATGTGTACAGCGCGAGCTGAAAATGCATTTACAGCACTAAAAAAACAAACTTTTATAACAGCTAAACCAAACGTTTCCAATGTAAATTTCCACCTTTATATAGTGTAGAAAGGCATCCTGAAGCCTGGAAAGTCATTAATTTGATTGTCCAGTATTTCCTACATGAGATATTGCAAAACTTAGAAAAAGTGTACAGCGCCAGCAGACAATGAATTTTCAGCACTAAAAAAACGAAACTTCATTAACAGCTAAACCAAACGTTTCCAATGTAAATTTCCACATTTATAGAGTGTAAAAAGGCATCCTGAAGCCTGGGAAGTCATTAATTTGATTGTCCAGTATTTCCCTTATGAGATAATGCCTCACATAGCAAATGTGTACAGTGCGAGCTGAAAATGCATTTTCAGCACTAAAAAACCAAACTTATATAACACCTAAACCAAACGTTTCCAATGTAAATTTCCACCTTTATATAGTGTAAAAAGACATCCTGAAGCCTGGGCAGTCATTAATTTGATTGTCCAATATTTCCCTTATGAGATAATGCCTCTCATAGCAAATGTGTACAGCGCGAGCTGAAAATGCATTTACAGCACTAAAAAACCAAACTTTTATAACAGCTAAACCAAACGTTTCCAATGTAAATTTCCACCTTTATATAGTGTAAAAAGACATCCTGAAGCCTGGGCAGTCATTAATTTGATTGTCCAATATTTCCCTTATGAGATAATGCCTCTCATAGCAAATGTGTACAGCGCGAGCTGAAAATGCATTTTCAGCACTAAAAAACCAAACTTTTATAACAGCTAAACCAAACGTTTCAAATGTAAATTTCCACCTTTATATAGTGTAAAAGGACATCCTGAAGCCTGGGCAGTCATTAATTTGATTGTCCAATATTTCCCTTATGAGATAATGCCTCTCATAGCAAATGTGTACAGCGCGAGCTGAAAATGCATTTACAGCACTAAAAAACCAAACTTTTATAACAGCTAAACCAAACGTTTCCAATGTAAATTTCCACCTTTATATAGTGTAGAAAGGCATCCTGAAGCCTGGAAAGTCATTAATTTGATTGTCCAGTATTTCCTTCATGAGATATTGCAACACTTAGAAAAAGTGTACAGCGCCAGCAGACAATGAATTTTCAGCACTAAAAAAACGAAACTTCATTAACAGCTAAACCAAACGTTTCCAATGTAAATTTCCACATTTATAGAGTGTAAAAAGGCATCCTGAAGCCTGGGAAGTCATTAATTTGATTGTCCAGTATTTCCCTTATGAGATAATGCCTCTCATAGCAAATGTGTACAGCGCGAGCTGAAAATGCATTTACAGCACTAAAAAACCAAACTTTTATAACAGCTAAACCAAACGTTTCCAATGTAAATTTCCACCTTTATATAGTGTAGAAAGGCATCCTGAAGCCTGGAAAGTCATTAATTTGATTGTCCAGTATTTCCTTCATGAGATATTGCAACACTTAGAAAAAGTGTACAGCGCCAGCAGACAATGAATTTTCAGCACTAAAAAAACGAAACTTCATTAACAGCTAAACCAAACGTTTCCAATGTAAATTTCCACATTTATAGAGTGTAAAAAGGCATCCTGAAGCCTGGGAAGTCATTAATTTGATTGTCCAGTATTTCCCTTATGAGATAATGCCTCACATAGCAAATGTGTACAGTGCGAGCTGAAAATGCATTTTCAGCACTAAAAAACCAAACTTATATAACACCTAAACCAAACGTTTCCAATGTAAGTTTCCACCTTTATATAGTGTAAAAAGACATCCTGAAGCCTGGGCAGTCATTAATTTGATTGTCCAATATTTCCCTTATGAGATAATGCCTCTCATAGCAAATGTGTACAGCGCGAGCTGAAAATGCATTTACAGCACTAAAAAAACCAAACTTTTATAACAGCTAAACCAAACGTTTCCAATGTAAATTTCCACCTTTATATAGTGTAGAAAGGCATCCTGAAGCCTGGAAAGTCATTAATTTGATTGTCCAGTATTTCCTTCATGAGATATTGCAACATTTAGAAAAAGTGTACAGCGCCAGCAGACAATGAATTTTCAGCACTAAAAAAACGAAACTTCATTAACAGCTAAACTAAACGTTTCCAATGTAAATTTCCACCTTTATATAGTGTAAAAAGACATCCTGAAGCCCGGGCAGCCATTAATTTGATTGTCCAATATTTCCCTTATGAGATAATGCCTCTCATAGCAAATGTGTACAGCGCGAGCTGAAAATGCATTTACAGCACTAAAAAACCAAACTTTTATAACAGCTAAACCAAACGTTTCCAATGTAAATTTCCACCTTTATATAGTGTAAAAAGACATCCTGAAGCCTGCGCAGTCATTAATTTGATTGTCCAATATTTCCCTTATGAGATAATGCCTCTCATAGCAAATGTGTACAGCGCGAGCTGAAAATGCATTTACAGCACTAAAAAACCAAACTTTTATAACAGCTAAACCAAACGTTTCCAATGTAAATTTCTACCTTTATATAGTGTAGAAAGGCATCCTGAAGCCTGGAAAGTCATTAATTTGATTGTCCAGTATTTCCTTCATGAGATATTGCAACACTTAGAAAAAGTGTACAGCGCCAGCAGACAATGAATTTTCAGCACTAAAAAAACGAAACTTCATTAACAGCTAAACTAAACGTTTCCAATGTAAATTTCCACCTTTATATAGTGTAAAAAGACATTCTGAAGCCTGGGCAGTCATTAATTTGATTGTCCAATATTTCCCTTATGAGATAATGCCTCTCATAGCAAATGTGTACAGCGCGAGCTGAAAATGCATTTACAGCACTAAAAAACCAAACTTTTATAACAGCTAAACCAAACGTTTCCAATGTAAATTTCCACCTTTATATAGTGTAGAAAGGCATCCTGAAGCCTGGAAAGTCATTAATTTGATTGTCCAGTATTTCCTTCATGAGATATTGCAACACTTAGAAAAAGTGTACAGCGCCAGCAGACAATGAATTTTCAGCACTAAAAAAACGAAACTTCATTAACAGCTAAACCAAACGTTTCCAATGTAAATTTCCACATTTATAGAGTGTAAAAAGGCATCCTGAAGCCTGGGAAGTCATTAATTTGATTGTCCAGTATTTCCCTTCTGAGATAATGCCTCACGTAGCAAATGTGTACAGTGCGAGCTGAAAATGCATTTTCAGCACTAAAAAAACAAACTTTTATAACAGCTAAACCAAACGTTTCCAATGTAAATTTCCACCTTTATATAGTGTAAAAAGACATCCTGAAGCCTGGGCAGTCATTAATTTGATTGTCCAATATTTCCCTTATGAGATAATGCCTCTCATAGCAAATGTGTACAGCGCGAGCTGAAAATGCATTTACAGCACTAAAAAAACAAACTTTTATAACAGCTAAACTAAACGTTTCCAATGTAAATTTCCACCTTTATATAGTGTAAAAAGACATCCTGAAGCCTGGGCAGTCATTAATTTGATTGTCCAATATTTCCCTTATGAGATAATGCCTCTCATAGCAAATGTGTACAGCGCGAGCTGAAAATGCATTTACCGCACTAAAAACCCAAACTTTTATAACAGCTAAACCAAACGTTTCCAATGTAAATTTCCACCTTTATATATTGTAGAGAGGCATCCTGAAGCCTGGAAAGTCATTAATTTGATTGTCCAGTATTTCCTTCATGAGATATTGCAACACTTAGAAAAGGTGTCCAGCGCCAGCAGACAATGAATTTTCAGCACTAAAAAAACGAAACTTCATTAACAGCTAAACCAAACGTTTCCAATGTAAATTTCCACATTTATAGAGTGTAAAAATGCATCCTGAAGCCTGGGAAGTCATTAATTTGATTGTGCAGTATTTCCCTTATGAGATAATGCCTCACATAGCAAATGTGTACAGTGCGAGCTGAAAATGCATTTTCAGCACTAAAAAACCAAACTTTTATAACAGCTAAACCAAACGTTTCCAATGTAAATTTCCACCTTTATATAGTGTAAAAAGGCATCCTGAAGCCTGGAAAGTCATTAATTTGATTGTCCAGTATTTCCTTCATGAGATATTGCAACACTTAGAAAAAGTGTACAGCGCCAGTAGACAATGAATTTTCAGCACTAAAAAAACGAAACTTCATTAACAGCTAAACTAAACGTTTCCAATGTAAATTTCCACCTTTATATAGTGTAAAAAGACATCCTGAAGCCTGGGCAGTCATTAATTTGATTGTCCAATATTTCCCTTATGAGATAATGCCTCTCATAGCAAATGTGTACAGCGCGAGCTGAAAATGCATTTACAGCACTAAAAAACCAAACTTTTATAACAGCTAAACCAAACGTTTCCAATGTAAATTTCCACCTTTATATCGTGTAGAAAGGCATCCTGGAGCCTGGAAAGTCATTAATTTGATTGTCCAGTATTTCCTTCATGAGATATTGCAACACTTAGAAAAAGTGTACAGCGCCAGCAGACAATGAATTTTCAGCACTAAAAAAACCAAACTTTTATAACAGCTAAACCAAACGTTTCCAATGTAAATTTCCACCTTTATATAGTGTAAAAAGACATCCTGAAGCCTGGGCAGTCATTAATTTGATTGTCCAGTATTTCCCTTATGAGATAATGCCTCACATAGCAAATGTGTACAGCGCGAGCTGAAAATGCATTTACAGCACTAAAAAAACAAACTTTTATAACAGCTAAACCAAACGTTTCCAATGTAAATTTCCACCTTTATATAGTGTAGAAAGGCATCCTGAAGCCTGGAAAGTCATTAATTTGATTGTCCAGTATTTCCTACATGAGATATTGCAAAACTTAGAAAAAGTGTACAGCGCCAGCAGACAATGTTTTTTCAGCACTAAAAAAACGAAACTTCATTAACAGCTAAACCAAACGTTTCCAATGTAAATTTCCACATTTATAGAGTGTAAAAAGGCATCCTGAAGCCTGGGAAGTCATTAATTTGATTGTCCAGTATTTCCCTTATGAGATAATGCCTCACATAGCAAATGTGTACAGCGCGAGCTGAAAATGCATTTACAGCACTAAAAAACCAAACTTTTATAACAGCTAAACCAAACGTTTCCAATGTAAATTTCCACCTTTATATAGTGTAGAAAGGCATCCTGAAGCCTGGAAAGTCATTAATTTGATTGTCCAGTATTTCCTTCATGAGATATTGCAACACTTAGAAAAAGTGTACAGCGCCAGCAGACAATGAATTTTCAGCACTAAAAAAACGAAACTTCATTAACAGCTAAACCAAACGTTTCCAATGTAAATTTCCACATTTATAGAGTGTAAAAAGGCATCCTGAAGCCTGGGAAGTCATTAATTTGATTGTCCAGTATTTCCCTTATGAGATAATGCCTCACATAGCAAATGTGTACAGTGCGAGCTGAAAATGCATTTTCAGCACTAAAAAACCAAACTTTTATAACACCTAAACCAAACGTTTCCAATGTAAATTTCCACCTTTATATAGTGTAGAAAGGCATCCTGAAGCCTGGAAAGTCATTAATTTGATTGTCCAGTATTTCCTTCATGAGATATTGCAACACTTAGAAAAAGTGTACAGCGCCAGCAGACAATGAATTTTCAGCACTAAAAAAACGAAACTTCATTAACAGCTAAACCAAACGTTTCCAATGTAAATTTCCACATTTATAGAGTGTAAAAAGGCATCCTGAAGCCTGGGAAGTCATTAATTTGATTGTCCAGTATTTCCCTTATGAGATAATGCCTCACATAGCAAATGTGTACAGTGCGAGCTGAAAATGCATTTTCAGCACTAAAAAACCAAACTTTTATAACAGCTAAACCAAACGTTTCCAATGTAAATTTCCACCTTTATATAGTGTAAAAAGACATCCTGAAGCCTGGGCAGTCATTAATTTGATTGTCCAGTATTTCCCTTATGAGATAATGCCTCACATAGCAAATGTGTACAGCGCGAGCTGAAAATGCATTTACAGCACTAAAAAAACAAACTTTTATAACAGCTAAACTAAACGTTTCCAATGTAAATTTCCACCTTTATATAGTGTAAAAAGACATCCTGAAGCCTGGGCAGTCATTAATTTGATTGTCCAATATTTCCCTTATGAGATAATACCTCTCATAGCAAATGTGTACAGCGCGAGCTGAAAATGCATTTACAGCACTAAAAAACCAAACTTTTATAACAGCTAAACCAAACGTTTCCAATGTAAATTTCCACCTTTATATAGTGTAGAAAGGCATCCTGAAGCCTGGAAAGTCATTAATTTGATTGTCCAGTATTTCCTTCATGAGATATTGCAACACTTAGAAAAAGTGTACAGCGCCAGCAGACAATGAATTTTCAGCACTAAAAAAACGAAACTTCATTAACAGCTAAACCAAACGTTTCCAATGTAAATTTCCACATTTATAGAGTGTAAAAAGGCATCCTGAAGCCTGGGAAGTCATTAATTTGATTGTCCAGTATTTCCCTTATGAGATAATGCCTCACATAGCACATGTGTACAGTGCGAGCTGAAAATGCATTTTCAGCACTAAAAAAACAAACTTTTATAACAGCTAAACTAAACGTTTCCAATGTAAATTTCCACCTTTATATAGTGTAAAAAGACATCCTGAAGCCTGGGCAGTCATTAATTTGATTGTCCAATATTTCCCTTATGAAATAATGCCTCTCATAGCAAATGTGTACAGCGCGAGCTGAAAATGCATTTACAGCACTAAAAAAACAAACTTTTATAACAGCTAAACTAAACGTTTCTAATGTAAATTTCCACCTTTATATAGTGTAAAAAGACATCCTGAAGCCTGGGCAGTCATTAATTTGATTGTCCAATATTTCCCTTATGAGATAATGCCTCTCATAGCAAATGTGTACAGCGCGAGCTGAAAATGCATTTACAGCACTAAAAAAACAAACTTTTATAACAGCTAAACCAAACGTTTCCAATGTAAATTTCCACCTTTATATAGTGTAGAAAGGCATCCTGAAGCCTAGAAAGTCATTAATTTGATTGTCCAGTATTTCCTTCATGAGATATTGCAACACTTAGAAAAGGTGTACAGCGCCAGCAGACAATGAATTTTCAGCACTAAAAAAACGAAACTTCATTAACAGCTAAACCAAATGTTTCCAATGTAAATTTCCACATTTATAGAGTGTAAAAATGCATCCTGAAGCCTGGGCAGTCATTAATTTGATTGTCCAATATTTCCCTTATGAGATAATGCCTCTCATAGCAAATGTGTACAGCGCGAGCTGAAAATGCATTTACAGCACTAAAAAAACAAACTTTTATAACAGCTAAACCAAACGTTTCCAATGTAAATTTCCACCTTTATATAGTGTAGAAAGGCATCCTGAAGCCTGGAAAGTCATTAATTTGATTGTCCAGTATTTCCTTCATGAGATATTGCAACACTTAGAAAAAGTGTACAGCGCCAGCAGACAATGAATTTTCAGCACTAAAAAAACGAAACTTCATTAACAGCTAAACCAAACGTTTCCAATGTAAATTTCCACATTTATAGAGTGTAAAAAGGCATCCTGAAGCCTGGGAAGTCATTAATTTGATTGTCCAGTATTTCCCTTATGAGATAATGCCTCACATAGCAAATGTGTACAGTGCGAGCTGAAAATGCATTTTCAGCACTAAAAAAACTAACTTTTATAACAGCTAAACCAAACGTTTCCAATGTAAATTTCCACCTTTATATAGTGTAAAAAGACATCCTGAAGCCTGGGCAGTCATTAATTTGATTGTCCAGTATTTCCCTTATGCGATAATGCCTCACATAGCAAATGTGTACAGCGCGAGCTGAAAATGCATTTACAGCACTAAAAACCCAAACTTTTATAACAGCTAAACCAAACGTTTCCAATGTAAATTTCCACCTTTATATAGTGTAGAAAGGCATCCTGAAGCCTGGAAGGTCATTAATTTGATTGTCCAGTATTTCCTTCATGAGATATTGCAACACTTAGAAAAGGTGTACAGCGCCAGCAGACAATGAATTTTCAGCACTAAAAAATCGAAACTTCATTAACAGCTAAACCAAACGTTTCCAATGTAAATTTCCACCTTTATATAGTGTAGAAAGGCATCCTGAAGCCTGGAAAGTCATTAATTTGATTGTCCAGTATTTCCTTCATGAGATATTGCAACACTTAGAAAAGGTGTACAGCGCCAGCAGACAATGAATTTTCAGCACTAAAAAAACGAAACTTCCTTCATGAGATATTGCAACACTTAGAAAAGGTGTACAGCGCCAGCAGACAATGAATTTTCAGCACTAAAAAATCGAAACTTCATTAACAGCTAAACCAAACGTTTCCAATGTAAATTTCCACATTTATAGAGTGTAAAAAGGCATCCTGAAGCCTGGGAAGTCATTAATTTGATTGTCCAGTATTTCCCTTATGAGATAATGCCTCACATAGCAAATGTGTACAGTTCGAGCTGAAAATGCATTTACAGCACTAAAAAACCAAACTTTTATAACAGCTAAACCAAACGTTTCCAATGTAAATTTCCACCTTTATATAGTGTAGAAAGGCATCCTGAAGCCTGGAAAGTCATTGATTTGATTGTCCAGTATTTCCTTCATGAGATATTACAACACTTAGAAAAAGTGTACAGCGCCAGCAGACAATGAATTTTCAGCACTAAAAAAACGAAACTTCATTAACAGCTAAACTAAACGTTTCCAATGTAAATTTCCACCTTTATATAGAGTAAAAAGACATCCTGAAGCCTGGGCAGCCATTAATTTGATTGTCCAATATTTCCCTTATGAGATAATGCCTCTCATAGCAAATGTGTACAGCGCGAGCTGAAAATGCATTTACAGCACTAAAAAACCAAACTTTTATAACAGCTAAACCAAACGTTTCCAATGTAAATTTCCACATTTATAGAGTGTAAAAAGGCATCCTGAAGCCTGGGAAGTCATTAATTTGATTGTCCAGTATTTCCCTTATAAGATAATGCCTCACATAGCAAATGTGTACAGCGCGAGCTGAAAATGCATTTTCAGCACTAAAAAACCAAACTTTTATAACAGCTAAACCAAACGTTTCCAATGTAAATTTCCACCTTTATATAGTGTAGAAAGGCATCCTGAAGCCTGGAAAGTGATTAATTTGATTGTCCAGTATTTCCTTCATGAGATATTGCAACACTTAGAAAAAGTGTACAGCGCCAGCAGACAATGAATTTTCAGCACTAAAAAACCGAAACTTCATTAACAGCTAAACTAAACGTTTCCAATGTAAATTTCCACCTTTATATAGTGTAAAAAGACATCCTGAAGCCTGGGCAGTCATTAATTTGATTGTCCAATATTTCCCTTATGAGATAATGCCTCTCATAGCAAATGTGTACAGCGCGAGCTGAAAATGCATTTACAGCACTAAAAAACCAAACTTTTATAACAGCTAAACCAAACGTTTCCAATGTAAATTTCCACCTTTATATAGTGTAGAAAGGCATCCTGAAGCCTGGAAAGTCATTAATTTGATTGTCCAGTATTTCCTTCATGAGATATTGCAACACTTAGAAAAAGTGTACAGCGCCAGCAGACAATGAATTTCCAGCACTAAAAAAACGAAACTTCATTAACAGCTAAACTAAACGTTTCCAATGTAAATTTCCACCTTTATATAGTGTAAAAAGACATCCTGAAGCCTGGGCAGTCATTAATTTGATTGTCCAATATTTCCCTTATGAGATAATGCCTCTCATAGCAAATGTGTACAGCGCGAGCTGAAAATGCATTTACAGCACTAAAAAACCAAACTTTTATAACAGCTAAACCAAACGTTTCCAATGTAAATTTCCACCTTTATATAGTGTAGAAAGGCATCCTGAAGCCTGGAAAGTCATTAATTTGATTGTCCAGTATTTCCTTCATGAGATATTGCAACACTTAGAAAAAGTGTACAGCGCCAGCAGACAATGAATTTTCAGCACTAAAAAAACGAAACTTCATTAACAGCTAAACCAAACGTTTCCAATGTAAATTTCCACATTTATAGAGTGTAAAAAGGCATCCTGAAGCCTGGGAAGTCATTAATTTGATTGTCCAGTATTTCCCTTATGAGATAATGCCTCACATAGCAAATGTGTACAGTGCGAGCTGAAAATGCATTTTCAGCACTAAAAAACCAAACTTTTATAACAGCTAAACTAAACGTTTCCAATGTAAATTTCCACCTTTATATAGTGTAAAAAGACATCCTGAAGCCTGGGCAGTCATTAATTTGATTTTCCAATATTTCCCTTATGAGATAATGCCTCTCATAGCAAATGTGTACAGCGCGAGCTGAAAATGCATTTACAGCACTAAAAAACCAAACTTTTATAACAGCTAAACCAAACGTTTCCAATGTAAATTTCCACCTTTATATAGTGTAGAAAGGCATCCTGAAGCCTGGAAAGTCATTAATTTGATTGTCCAGTATTTCCTTCATGAGATATTGCAACACTTAGAAAAAGTGTACAGCGCCAGCAGACAATGAATTTTCAGCACTAAAAAAACGAAACTTCATTAACAGCTAAACCAAACGTTTCCAATGTAAATTTCCACATTTATAGAGTGTAAAAAGGCATCCTGAAGCCTGGGAAGTCATTAATTTGATTGTCCAGTATTTCCCTTATGAGATAATGCCTCACATAGCAAATGTGTACAGTGCGAGCTGAAAATGCATTTTCAGCACTAAAAAAACAAACTTTTATAACAGCTAAACTAAACGTTTCCAATGTAAATTTCCACCTTTATATAGTGTAAAAAGACATCCTGAAGCCTGGGCAGTCATTAATTTGATTGTCCAATATTTCCCTTATGAGATAATGCCTCTCATAGCAAATGTGTACAGCGCGAGCTGAAAATGCATTTACAGCACTAAAAAAACAAACTTTTATAACAGCTAAACTAAACGTTTCCAATGTAAATTTCCACCTTTATATAGTGTAAAAAGACATCCTGAAGCCTGGGCAGTCATTAATTTGATTGTCCAATATTTCCCTTATGAGATAATGCCTCTCATAGCAAATGTGTACAGCGCGAGCTGAAAATGCATTTACAGCACTAAAAACCCAAACTTTTATAACAGCTAAACCAAACGTTTCCAATGTAAATTTCCACCTTTATATAGTGTAGAAAGGCATCCTGAAGCCTGGAAAGTCATTAATTTGATTGTCCAGTATTTCCTTCATGAGATATTGCAACACTTAGAAAAGGTGTACAGCGCCAGCAGACAATGAATTTTCAGCACTAAAAAAACGAAACTTCATTAACAGCTAAACCAAACGTTTCCAATGTAAATTTCCACATTTATAGAGTGTAAAAATGCATCCTGAAGCCTGGGAAGTCATTAATTTGATTGTCCAGTATTTCCCTTATGAGATAATGCCTCACATAGCAAATGTGTACAGTGCAAGCTGAAAATGCATTTTCAGCACTAAAAAACCAAACTTTTATAACAGCTAAACCAAACGTTTCCAATGTAAATTTCCACCTTTATATAGTGTAAAAAGACATCCTGAAGCCTGGGCAGTCATTAATTTGATTGTCCAATATTTCCCTTATGAGATAATGCCTCTCATAGCAAATGTGTACAGCGCGAGCTGAAAATGCATTTACAGCACTAAAAAACCAAACTTTTATAACAGCTAAACCAAACGTTTCCAATGTAAATTTCCACCTTTATATAGTGTAGAAAGGCATCCTGAAGCCTGGAAAGTCATTAATTTGATTGTCCAGTATTTCCTTCATGAGATATTGCAACACTTAGAAAAAGTGTACAGCGCCAGTAGACAATGAATTTTCAGCACTAAAAAAACGAAACTTCATTAACAGCTAAACTAAACGTTTCCAATGTAAATTTCCACCTTTATATAGTGTAAAAAGACATCCTGAAGCCTGGGCAGTCATTAATTTGATTGTCCAATATTTCCCTTATGAGATAATGCCTCTCATAGCAAATGTGTACAGCGCGAGCTGAAAATGCATTTACAGCACTAAAAAACCAAACTTTTATAACAGCTAAACCAAACGTTTCCAATGTAAATTTCCACCTTTATATAGTGTAGAAAGGCATCCTGGAGCCTGGAAAGTCATTAATTTGATTGTCCAGTATTTCCTTCATGAGATATTGCAACACTTAGAAAAAGTGTACAGCGCCAGCAGACAATGAATTTTCAGCACTAAAAAACCAAACTTTTATAACAGCTAAACCAAACGTTTCCAATGTAAATTTCCACCTTTATATAGTGTAAAAAGACATCCTGAAGCCTGGGCAGTCATTAATTTGATTGTCCAGTATTTCCCTTATGAGATAATGCCTCACATAGCAAATGTGTACAGCGCGAGCTGAAAATGCATTTACAGCACTAAAAAAACAAACTTTTATAACAGCTAAACCAAACGTTTCCAATGTAAATTTCCACCTTTATATAGTGTAGAAAGGCATCCTGAAGCCTGGAAAGTCATTAATTTGATTGTCCAGTATTTCCTACATGAGATATTGCAAAACTTAGAAAAAGTGTACAGCGCCAGCAGACAATGAATTTTCAGCACTAAAAAAACGAAACTTCATTAACAGCTAAACCAAACGTTTCCAATGTAAATTTCCACATTTATAGAGTGTAAAAAGGCATCCTGAAGCCTGGGAAGTCATTAATTTGATTGTCCAGTATTTCCCTTATGAGATAATGCCTCACATAGCAAATGTGTACAGCGCGAGCTGAAAATGCATTTACAGCACTAAAAAACCAAACTTTTATAACAGCTAAACCAAACGTTTCCAATGTAAATTTCCACCTTTATATAGTGTAGAAAGGCATCCTGAAGCCTGGAAAGTGATTAATTTGATTGTCCAGTATTTTCTTCATGAGATATTGCAACACTTAGAAAAAGTGTACAGCGCCAGCAGACAATGAATTTTCAGCACTAAAAAACCGAAACTTCATTAACAGCTAAACTAAACGTTTCCAATGTAAATTTCCACCTTTATATAGTGTAAAAAGACATCCTGAAGCCTGGGCAGTCATTAATTTGATTGTCCAATATTTCCCTTATGAGATAATGCCTCTCATAGCAAATGTGTACAGCGCGAGCTGAAAATGCATTTACAGCACTAAAAAACCAAACTTTTATAACAGCTAAACCAAACGTTTCCAATGTAAATTTCCACCTTTATATAGTGTAGAAAGGCATCCTGAAGCCTGGAAAGTCATTAATTTGATTGTCCAGTATTTCCTTCATGAGATATTGCAACACTTAGAAAAAGTGTACAGCGCCAGCAGACAATGAATTTCCAGCACTAAAAAAACGAAACTTCATTAACAGCTAAACTAAACGTTTCCAATGTAAATTTCCACCTTTATATAGTGTAAAAAGACATCCTGAAGCCTGGGCAGTCATTAATTTGATTGTCCAATATTTCCCTTATGAGATAATGCCTCTCATAGCAAATGTGTACAGCGCGAGCTGAAAATGCATTTACAGCACTAAAAAACCAAACTTTTATAACAGCTAAACCAAACGTTTCCAATGTAAATTTCCACCTTTATATAGTGTAGAAAGGCATCCTGAAGCCTGGAAAGTCATTAATTTGATTGTCCAGTATTTCCTTCATGAGATATTGCAACACTTAGAAAAAGTGTACAGCGCCAGCAGACAATGAATTTTCAGCACTAAAAAAACGAAACTTCATTAACAGCTAAACCAAACGTTTCCAATGTAAATTTCCACATTTATAGAGTGTAAAAAGGCATCCTGAAGCCTGGGAAGTCATTAATTTGATTGTCCAGTATTTCCCTTATGAGATAATGCCTCACATAGCAAATGTGTACAGTGCGAGCTGAAAATGCATTTTCAGCACTAAAAAACCAAACTTTTATAACAGCTAAACCAAACGTTTCCAATGTAAATTTCCACCTTTATATAGTGTAAAAAGACATCCTGAAGCCTGGGCAGTCATTAATTTGATTGTCCAGTATTTCCCTTATGAGATAATGCCTCACATAGCAAATGTGTACAGCGCGAGCTGAAAATGCATTTACAGCACTAAAAAAACAAACTTTTATAACAGCTAAACTAAACGTTTCCAATGTAAATTTCCACCTTTATATTGTGTAAAAAGACATCCTGAAGCCTGGGCAGTCATTAATTTGATTGTCCAATATTTCCCTTATGAGATAATGCCTCTCATAGCAAATGTGTACAGCGCGAGCTGAAAATGCATTTACAGCACTAAAAAACCAAACTTTTATAACAGCTAAACCAAACGTTTCCAATGTAAATTTCCACCTTTATATAGTGTAGAAAGGCATCCTGAAGCCTGGAAAGTCATTAATTTGATTGTCCAGTATTTCCTTCATGAGATATTGCAACACTTAGAAAAAGTGTACAGCGCCAGCAGACAATGAATTTTCAGCACTAAAAAAACGAAACTTCATTAACAGCTAAACCAAACGTTTCCAATGTAAATTTCCACATTTATAGAGTGTAAAAAGGCATCCTGAAGCCTGGGAAGTCATTAATTTGATTGTCCAGTATTTCCCTTATGAGATAATGCCTCACATAGCAAATGTGTACAGTGCGAGCTGAAAATGCATTTTCAGCACTAAAAAAACAAACTTTTATAACAGCTAAACTAAACGTTTCCAATGTAAATTTCCACCTTTATATAGTGTAAAAAGACATCCTGAAGCCTGGGCAGTCATTAATTTGATTGTCCAATATTTCCCTTATGAGATAATGCCTCTCATAGCAAATGTGTACAGCGCGAGCTGAAAATGCATTTACAGCACTAAAAAAACAAACTTTTATAACAGCTAAACTAAACGTTTCCAATGTAAATTTCCACCTTTATATAGTGTAAAAAGACATCCTGAAGCCTGGGCAGTCATTAATTTGATTGTCCAATATTTCCCTTATGAGATAATGCCTCTCATAGCAAATGTGTACAGCGCGAGCTGAAAATGCATTTACAGCACTAAAAACCCAAACTTTTATAACAGCTAAACCAAACGTTTCCAATGTAAATTTCCACCTTTATATAGTGTAGAAAGGCATCCTGAAGCCTGGAAAGTCATTAATTTGATTGTCCAGTATTTCCTTCATGAGATATTGCAACACTTAGAAAAGGTGTACAGCGCCAGCAGACAATGAATTTTCAGCACTAAAAAAACGAAACTTCATTAACAGCTAAACCAAACGTTTCCAATGTAAATTTCCACATTTATAGAGTGTAAAAATGCATCCTGAAGCCTGGGAAGTCATTAATTTGATTGTCCAGTATTTCCCTTATGAGATAATGCCTCACATAGCAAATGTGTACAGTGCAAGCTGAAAATGCATTTTCAGCACTAAAAAACCAAACTTTTATAACAGCTAAACCAAACGTTTCCAATGTAAATTTCCACCTTTATATAGTGTAAAAAGACATCCTGAAGCCTGGGCAGTCATTAATTTGATTGTCCAATATTTCCCTTATGAGATAATGCCTCTCATAGCAAATGTGTACAGCGCGAGCTGAAAATGCATTTACAGCACTAAAAAACCAAACTTTTATAACAGCTAAACCAAACGTTTCCAATGTAAATTTCCACCTTTATATAGTGTAGAAAGGCATCCTGAAGCCTGGAAAGTCATTAATTTGATTGTCCAGTATTTCCTTCATGAGATATTGCAACACTTAGAAAAAGTGTACAGCGCCAGTAGACAATGAATTTTCAGCACTAAAAAAACGAAACTTCATTAACAGCTAAACTAAACGTTTCCAATGTAAATTTCCACCTTTATATAGTGTAAAAAGACATCCTGAAGCCTGGGCAGTCATTAATTTGATTGTCCAATATTTCCCTTATGAGATAATGCCTCTCATAGCAAATGTGTACAGCGCGAGCTGAAAATGCATTTACAGCACTAAAAAACCAAACTTTTATAACAGCTAAACCAAACGTTTCCAATGTAAATTTCCACCTTTATATAGTGTAGAAAGGCATCCTGGAGCCTGGAAAGTCATTAATTTGATTGTCCAGTATTTCCTTCATGAGATATTGCAACACTTAGAAAAAGTGTACAGCGCCAGCAGACAATGAATTTTCAGCACTAAAAAAACCAAACTTTTATAACAGCTAAACCAAACGTTTCCAATGTAAATTTCCACCTTTATATAGTGTAAAAAGACATCCTGAAGCCTGGGCAGTCATTAATTTGATTGTCCAGTATTTCCCTTATGAGAAAATGCCTCACATAGCAAATGTGTACAGCGCGAGCTGAAAATGCATTTACAGCACTAAAAAAACAAACTTTTATAACAGCTAAACCAAACGTTTCCAATGTAAATTTCCACCTTTATATAGTGTAGAAAGGCATCCTGAAGCCTGGAAAGTCATTAATTTGATTGTCCAGTATTTCCTACATGAGATATTGCAAAACTTAGAAAAAGTGTACAGCGCCAGCAGACAATGAATTTTCAGCACTAAAAAAACGAAACTTCATTAACAGCTAAACCAAACGTTTCCAATGTAAATTTCCACATTTATAGAGTGTAAAAAGGCATCCTGAAGCCTGGGAAGTCATTAATTTGATTGTCCAGTATTTCCCTTATGAGATAATGCCTCACATAGCAAATGTGTACAGCGCGAGCTGAAAATGCATTTACAGCACTAAAAAACCAAACTTTTATAACAGCTAAACCAAACGTTTCCAATGTAAATTTCCACCTTTATATAGTGTAGAAAGGCATCCTGAAGCCTGGAAAGTGATTAATTTGATTGTCCAGTATTTCCTTCATGAGATATTGCAACACTTAGAAAAAGTGTACAGCGCCAGTAGACAATGAATTTTCAGCACTAAAAAACCGAAACTTCATTAACAGCTAAACTAAACGTTTCCAATGTAAATTTCCACCTTTATATAGTGTAAAAAGACATCCTGAAGCCTGGGCAGTCATTAATTTGATTGTCCAATATTTCCCTTATGAGATAATGCCTCTCATAGCAAATGTGTACAGCGCGAGCTGAAAATGCATTTACAGCACTAAAAAACCAAACTTTTATAACAGCTAAACCAAACGTTTCCAATGTAAATTTCCACCTTTATATAGTGTAGAAAGGCATCCTGAAGCCTGGAAAGTCATTAATTTGATTGTCCAGTATTTCCTTCATGAGATATTGCAACACTTAGAAAAAGTGTACAGCGCCAGCAGACAATGAATTTCCAGCACTAAAAAAACGAAACTTCATTAACAGCTAAACTAAACGTTTCCAATGTAAATTTCCACCTTTATATAGTGTAAAAAGACATCCTGAAGCCTGGGCAGTCATTAATTTGATTGTCCAATATTTCCCTTTTGAGATAATGCCTCTCATAGCAAATGTGTACAGCGCGAGCTGAAAATGCATTTACAGCACTAAAAAACCAAACTTTTATAACAGCTAAACCAAACGTTTCCAATGTAAATTTCCACCTTTATATAGTGTAGAAAGGCATCCTGAAGCCTGGAAAGTCATTAATTTGATTGTCCAGTATTTCCTTCATGAGATATTGCAACACTTAGAAAAAGTGTACAGCGCCAGCAGACAATGAATTTTCAGCACTAAAAAAACGAAACTTCATTAACAGCTAAACCAAACGTTTCCAATGTAAATTTCCACATTTATAGAGTGTAAAAAGGCATCCTGAAGCCTGGGAAGTCATTAATTTGATTGTCCAGTATTTCCCTTATGAGATAATGCCTCACATAGCAAATGTGTACAGTGCGAGCTGAAAATGCATTTTCAGCACTAAAAAACCAAACTTTTATAACAGCTAAACCAAACGTTTCCAATGTAAATTTCCACCTTTATATAGTGTAAAAAGACATCCTGAAGCCTGGGCAGTCATTAATTTGATTGTCCAGTATTTCCCTTATGAGATAATGCCTCACATAGCAAATGTGTACAGCGCGAGCTGAAAATGCATTTACAGCACTAAAAAAACAAACTTTTATAACAGCTAAACTAAACGTTTCCAATGTAAATTTCCACCTTTATATTGTGTAAAAAGACATCCTGAAGCCTGGGCAGTCATTAATTTGATTGTCCAATATTTCCCTTATGAGATAATGCCTCTCATAGCAAATGTGTACAGCGCGAGCTGAAAATGCATTTACAGCACTAAAAAACCAAACTTTTATAACAGCTAAACCAAACGTTTCCAATGTAAATTTCCACCTTTATATAGTGTAGAAAGGCATCCTGAAGCCTGGAAAGTCATTAATTTGATTGTCCAGTATTTCCTTCATGAGATATTGCAACACTTAGAAAAAGTGTACAGCGCCAGCAGACAATGAATTTTCAGCACTAAAAAAACGAAACTTCATTAACAGCTAAACCAAACGTTTCCAATGTAAATTTCCACATTTATAGAGTGTAAAAAGGCATCCTGAAGCCTGGGAAGTCATTAATTTGATTGTCCAGTATTTCCCTTATGAGATAATGCCTCACATAGCAAATGTGTACAGTGCGAGCTGAAAATGCATTTTCAGCACTAAAAAAACAAACTTTTATAACAGCTAAACTAAACGTTTCCAATGTAAATTTCCACCTTTATATAGTGTAAAAAGACATCCTGAAGCCTGGGCAGTCATTAATTTGATTGTCCAATATTTCCCTTATGAGATAATGCCTCTCATAGCAAATGTGTACAGCGCGAGCTGAAAATGCATTTACAGCACTAAAAAAACAAACTTTTATAACAGCTAAACTAAACGTTTCCAATGTAAATTTCCACCTTTATATAGTGTAAAAAGACATCCTGAAGCCTGGGCAGTCATTAATTTGATTGTCCAATATTTCCCTTATGAGATAATGCCTCTCATAGCAAATGTGTACAGCGCGAGCTGAAAATGCATTTACAGCACTAAAAACCCAAACTTTTATAACAGCTAAACCAAACGTTTCCAATGTAAATTTCCACCTTTATATAGTGTAGAAAGGCATCCTGAAGCCTGGAAAGTCATTAATTTGATTGTCCAGTATTTCCTTCATGAGATATTGCAACACTTAGAAAAGGTGTACAGCGCCAGCAGACAATGAATTTTCAGCACTAAAAAAACGAAACTTCATTAACAGCTAAACCAAACGTTTCCAATGTAAATTTCCACATTTATAGAGTGTAAAAATGCATCCTGAAGCCTGGGAAGTCATTAATTTGATTGTCCAGTATTTCCCTTATGAGATAATGCCTCACATAGCAAATGTGTACAGTGCAAGCTGAAAATGCATTTTCAGCACTAAAAAACCAAACTTTTATAACAGCTAAACCAAACGTTTCCAATGTAAATTTCCACCTTTATATAGTGTAAAAAGACATCCTGAAGCCTGGGCAGTCATTAATTTGATTGTCCAATATTTCCCTTATGAGATAATGCCTCTCATAGCAAATGTGTACAGCGCGAGCTGAAAATGCATTTACAGCACTAAAAAACCAAACTTTTATAACAGCTAAACCAAACGTTTCCAATGTAAATTTCCACCTTTATATAGTGTAGAAAGGCATCCTGAAGCCTGGAAAGTCATTAATTTGATTGTCCAGTATTTCCTTCATGAGATATTGCAACACTTAGAAAAAGTGTACAGCGCCAGTAGACAATGAATTTTCAGCACTAAAAAAACGAAACTTCATTAACAGCTAAACTAAACGTTTCCAATGTAAATTTCCACCTTTATATAGTGTAAAAAGACATCCTGAAGCCTGGGCAGTCATTAATTTGATTGTCCAATATTTCCCTTATGAGATAATGCCTCTCATAGCAAATGTGTACAGCGCGAGCTGAAAATGCATTTACAGCACTAAAAAACCAAACTTTTATAACAGCTAAACCAAACGTTTCCAATGTAAATTTCCACCTTTATATAGTGTAGAAAGGCATCCTGGAGCCTGGAAAGTCATTAATTTGATTGTCCAGTATTTCCTTCATGAGATATTGCAACACTTAGAAAAAGTGTACAGCGCCAGCAGACAATGAATTTTCAGCACTAAAAAAACCAAACTTTTATAACAGCTAAACCAAACGTTTCCAATGTAAATTTCCACCTTTATATAGTGTAAAAAGACATCCTGAAGCCTGGGCAGTCATTAATTTGATTGTCCAGTATTTCCCTTATGAGATAATGCCTCACATAGCAAATGTGTACAGCGCGAGCTGAAAATGCATTTACAGCACTAAAAAAACAAACTTTTATAACAGCTAAACCAAACGTTTCCAATGTAAATTTCCACCTTTATATAGTGTAGAAAGGCATCCTGAAGCCTGGAAAGTCATTAATTTGATTGTCCAGTATTTCCTACATGAGATATTGCAAAACTTAGAAAAAGTGTACAGCGCCAGCAGACAATGAATTTTCAGCACTAAAAAAACGAAACTTCATTAACAGCTAAACCAAACGTTTCCAATGTAAATTTCCACATTTATAGAGTGTAAAAAGGCATCCTGAAGCCTGGGAAGTCATTAATTTGATTGTCCAGTATTTCCCTTATGAGATAATGCCTCACATAGCAAATGTGTACAGCGCGAGCTGAAAATGCATTTACAGCACTAAAAAACCAAACTTTTATAACAGCTAAACCAAACGTTTCCAATGTAAATTTCCACCTTTATATAGTGTAGAAAGGCATCCTGAAGCCTGGAAAGTGATTAATTTGATTGTCCAGTATTTCCTTCATGAGATATTGCAACACTTAGAAAAAGTGTACAGCGCCAGTAGACAATGAATTTTCAGCACTAAAAAACCGAAACTTCATTAACAGCTAAACTAAACGTTTCCAATGTAAATTTCCACCTTTATATAGTGTAAAAAGACATCCTGAAGCCTGGGCAGTCATTAATTTGATTGTCCAATATTTCCCTTATGAGATAATGCCTCTCATAGCAAATGTGTACAGCGCGAGCTGAAAATGCATTTACAGCACTAAAAAACCAAACTTTTATAACAGCTAAACCAAACGTTTCCAATGTAAATTTCCACCTTTATATAGTGTAGAAAGGCATCCTGAAGCCTGGAAAGTCATTAATTTGATTGTCCAGTATTTCCTTCATGAGATATTGCAACACTTAGAAAAAGTGTACAGCGCCAGCAGACAATGAATTTCCAGCACTAAAAAAACGAAACTTCATTAACAGCTAAACTAAACGTTTCCAATGTAAATTTCCACCTTTATATAGTGTAAAAAGACATCCTGAAGCCTGGGCAGTCATTAATTTGATTGTCCAATATTTCCCTTTTGAGATAATGCCTCTCATAGCAAATGTGTACAGCGCGAGCTGAAAATGCATTTACAGCACTAAAAAACCAAACTTTTATAACAGCTAAACTAAACGTTTCCAATGTAAATTTCCACCTTTATATAGTGTAGAAAGGCATCCTGAAGCCTGGAAAGTCATTAATTTGATTGTCCAGTATTTCCTTCATGAGATATTGCAACACTTAGAAAAAGTGTACAGCGCCAGCAGACAATGAATTTTCAGCACTAAAAAAACGAAACTTCATTAACAGCTAAACCAAACGTTTCCAATGTAAATTTCCACATTTATAGAGTGTAAAAAGGCATCCTGAAGCCTGGGAAGTCATTAATTTGATTGTCCAGTATTTCCCTTATGAGATAATGCCTCACATAGCAAATGTGTACAGTGCGAGCTGAAAATGCATTTTCAGCACTAAAAAACCAAACTTTTATAACAGCTAAACCAAAAGTTTCCAATGTAAATTTCCACCTTTATATAGTGTAAAAAGACATCCTGAAGCCTGGGCAGTCATTAATTTGATTGTCCAGTATTTCCCTTATGAGATAATGCCTCACATAGCAAATGTGTACAGCGCGAGCTGAAAATGCATTTACAGCACTAAAAAAACAAACTTTTATAACAGCTAAACTAAACGTTTCCAATGTAAATTTCCACCTTTATATAGTGTAAAAAGACATCCTGAAGCCTGGGCAGTCATTAATTTGATTGTCCAATATTTCCCTTATGAGATAATGCCTCTCATAGCAAATGTGTACAGCGCGAGCTGAAAATGCATTTACAGCACTAAAAACCCAAACTTTTATAACAGCTAAACCAAACGTTTCCAATGTAAATTTCCACCTTTATATAGTGTAGAAAGGCATCCTGAAGCCTGGAAAGTCATTAATTTGATTGTCCAGTATTTCCTTCATGAGATATTGCAACACTTAGAAAAGGTGTACAGCGCCAGCAGACAATGAATTTACAGCACTAAAAAACCAAACTTTTATAACAGCTAAACCAAACGTTTCCAATGTAAATTTCCACCTTTATATAGTGTAGAAAGGCATCCTGAAGCCTGGAAAGTCATTAATTTGATTGTCCAGTATTTCCTTCATAAGATATTGCAACACTTAGAAAAAGTGTACAGCGCCAGGAGACAATGAATTTTCAGCACTAAAAAACCGAAACTTCATTAACAGCTAAACTAAACGTTTCCAATGTAAATTTCCACCTTTATATAGTGTAAAAAGACATCCTGAAGCCTGGGCAGCCATTAATTTGATTGTCCAATATTTCCCTTATGAGATAATGCCTCTCATAGCAAATGTGTACAGCGCGAGCTGAAAATGCATTTACAGCACTAAAAAACCAAACTTTTATAACAGCTAAACCAAACGTTTCCAATGTAAATTTCCACCTTTATATAGTGTAGAAAGGCATCCTGAAGCCTGGAAAGTCATTGATTTGATTGTCCAGTATTTCCTTCATGAGATATTGCAACACTTAGAAAAAGTGTACAGCGCCAGCAGACAATGAATTTTCAGCACTAAAAAAACGAAACTTCATTAACAGCTAAACTAAACGTTTCCAATGTAAATTTCCACCTTTATATAGAGTAAAAAGACATCCTGAAGCCTGGGCAGCCATTTATTTGATTGTCCAATATTTCCCTTATGAGATAATGCCTCTCATAGCAAATGTGTACAGCGCGAGCTGAAAATGCATTTACAGCACTAAAAAACCAAACTTTTATAACAGCTAAACCAAACGTTTCCAATGTAAATTTCCACCTTTATATAGTGTAAAAAGACATCCTGAAGCCTGGGCAGTCATTAATTTGATTGTCCAATATTTCCCTTATGAGATAATGCCTCTCATAGCAAATGTGTACAGCGCGAGCTGAAAATGCATTTACAGCACTAAAAAAACCAAACTTTTATAACAGCTAAACCAAACGTTTCCAATGTAAATTTCCACCTTTATATAGTGTAGAAAGGCACCCTGAAGCCTGGAAAGTCATTAATTTGATTGTCCAGTATTTCCTTCATGAGATATTGCAACACTTAGAAAAAGTGTACAGCGCCAGCAGACAATGAATTTTCAGCACTAAAAAAACGAAACTTCATTAACAGCTAAACCAAACGTTTCCAATGTAAATTTCCACATTTATAGAGTGTAAAAAGGCATCCTGAAGCCTGGGAAGTCATTAATTTGATTGTCCAGTATTTCCCTTATGAGATAATGCCTCACATAGCAAATGTGTACAGTGCGAGCTGAAAATGCATTTTCAGCACTAAAAAACCAAACTTTTATAACAGCTAAACCAAACGTTTCCAATGTAAATTTCCACCTTTATATAGTGTAAAAAGACATCCTGAAGCCTGGGCAGTCATTAATTCGATTGTCCAATATTTCCTTTATGAGATAATGCCTCTCATAGGCAAATGTGTACAGCGCGAGCTGAAAATGCATTTACAGCACTAAAAAACCAAACTTTTATAACAGCTAAACCAAACTTTCCAATGTAAATTTCCACCTTTATATAGTGTAAAAAGGCATCCTGAAGCCTGGGAAGTCATTAATTTGATTGTCCAGTATTTCCCTTATGAGATAATGCCTCACATAGCAAATGTGTACAGTGCGAGCTGAAAATGCATTTTCAGCACTAAAAAAACGAAACTTCATTAACAGCTAAACCAAACGTTTCCAATGTAAATTTCCACATTTATAGAGTGTAAAAAGGCATCCCGAAGCCTGGGAAGTCATTAATTTGATTGTCCAGTATTTCCCTTATGAGATAATGCCTCACATAGCAAATGTGTACAGTGCGAGCTGAAAATGCATTTTCAGCACTAAAAAACCAAACTTTTATAACAGCGAAACCAAACGTTTCCAATGTAAATTTCCACCTTTATATAGTGTAAAAAGACATCCTGAAGCCTGGGCAGTCATTAATTTGATTGTCCAAAATTTCCCTTATGAGATAATGCCTCTCATAGCAAATGTGTACAGCGCGAGCTGAAAATGCATTTACAGCACTAAAAAACCAAACTTTTATAACAGCTAAACCAAACGTTTCCAATGTAAATTTCTACCTTTATATAGTGTAGAAAGGCATCCTGAAGCCTGGAAAGTCATTAATTTGATTGTCCAGTATTTCCTTCATGAGATATTGCAACACTTAGAAAAAGTGTACAGCGCCAGCAGACAATGAATTTTCAGCACTAAAAAAACGAAACTTCATTAACAGCTAAACTAAACGTTTCCAATGTAAATTTCCACCTTTATATAGTGTAAAAAGACATCCTGAAGCCTGGGCAGTCATTAATTTGATTGTCCAATATTTCCCTTATGAGATAATGCCTCTCATAGCAAATGTGTACAGCGCGAGCTGAAAATGCATTTACAGCACTAAAAACCCAAACTTTTATAACAGCTAAACCAAACGTTTCCAATGTAAATTTCCACCTTTATATAGTGTAGAAAGGCATCTTGAAGCCTGGAAAGTCATTAATTTGATTGTCCAGTATTTCCTTCATGAGATATTGCAACACTTAGAAAAGGTGTACAGCGCCAGCAGACAATGAATTTTCAGCACTAAAAAACGAAACTTCATTAACAGCTAAACCAAACGTTTCCAATGTAAATTTCCACATTTATAGAGTGTAAAAAGGCATCCTGAAGCCTGGGAAGTCATTAATTTGATTGTCCAGTATTTCCCTTATGAGATAATGCCTCACATAGCAAATGTGTACAGTGCGAGCTGAAAATGCATTTTCAGCACTAAAAAACCAAACTTTTATAACAGCTAAACCAAACGTTTCCAATGTAAATTTCCACCTTTATATAGTGTAAAAAGACATCCTGAAGCCTGGGCAGTCATTAATTCGATTGTCCAATATTTCCTTTATGAGATAATGCCTCTCATAGCAAATGTGTACAGCGCGAGCTGAAAATGCATTAACAGCACTAAAAAACCAAACTTTTATAACAGCTAATCCAAACGTTTCCAATGTAAATTTTCACCTTTATATAGTGTAAAAAGGCATCCTGAAGCATGGAAAGTCATTAATTTGATTGTCCAGTATTTCCTTCATGAGATAATGCCTCACATAGCAAATGTGTACAGTGCGAGCTGAAAATGCATTTTCAGCACTAAAAAACCAAACTTTTATAACAGCTAAACCAAACGTTTCCAATGTAAATTCCACCTTTATATAGTGTAAAAAGACATCCTGAAGCCTGGGCAGTCATTAATTTGATTGTCCAATATTTCCCTTATGAGATAATGCCTCTCATAGCAAATGTGTACAGCGCGAGCTGAAAATGCATTTACAGCACTAAAAAACCAAACTTTTATAACAGCTAAACCAAACGTTTCCAATGTAAATTTCCACCTTTATATAGTGTAGAAAGGCATCCTGAAGCCTGGAAAGTCATTAATTTGATTGTCCAGTATTTCCTTCATAAGATATTGCAACACTTAGAAAAAGTGTACAGCGCCAGGAGACAATGAATTTTCAGCACTAAAAAACCGAAACTTCATTAACAGCTAAACTAAACGTTTCCAATGTAAATTTCCACCTTTATATAGTGTAAAAAGGCATCCTGAAGCCTGGGCAGCCATTAATTTGATTGTCCAATATTTCCCTTATGAGATAATGCCTCTCATAGCAAATGTGTACAGCGCGAGCTGAAAATGCATTTACAGCACTAAAAAACCAAACTTTTATAACAGCTAAACCAAACGTTTCCAATGTAAATTTCCACCTTTATATAGTGTAAAAAGACATCCTGAAGCCTGGGCAGTCATTAATTTGATTGTCCAGTATTTCCCTTATGAGATAATGCCTCACATAGCAAATGTGTACAGCGCGAGCTGAAAATGCATTTACAGCACTAAAAAAACAAACTTTTATAACAGCTAAACTAAACGTTTCCAATGTAAATTTCCACCTTTATATAGTGTAAAAAGACATCCTGAAGCCTGGGCAGCCATTAATTTGATTGTCCAATATTTCCCTTATGAGATAATGCCTCTCATAGCAAATGTGTACAGCGCGAGCTGAAAATGCATTTACAGCACTAAAAAAACAAACTTTTATAACAGCTAAACCAAACGTTTCCAATGTAAATTTCCACCTTTATATAGTGTAGAAAGGCATCCTGAAGCCTGGAAAGTCATTAATTTGATTGTCCAGTATTTCCTTCATGAGATATTGCAACACTTAGAAAAAGTGTACAGCGCCAGCAGACAATGAATTTTCAGCACTAAAAAAACGAAACTTCATTAACAGCTAAACCAAACGTTTCCAATGTAAATTTCCACATTTATAGAGTGTAAAAAGGCATCCTGAAGCCTGGGAAGTCATTAATTTGATTGTCCAGTATTTCCCTTATGAGATAATGCCTCACATTGCAAATGTGTACAGTGCGAGCTGAAAATGCATTTTCAGCACTAAAAAACCAAACTTTTATAACAGCTAAACCAAACGTTTCCAATGTAAATTTCCACCTTTATATAGTGTAAAAAGACATCCTGAAGCCTGGGCAGTCATTAATTTGATTGTCCAGTATTTCCCTTATGAGATAATGCCTCACATAGCAAATGTGTACAGTGCGAGCTGAAAATGCATTTTCAGCACGAAAAAAACCAAACTTTTATAACAACTAAACCAAACGTTTCCAATGTAAATTTCCACCTTTATATAGTGTAAAAAGACATCCTGGAGCCTGGGCAGTCATTAATTTGATTGTCCAATATTTCCCTTATGAGATAATGCCTCTCATAGCAAATGTGTACAGCGCGAGCTGAAAATGCATTTACAGCACTAAAAAAACAAACTTTTATAACAGCTAAACCAAACGTTTCCAATGTACATTTCCACCTTTATATAGTGTAGAAAGGCATCCTGAAGCCTGGAAAGTCATTAATTTGATTGTCCAGTATTTCCTTCATGAGATATTGCAACACTTAGAAAAAGTGTACAGCGCCAGCAGACAATGAATTTTCAGCACTAAAAAAACGAAACTTCATTAACAGCTGAACTAAACGTTTCCAATGTAAATTTCCACCTTTATATAGTGTAAAAAGACATCCTGAAGCCTGGGCAGTCATTAATTTGATTGTCCAATATTTCCCTTATGAGATAATGCCTCTCATAGCAAATGTGTACAGCGCGAGCTGAAAATGCATTTACAGCACTAAAAAACCAAACTTTTATAACAGCTAAACCAAACGTTTCCAATGTAAATTTCCACCTTTATATAGTGTAGAAAGGCATCCTGAAGCCTGGAAAGTCATTAATTTGATTATCCAGTATTTCCTTCATGAGATATTGCAACACTTAGAAAAAGTGTACAGCGCCAGCAGACAATGAATTTTCAGCACAAAAAAAACGAAACTTCATTAACAGCTAAACCAAACGTTTCCAATGTAAATTTCCACATTTATAGAGTGTAAAAAGGCATCCTGAAGCCTGGGAAGTCATTAATTTGATTGTCCAGTATTTCCCTTATGAGATAATGCCTCACATAGCAAATGTGTACAGTGCGAGCTGAAAATGCATTTTCAGCACTAAAAAACCAAACTTTTATAACAGCTAAACCAAACGTTTCCAATGTAAATTTCCACCTTTATATAGTGTAAAAAGACATCCTGAAGCCTGGGCAGTCATTAATTTGATTGTCCAGTATTTCCCTTATGAGATAATGCCTCACATAGCAAATGTGTACAGCGCGAGCTGAAAATGCATTTACAGCACTAAAAAAACAAACTTTTATAACAGCTAAACTAAACGTTTCCAATGTAAATTTCCACCTTTATATAGTGTAAAAAGACATCCTGAAGCCTGGGCAGTCATTAATTTGATTGTCCAATATTTCGCTTATGAGATAATGCCTCTCATAGCAAATGTGTACAGCGCGAGCTGAAAATGCATTTACAGGACTAAAAACCCAAACTTTTATAACAGCTAAACCAAACGTTTCCAATGTAAATTTCCACCTTTATATAGTGTAGAAAGGCATCTTGAAGCCTGGAAAGTCATTAATTTGATTGTCCAGTATTTCCTTCATGAGATATTGCAACACTTAGAAAAGGTGTACAGCGCCAGCAGACAATGAATTTTCAGCACTAAAAAAACGAAACTTCATTAACAGCTAAACCAAACGTTTCCAATGTAAATTTCCACATTTATAGAGTGTAAAAAGGCATCCTGAAAGCCCCGGAAGTCATTAATTTGATTGTCCAGTATTTCCCTTATGAGATAATGCCTCACATAGCAAATGTGTACAGTGCGAGCTGAAAATGCATTTTCAGCACTAAAAAACCAAACTTTTATAACAGCTAAACCAAACGTTTCCAATGTAAATTTCCACCTTTATATAGTGTAAAAAGACATCCTGAAGCCTGGGCAGTCATTAATTCGATTGTCCAATATTTCCTTTATGAGATAATGCCTCTCATTGCAAATGTGTACAGCGCGAGCTGAAAATGCATTTACAGCACTAAAAAACCAAACTTTTATAACAGCTAAACCAAACGTTTCCAATGTAAATTTCCACCTTTATATAGTGTAAAAAGGCATCCTGAAGCCTGGAAAGTCATTAATTTGATTGTCCAGTATTTCCTTCATGAGATAATGCCTCACATAGCAAATGTGTACAGTGCGAGCTGAAAATGCATTTTCAGCACTAAAAAACCAAACTTTTATAACAGCTAAACCAAACGTTTCCAATGTAAATTCCACCTTTATATAGTGTAAAAAGACATCCTGAAGCCTGGGCAGTCATTAATTTGATTGTCCAATATTTCCCTTTTGAGATAATGCCTCTCATAGCAAATGTGTACAGCGCGAGCTGAAAATGCATTTACAGCACTAAAAAACCAAACTTTTATAACAGCTAAACCAAACGTTTCCAATGTAAATTTCCACCTTTATATAGTGTAGAAAGGCATCCTGAAGCCTGGAAAGTCATTAATTTGATTGTCCAGTATTTCCTTCATGAGATATTGCAACACTTAGAAAAAGTGTACAGCGCCAGGAGACAATGAATTTTCAGCACTAAAAAACCGAAACTTCATTAACAGCTAAACTAAACGTTTCCAATGTAAATTTCCACCTTTATATAGTGTAAAAAGACATCCTGAAGCCTGGGCAGCCATTAATTTGATTGTCCAATATTTCCCTTATGAGATAATGCCTCTCATAGCAAATGTGTACAGCGCGAGCTGAAAATGCATTTACAGCACTAAAAAACCAAACTTTTATAACAGCTAAACCAAACGTTTCCAATGTAAATTTCCACCTTTATATAGTGTAAAAAGACATCCTGAAGCCTGGGCAGTCATTAATTTGATTGTCCAATATTTCCCTTATGAGATAATGCCTCTCATAGCAAATGTGTACAGCGCGAGCTGAAAATGCATTTACAGCACTAAAAAACCAAACTTTTATAACAGCTAAACCAAACGTTTCCAATGTAAATTTCTACCTTTATATAGTGTAGAAAGGCATCCTGAAGCCTGGAAAGTCATTAATTTGATTGTCCAGTATTTCCTTCATGAGATATTGCAACACTTAGAAAAAGTGTACAGCGCCAGCAGACAATGAATTTTCAGCACTAAAAAAACGAAACTTCATTAACAGCTAAACTAAACGTTTCCAATGTAAATTTCCACCTTTATATAGTGTAAAAAGACATCCTGAAGCCTGGGCAGTCATTAATTTGATTGTCCAATATTTCCCTTATGAGATAATGCCTCTCATAGCAAATGTGTACAGCGCGAGCTGAAAATGCATTTACAGCACTAAAAAACCAAACTTTTATATCAGCTAAACCAAACGTTTCCAATGTAAATTTCCACCTTTATATAGTGTAAAAAGACATCCTGAAGCCTGGGCAGTCATTAATTTGATTGTCCAATATTTCCCTTATGAGATAATGCCTCTCATAGCAAATGTGTACAGCGCGAGCTGAAAATGCATTTACAGCACTAAAAAAACAAACTTTTATAACAGCTAAACCAAACGTTTCCAATGTAAATTTCCACCTTTATATAGTGTAGAAAGGCATCCTGAAGCCTGGAAAGTCATTAATTTGATTGTCCAGTATTTCCTTCATGAGATATTGCAACACTTAGAAAAAGTGTACAGCGCCAGCAGACAATGAATTTTCAGCACTAAAAAAACGAAACTTCATTAACAGCTAAACCAAACGTTTCCAATGTAAATTTCCACATTTATAGAGTGTAAAAAGGCATCCTGAAGCCTGGGAAGTAATTAATTTGATTGTCCAGTATTTCCCTTATGAGATAATGCCTCACATAGCAAATGTGTACAGTGCGAGCTGAAAATGCATTTTCAGCACTAAAAAAACAAACTTTTATAACAGCTAAACCAAACGTTTCCAATGTAAATTTCCACCTTTATATAGTGTAAAAAGACATCCTGAAGCCTGGGCAGTCATTAATTTGATTGTCCAGTATTTCCCTTATGAGATAATGCCTCACATAGCAAATGTGTACAGCGCGAGCTGAAAATGCATTTACAGCACTAAAAAAACAAACTTTTATAACAGCTAAACTAAACGTTTCCAATGTAAATTTCCACCTTTATATAGTGTAAAAAGACATCCTGAAGCCTGGGCAGTCATTAATTTGATTGTCCAATATTTCGCTTATGAGATAATGCCTCTCATAGCAAATGTGTACAGCGCGAGCTGAAAATGCATTTACAGGACTAAAAACCCAAACTTTTATAACAGCTAAACCAAACGTTTCCAATGTAAATTTCCACCTTTATATAGTGTAGAAAGGCATCTTGAAGCCTGGAAAGTCATTAATTTGATTGTCCAGTATTTCCTTCATGAGATATTGCAACACTTAGAAAAGGTGTACAGCGCCAGCAGACAATGAATTTTCAGCACTAAAAAAACGAAACTTCATTAACAGCTAAACCAAACGTTTCCAATGTAAATTTCCACATTTATAGAGTGTAAAAAGGCATCCTGAAAGCCTGGGAAGTCATTAATTTGATTGTCCAGTATTTCCCTTATGAGATAATGCCTCACATAGCAAATGTGTACAGTGCGAGCTGAAAATGCATTTTCAGCACTAAAAAACCAAACTTTTATAACAGCTAAACCAAACGTTTCCAATGTAAATTTCCACCTTTATATAGTGTAAAAAGACATCCTGAAGCCTGGGCAGTCATTAATTCGATTGTCCAATATTTCCTTTATGAGATAATGCCTCTCATAGCAAATGTGTACAGCGCGAGCTGAAAATGCATTTACAGCACTAAAAAACCAAACTTTTATAACAGCTAAACCAAACGTTTCCAATGTAAATTTCCACCTTTATATAGTGTAAAAAGGCATCCTGAAGCCTGGAAAGTCATTAATTTGATTGTCCAGTATTTCCTTCATGAGATAATGCCTCACATAGCAAATGTGTACAGTGCGAGCTGAAAATGCATTTTCAGCACTAAAAAACCAAACTTTTATAACAGCTAAACCAAACGTTTCCAATGTAAATTCCACCTTTATATAGTGTAAAAAGACATCCTGAAGCCTGGGCAGTCATTAATTTGATTGTCCAATATTTCCCTTTTGAGATAATGCCTCTCATAGCAAATGTGTACAGCGCGAGCTGAAAATGCATTTACAGCACTAAAAAACCAAACTTTTATAACAGCTAAACCAAACGTTTCCAATGTAAATTTCCACCTTTATATAGTGTAAAAAGGCATCCTGAAGCCTGGAAAGTCATTAATTTGATTGTCCAGTATTTCCTTCATGAGATAATGCCTCACATAGCAAATGTGTACAGTGCGAGCTGAAAATGCATTTTCAGCACAAAAAAACAAACTTTTATAACAGCTAAACCAAACGTTTCCAATGTAAATTCCACCTTTATATAGTGTAAAAAGACATCCTGAAGCCTGGGCAGTCATTAATTTGATTGTCCAGTATTTCCCTTATGAGATAATGCCTCACATAGCAAATGTGTACAGTGCGAGCTGAAAATGCATTTTCAGCACTAAAAAAACCAAACTTTTATAACAGCTAAACCAAACGTTTCCAATGTAAATTTCCACCTTTATATAGTGTAAAAAGACATCCTGAAGCCTGGGCAGTCATTAATTTGATTGTCCAATATTTCCCTTATGAGATAATGCCTCTCATAGCAAATGTGTACAGCGCGAGCTGAAAATGCATTTACAGCACTAAAAAACCAAACTTTTATAACAGCTAAACCAAACGTTTCCAATGTAAATTTCCACCTTTATATAGTGTAGAAAGGCATCCTGAAGCCTGGAAAGTCATTAATTTGATTGTCCAGTATTTCCTTCATGAGATATTGCAACACTTAGAAAAAGTGTACAGCGCCAGCAGACAATGAATTTTCAGCACTAAAAAAAACGAAACTTCATTAACAGCTAAACTAAACGTTTCCAATGTAAATTTCCTCCTTTATATAGTGTAAAAAGACATCCTGATGCCTGGGCAGTCATTAATTTGATTGTCCAATATTTCCCTTATGAGATAATGCCTCTCATAGCAAATGTGTACAGCGCGAGCTGAAAATGCATTTACAGCACTAAAAAACCAAACTTTTATAACAGCTAAACCAAAACTGGGTTTAGCTAGTCAGTAAAACACTCTTTATAGTGTAGCAACGTTAGTAACGCTAAATTCTTACCTAGTTTATGAGACGAGTGCTGTACTTGACTATTTTTTGTAATTTATTATTATTTTTTTTTTTTAATGCTTTATAGAGCAAATTGCACCTATGACAGTTGTTATTACCACAGAAGCCATCTCAAATGGTTGCAAACTCTGAGGGTGACTTTGAACCGGAAGTCCCGCCTCAATCGTCATCTGATTGACAGCGGAATCCTGGAGCCAGAGAAGAGAAAAGAATCAGACACGAAGTTGAAGAAGCGAAAAAAAATAAACATCGAATCTTAAAGTTCTCGCAACGAGGGTGACTGTTGGGGTCTGGAGAAGTGACCGGGAGATGGGGAGCCCCGTATTTTGGTCTTGGTAAGAGGGTAACTCACTTGATGTTGACGAGGGAACCTATGCCGCTATGCTATATACCGTCGTGAGAAAACTACGGCCTGGGGGCCACATGCGGCCCGTTAAACGTTTTAATCCGGCCCGCCGAATTTGAAAAAAAAAAAAATAAACCTTGTTAATGTTTTATTTTCAAAATAGTGTGGTTTTTCAAAGACAAGCTTTTGTTCACTTTCATTTAAAATTAAATGTATTTTTTTTCTCAGATGAGATGAGGTTACCAAAACACTCCATCCATCTGCTCCTGGTCCAGCCCCTCTGTCAAATTTTAGAACCCATTGTGGCCCGCCAATAAAAAAGTTTTCCCACCCCTGCTATATACTATAAACTATGTTGATGTCGTCAGGCCATTATAGAGTATTTCTTCTGACATTTTGAAGGAGAAATAATACTCAACGTTTTATTTTTTTATGATGTTTGAGGCATTCTGACTGAAATACAGTTAAATTGAGGTTACCAGTAGTCATTTCCATTACCTGTAAATGTAAATTAGAATGTAACTTACTACAGTGAACCCTCGGTTATCGCGGTTAATGGGGACCGAGACCACCCGCGAAAACTGAAAATCCGCGAAGTAGCGGCGCACCTTCAAAAATGCTTAAAAAAAAAAAGTGCGAAGTAGCGGCGCACCTTCAAAAATGCTTAAAAAAATAAATAAATAAAATAATATATATATATATATATATATATATATATATATATATACGGGTAGAGAGAGAGAGGGTGAAATTCATGTTATAACAAAAAAAAAAATTATTAAAACATTTTTTTATTCCCCAGCCATTATTTTTGTATTTATTCAATTACTTCTTTTTGTATTTATTTAATTACTTCGACTTTTACCTGCTGGTACGCCGTCCGGTGTGCCCTGGCATTCTTCATTTATTTATTCATTTATTCATTCATAACTGACAGCCTCGCGCTCCGCTCATGCCCGGGCGGAAGGTGTTCCTCTTCGGCTTAACAACCACGCACGCCGGCCGGTCTCCTCCGGAGCTCTCGCACGGTCCCGAACGGAGCGAAATGTCGCCCCGCTAGTGCCCGGGCGGAAGTTGTTCCTCTTCGGCTTAACTGCCACGCACGCTGGCCGGAGCTCTGGTACGGTCCGAACCGCGCGAAACGTCGCCCCAAATCGTGCCCGGGGGAACGTGCTCTTCTTTGTCCACTCTCCTCTTCGCCCACGTTCTTCTTCGGCGCACGCCGGCCGTCTAACCACTCCAGCGCCCCGTCGTGCCGCTCGGCGAAACTACAATGCCCCCGAATATTTTTTAGACCCGCGAAGCACTGAACCCGCGAAAGGTGAACCGCGAAGTAGCGAGGGTTCACTGTATTGCAGCCAGATACCTATAAAATGTCATTTAATTTGCACTGTTTTGATCGCCACTGTTTTGCTCATTGAACTACAAATGAAAAGATGAATCATACACAGTGTTTGTAAAGATAATTGTCAATGTTTTATTAAATGAAATTCCAATGTAAAATTGTGTAATATTGTGTTATATAATGGGTCTACAACATACATTTCTCACAGACAAGTAGAGCTTTTTCTCATGAAATGTGTTGAAAAAAAACTAACATTTGAACATTGTTTTGCGTTACAACATCCGTGTTTACTGGTCATAAATTATTAACTTAAGTTTAATATACACTACACGAGCTGGGTAGCCACCACGCCTCAACCACCATAACAAGTTCGCTAACCCTTTAAGTCGAACGAGGTAGCTAACATATCGGGTTCAATTTGTACCAAAAATATGCTGTTGTGCCTTGTGTCTCTGTATATGTCGTCATGACGTGTCATTTGACAAAGCCTTGTGTCGATGTTAGTTGTCGATGTAACAGTCTTTGTTAGATGTCAATGTATGTCTATGTTAGATCTCAATGTGTCGATGTTAGATGTCAATCTATGTGTCTATATTAGATGTGTTTATGTTAGATGTCTATGTAAATGTTTGTTAGATGTCGATGTGTGTAAGATGTCTATGTAAAGGTTGGTTAGATGTCGATGTCTATGTAAATGTTTATGATGGATGTCGATGTGTCTGTTAGATGTCCGTGTTTGTTAGATGTGATTGTAATGGTTTATGTTATAGACGTCAATGTAAGTGTCAATGTTAGATGCCCATGCATGTTTGTTAGATGTCGATATATGTGTCATTGTTACATTTCAACGTAAATGTTGTTCGTGCAAGTTTCCAGTCCTCCAGCCACGTGACATCATGCGCGTCAAAGTGATAACTCGTACATTTCACGGAGGGAAAAAAAACAGACACCATTGGTAGTTTTGACCGGGAAAAAAAATCATTTATTTTTTTCGAACACCTCATGTCTCTTTCAGCGTAAGAATAAACATGACACGACCAAAATAAAATATACCAACACAGGCAAATATTTAAGGAGCACTCAAGAGATACACTTCAGCTCATTTAATCCCACCTATTTTTACTAACGCAAACCCTTCAATTCTAGCGCCCACAGAATAGTGTGCTATAATGCTATAAAAATATGGAGCCTTTACCTGACAGCGTTTGAATATAACTGAATTCCCATTGCTCACGAAAAACTGAGAAACTAAGAACAAACATTTCAAGCACAAGCTTGACTTGACTTCAACAGTTCTATTTTTTCTTTTGTGACAGCTCAGACATCAAAATAATGCTTTCCTTCTATAAAATAAAAACAGCATGACAAAAGGTGCTGAAATAAACTATATACGGAAGTGCGTGAGTGACAGTGTGTGCATGTGTTTTTGCAACGCATGTGTACACCCCGCCATACAAATTACACAATTCGTTGGGTATGTGGTATACACTTAAAAACAATTGCCTTGGAGCAAGTGAACACAACACGTCTCACACTGTATACATGCTGTAGAAGGGCTGGGCGATATAACCTCAAATCAATATCGCGAGAAATCGAGCAATTTTACCTCGATAACGATAAATGCACAATAAATTCCCACGTGGACTAAAATCAAAATAAATGCAGGAATTGCATATTGACTGTTTTTTTTATTGACCAACTGGTACACTTTACTTTCAATGAAAAATAAAAGTACAAAAATCATTTGTATGAACATTCCAAATAGCTTGCAGGGTTCGCGGTTAACTTTAAAAACTGCTTGCCCATAGGGCAAGTGCCACTAAAATTTGCCTTGCCCGAGTGGCCAAATTACTTGCCCGACTTGGGCAAGTGACAATTTTTTTTCTCTAAGAATAAAATGTTTATGGTTGTAAAATGTGCGCCACAAATGTAAATAAACATATAATCTGATAAGCATAAATTAATCTTGTTTTCATCGTCAACCATGAAACCCTACTCACAAGAGCAAATGTATCATCCTGTGCAGTTATTGAAAATGTTAATTGTAGTTTTAATAATTAACAAATCTGCATGTTAAATTGGGAAAATGATATTACAGCAATCCAGATGATCAATTTTAAGTCCAGGAGAGCGTATTAATTGAGGAATCACATGAGTAAATTATGAGTGTGGCAAATTTGTGTATTCCTTTAAGACCAGTGCCTGTGGTGCTGCCTCCATAAGTTTCATAGCATAAACAGAACACAGTCACTGACACTATGTCAGGTCACATCATGGAGCTAATGAATTAACAGCCAATAATCAAATATTACTCCCTTCCTTACTCACAACTGAATTGTCTACTTAAAAATATTCGAGCTATTTTAGTCATGTCAGAGGAATCCGAAATGTTCGGATTTGAACGAACTCGTCGCCAATTTTCGGCCAAAATATCGTAGGTTTTTGTTGTGTTTTTCAAACTTCAAATGAGGATGCTACGACAGCGAGTTCCAATACTGCGGGATTTATTGACGTCCACTTTAACTCGACATTCACTGAACTAACTGATCCCCGTAGCGCCCGCCCATTGCCCCCGATAAGGCCAATGGACCATACCAAAACATAAGGGGTTGTCTGGGTTAAACCATCACCATACAGTGCACACAAACAGATCACACCACCGTTTTCGTCAAAATTAAAGATATTTGGCTGCTTTAAAAAATGCTTGCCCGGTCGGGCAAGTTGCCCATAATTTTACCTTGCCCGTGGCCAAATTTCACTTGCCCCGGGCAATCGGGAAGCGGTTAACCGCGAACCCTGAGCTTGCTTTGCATGACTTGAACAATGTCACAAAGAAAAAGGGTACCTCTTGCGAAATCTTTTTCTGCAAATAGATTGCGCCAAGATGCTCTCATGATGTAAATAATGGCAAATAAAAAAACGCTAAATAAAATGAAAGAAAATGTCAATGCAAGCCAAATAAACAAGTGGGTATTATCGGGGAAAATGTGCCGTCTCGAGTACTCTGCTGCGCAGTCGCCACTTGTCATCTATGTAATGCACAGTTAGGCTCAATCAGGGATCCATGTTGCGACCCGACCACAAGTCGGATGTAGATGCAAAATGCTTGACATGTCTAAGCTCCCGGCCCGATGTAGTCCATATCGGGAAATACGGCTTTCATGAAGCGTTTAAATCCTGTGCGCGCCACGTAACTAGAGGAGCTTTATCTTTAGCTATGTGCTAAGCTATCGCGTCCACCTCTGAGACGTTCTCTCGTATGGTGTCGCCTCCGTTCATGGGCTGTTGTCACTTGTCGAACCTTGCTTCTCACTTTGAACTTTCAGCACAGCATGGTTGTGTTGTGGGTGGTGAGAAAGCTTCTGGATTTGAATCGCCAGCAACGAGAGCGACAGACGGGTGGAGTCACATGACTAGAGGCGCTGTAGCGGTCTTAAAGGGGCATGAACATTGCCGCAGACAAAAGGCTTTTCTTTTTTTATTCATCGAATTTACCGACATGGGCAAAATGATTTCGGTCATTGTAATAAATTTCGGTAACGGTAAATTTTCGGTTTATCGCCCAGCCCTATGCTGTAGCATGGCTTTTTTTGCCGTGGGTGTCAAATATTTTACTTTGTTTTCAGAGTGCTTACAGACCTCTTGGTTTTGCCTCAAAATAATTGTCTGCAAAGCAGTCTGTGCCATCCGCATCATTGATGTGCAGGAGTAGCTTGTTGGTAATAAATAGCTGCAAGAAGTCCGCTGTTTGCCGCAGCATCCAGTGGTCCAGCGCTCGCAGTGAAAGTCTTGTCTGGCAGCCCGAACCATGCCCAAACATTTCGAGATGCACGCCCACTAAATTCCAGAAATATAAACATGGACAAACTTGACATTCTTCCAGATTCTGTCTCTTTGCATTGTTTTGAAGTTACTCCTGCAACTTTTCCACTTCTTCGATCCTCCCCATTGTCTGAAAAAGAAGTGTATATTTTGATTTGAAATAATGACCTCAACATACCAATACATTTGTTTATCATCTGAACTGGATTATTTTGAAACAACATTTGGGTTGGACATCTGGGATTTGTTGTTGTGTATATTCAGAGTAATCCTTTTCTTGTATATAGCTAAAGCAATAGTCGCTGGCCTTGAAAATGGGTACAAGACTTGACCAAATTAAGATGCCATAAGGTCTAATTTGCCCCTTCTCTACCACAACTGATTTAGAGGCCATTAGTAACAGATTTGAGAAGACCACTTTTAAAGATATGAAGCCAGAGCTCGGCACCGGACCCATTTTAATTATTTATTATAATTTTAATGTATTATTGAGCAAATGACACAATATGTCAGTAGTGATTACCACAGAAGTCATGTCAAAATAGTGCAAATTCTGAGGTCGACTTCAAATCAGACAGGCGGAGACGAGCGCCAGAGAAGAGATGAGAATCAGAAGAGATGTTGAAGAAGCTAATAACAAAAAAAACAAAAAAACACATCAAATCTCCATGTAGTAGCAACGGGGATGGCTCATGGGGTCAGGAGAAGTGAGCGGGAGATGGGGAGTATGAGGTGCCGTTGGGGACAAAAGTCAGGAATCGCTTCACACTTCTGAAATGCACTCTTACACACCAGTGAAATTGTTGTTGCTCATGCATACTTATGAAACGCTATCATACATACGAGTGAAACGCTCTCATACACACTAGTGAAATAGTTGTTGCTCATACACTCGTCAAATGCGCTCATACACATAGGTGAAACATTCTCATACACACCAGTGAAAGGCGCTCAGGCACAATTGTGAAATTATTGTTATTCATAAATACAACTGAAACATGCTCATGCCCATACACGAGTGAAATGCTTTCATACAAACACCCACACTGTTGAAAATGCTGTCATGAACACAAGATCGCACAAATACTAAAATGTAAAAATTAATCATTTATTTAGCAGGGATGCATGGTGGGCGACTTGTTAGCACGATGGTCTCACAATGCAGAGGTCGCGGGATTGATTCCGGCTTTCCTGTTTGGAGTTTGCATGTTTCCCACACGCCTGCGTGGGTTCTCCGGTTTCCTCCCACATTCCAAACACATGCATGGCAGGTTGTTTGGACACCCTAAATTGGTGTGAGTGTGAGCGCGGATGGTTGTTTGTCTTTGTGTGACCTGCGATTGGCTGGCAACCAGTTTAGGGTGTACCCCACCTACTGCCCCAAGATAGCTGGGATAGGCTCCAGCACCCCCCGCAACCCTTGTGAGGAGAAGCCGTACAGATAATGGATGGTGGGATGGCATTCATAATGGACGGCCGCCACGGTGGGCGACTTGTGAGCACGATGGTCTCACAATGCAGAGGTTGTGGGATCGATTCCGGCTCCGGCCTTCCTGTGTAGAGTTTGCATGTTCTCCCAAGCCTGCGTAGTTTTCTCTGAGTTCGCCAGTTTCCTCGCACATTGCAAAAACATGCATCCATTTACTCTGATGCCAATGTTTTCTGTACCTTATGGCAGATTTTTCTCTTTGCCGAAGACTATTAGCACTTGTAGAGCGAGGACCTGTGCCACAGTCGTCAACTGCACCCTAAAATCTGATCATTTTGTATTTTAGACATTACACACTACACAGTTAAAGATGGTCCAAAAAAGAAAAATGGATTAATGTATTTCAACTTACATAATGCTCTTTAAAGAGCTGACCAGGTCATTCCCAGAGGTACGTATTGGGGCGTATTGGTCGTCTTTACAGAAGACTCCAGGAGGTAACTCAGGTTTGACCTTCAGCCACAACAGAGTGTTGGGTGTGAGTGCTTCCAAGTCGTTGAGGTCGGAAGATGTCCTTGTGATAGGCCTGCTGTTTATAACTGCTTCAGCCTCACCAAGCAAGGTATATTGACTTTCTTCACCCGAAATTTGTTCTTTTACAGTGACATTCAGGATTTTTCTCACAGACCAAATAAGTCGCTCACAGCTTCCTCCGTGGTGGGAACCTGCTGGGGGATTGCTATGCCACTGAATACCTTTTTGCAGCAAGTGTTTCTCGATTTACTTAGTGTTCCATTCTTTGATTGATTTCTTCATTTCACTGTCAGCTGATCTAAAGTTGGTTCCGTTATCAGAATACATCTCTCTCACTTGTCCTCTTCTGACAAGAAATCTTCGGATTGCGTTGAGACAAGCATCTGTGTCACGTGAAGATGCAATTTCCAGATGTACGGCTCGTACAGCGAGACATGTAAAAATCACGCCGTATCTCTTTACTTGTCCTCTAACCCTACTTACTTAGAATGGACCAAAATAATCAACGCCAATTCTCTTGAAAGGCGGATCGTCAGGTAGCACTCTTCTGATGACTCTAGCAGCTCGAGGTATCCAAAACTGTTGATGCAGATTAGCCATCATGTGGTTCCTTCCAGCGTGAGCTGTAATCTCATGAATGTATCTCAGGACTAGCTTTGTGTTATGTGAATCCTTGGCAAGATGGCTTGCTGTTTTGCTGTTTCAGGCATGGCTGCGTGGCTCAACTGTCCACCAACCCTCATGACACCATCTTGAAGTACTATATTGAACTTGTAAAGTGGGCTACTTTTCTTCACCCTTTTTTGTTTTTCAAATATGGCTAAATCTTTTTTGAAACTTCGCCTTTGACAGTATTTCACAAGTTCTCTTTCTGCTTTATCCAAGTCGTCGCAGGTCAAATACTTTCCTTTGACAGTTCTCTTGAATAAATTCATCTTGCCTTCTTCACCTAATGTGATTAACTCCTTTCTATTTTCCTTTACTCTGTCAGTAAGTCTTTCAGCTTTAGAAACCAGGCTACGGCCTGCTTCAATGCTGTCCAAGACGAATAATGGTTCATCCACTGGCCCAGAGAATCTTTGGGCTACAGTGACTGAATTACATGCACTTGAGTCACTCATTTGACCTCCAGGTCATTAATTGGTAATTTGAAGTGTTTTTTGTGTTTAACTAAATTCCTGGACACTGCCTGATTTTTTTCAGAGCTGTACAACCACTAGAAAGGGTGGTTCCCACAATGTGAGTTTTGCTCAGGTGGCCCAACAATGTCACAAAAACAAGTAGGGGTGTGTGTGTGTGTTTGTATAAGCTACATGTTGGGGACCAACATCGGACAGCACACCCACTGTAGGGGACCAAAATTTTTGTGGGGACCAAAAATCTGGGCCCCACAAAAAAGAGCATTGAATTCAGTGATAAGAAGCTCAGGGGGAGGTCCTGTCAAAGTTTCAGGGCTTCCCAGGAAGGTCACAAAAACAAGACGAGTGTGCTAGAAATGTGTGTGCGGAAAAATTACTCAGGATCGCTGTCTAGTGGTCGGTCCCGGTACTGCACTTACGCACACTTCACACACTCGGCTGGTCTGCGCATGTGCAGGACAGTCTGCTTTATGTCAGGCAGCCACCCTCCCCTCCCCCACAGCCCAACCCGAAAAATTGAGATGTTAGTTAAGTATTTATTCCTATTATTGAGTGAGATTACATATTTTTACTTGGCAGCTGGCACAACAGCTAAGCTTGGAGCACAGTTATTGCAAAATAAAATAAATAAACAGTAACAACAATAACGATTGTTAATATTGTTATACTTTATAGCGTAACCTATTTATACTAATTTTCTGTATGCAATTTCAAGTGCAACTAATATAGTTGTGCATATAGATAGCCACCAAACTCCATACATTAGATAAAAATAAGAGCCACGATGTTAACCAATTAACAGTTCAAGAAAAAAGCAGACATCCAAGAACTTGCTTTGTTACTTTTGCGTGGCCAGAACTACAAACCCCAAAGCAGAGCAAACCCAAAACATCAGAGAAAGTACAATACTTTTGTCAAGGAGTGGTGCTGCTGCTTTGCGATCGCTGCCACCATAGTGAACGCGCTCCCACATTCGTGCACACGCACACATGCCACACACCTGTTTTCCACGTCCTGTCAGTCCACTCCGTCGGTCCGCATTTATTTCGTTGGTCAGCCATCACGGTTGGGTGCGCACTAGATCGCTGTTAAACCATCTTCTACGCCACAGTCCTCGTGTTCAACAAACATTTCTCCCGAATTCGCCTACCATGCACAACTCTCCACTTTCAAACCGAGCGCCGCTGTTACTTCCGGGTTTTTAGCGCCAAGCACTTGACGCTAGCGTGTGACGTCATGGCGAAATACTAGGTTTTAAAATAAAAATTTTCTTTTTTTTGTACAGTCTAAGTGCATGGGGTTATGATAGATCGAATGAGTATACCTTTATGTACTCACTAACATTTATGTTGATCATAAAATGTTGTTTTGATGAAGAAAACTGTTATTTTTTAGAATCAATTGGCTTAGGGCACTTGGGCAAACTACGGCCCGGGGGCCACTTGTGGCCCGTTAAACGTTTCAATCCAGCCCCCCAAACTTGAAAAAAATTAAATGAATAAGCCTTGTTAATGGTTTATTTTCTAAATACTGTGGTTTTTCAAAGACATATATATTGTTGTAATGCTTTTGTTCACTTTCGTTTAAAATTAAATGTATTTTAGGACTCATTGTGCCCCCCCCCTCCCAATCAAAAAGTTTGCCCATCCCTGGCATAGTGGATGGGCCGAGGAGTTTAAAAGGCACACATCATGCATTTTTCAGTCAGTTTTAGCCAGGGCTTGGTATGGGGAAGACCAGCTGGTTTACATGTAATCATTAAATTTTCCCAAGTTTTATTTAAGTTAATTGGACAAAACAAAAAAAACGCAATATTCTTCTGCCAGAGAGTATGTAATATTCTTCTGCCATTTTATTGTAGAGGGCCATTTTGAGCCCCTAACAATATTATTCAACCAAGAGATCATGAGTCGTCGCCCACTTACTTTCTGAAGTCAGCTGGGATGTCACGGCTGTGACCCTCGTGAGGATAAAGTGGTTCAGATGGAAAAGTAGGACTAAGGGCTTTTTCTCAGGTTTCCATGCGCAAATCCATGTATATTAGGTTAATTGGAGACTCTAAATTCTCTACTCATCAAATGACATTCGTGACCCTGATGGATAGATAAAATAGATTATTAATCTGCCATGGGAAGTCCAAGGTGTCTGGTAGAAAGAAATGCATTCATACACTCATTACACAGTCAACCAAGCAAAGACACAAAGCCTAGGGCAGGGGCGGGCAAACTTTTTGATTGGAGGACCACAATGGGTTCTAAAATATGACAGAGGGGCCGGACCAGGAGCAGATGGATGGAGTGTTTTGGAAACCTCACCTCATCTGAGAAAAAAAATACATTTAATTTTAAATGAAAGTGAATAAAAGCATTCCAACAATAATATTTGTCTTTGAAAACCACAGTGTTTAGAAAATAAAACATTAACAAGGTTTATTCATTAAATTTTTTTCAAGTTCGGCGGCCCGGATTAAAACTTAACGGGCCGCATGTGGCCCCCGGGCCGTAGTTTGCCCTCGCCTGGCCTAGGGCATAAACACATACATGTAATATCCAATCCACTTATTCTCACAAGGATAGCGTGCTGGAGCCTACCCAGCTGTCAACGGACAGTAGGCGGGGCACACCCTGAAGTGGTTGCCAGCCAATCGCAGGGCACGCAAAGACGAACAACCATCTGCGCTCAAACTCACTCACAAATGCAACCTCCACACAGGAAAGCTGGGTCCCGGGATCGAACCCTGCACCTTGGGACTGCGAGCCGGATGTCCTAACCAGTCTTAACTCATTAAATACCAGCCATTTTCACTGGAGCAACCCGCTCAATCCCAGCGTTTTCCTGGGTTTTGACTAATATTGCAAGGCCCACAGAATATAGTATTCTAATGCTATATAGACATGGAGCACACCCGAAGAAAGATGAGACTCTCTTCTTTCAACAGAAAAAAATGTTTGTTCCTATCTTTTTCCATTCTTGAGCAATCGGCATTTGAAAATAGCTAAATTTCATGAAAACTCCAATCCCTGGGGAAAAAACTGAGAAAATGAGCTTTTTGTAAACTGATGCATTTTGACCATAATTTGAATTTTGACACTATTATTTATGGCTTTTATGACACCTCTAACATCTAAATAATGCATGCCTTCTATAAAATAACAAAAAAAAGCACAAAAAATGTTTTTGATAAAATAAATTTATTTGCACATAACACTAAACGACTGAACTGTTGAACTATGTACAAAAATGAAATACATCAGTGTCATACATACTTTTTTTTTGTGTGATATAAAATAAAACAGTTGCCTTGATGCAAGGGCACACAACATAGTTCACACCACATTCTTGTTTCACTCCGTTTGCCTTTGCACAAACAGACCCGACACTTTCGTTGTGGTCTGGCTTTGCTGGTCCGTGGAAAATAGGCGAGCTTGTGTTTGTCCACTGGGGTTTGTGTGAAAATAATTGTCTGGGAAGTGATTGCTGGCATCCGCGATGTGCTGCAGAAGCTCATCCGTGAGAAACAGCTGCAGGAAATCAGCTGGCTCCTCAGACTCCAAATGGGCAGCGGCATTCAGTGGTCCAGGGGTTGCTGTAAAGTCGATTTTCCTCGGTTGCCATCCAGTGTGACGCCATCCGGAACCACTGCTTCCTGATGCACAACCTGTAAATTACAGAAATACAAACAATTGGAAATATATATTTATTGCTGCATTTTATTGCTGGCGTGTGAAGTTTCATATTATAATTTACCTTTCTTTACACCAACAAGACGAGGAGGAACTTTCTTGCCGCGGGATGCACAATCTGTGAATTTTAGAAAGTATGCATGATTACCACACCATTCAGTATTGTTGTTTCCTCGTCGGGGAGGAGATGCGCTCGCGCGTAACTGCACATTTACGCGACATTTTCTGCCCGCAAGATGCATGATATGTACAATAAAAGCATGAGGGCTAAAACCACATGTTCAATGGTAACTTGCGAGCGTTTACTTCCTCGTCGGCGAGGACTTACGCTCGCGTGTAATTGTGCAATAGGCGCCCGGACGAGAAAGTCAGCGAGCAAGCTTGCGTCTAACTGCACATTTACGCGACATTTTCTGCCCGCAAGATGCATGATATGTACAATAAAAGCATGAGGGCTAAAACCACATGTTTAATGGTAACTTGCGAGCGTTTACTTCCTCGTCGGCGAGGACTTACGCTCGCGTGTAATTGTGCAATAGAGGCGGCCGGATGAGGAAGTCAGCGAGCAAGCTCGCGTCTAACTGCACATTTACGCGACATTTTCTGCCCGCAAGATGCATGATATGTACAATAAAAGCATGAGGGGTAAAACCACATGTTCAATGGTAACTTGCGAGCGCTTACCTCCTCGTTCGGGGGGATCTGGTGAGGACTCTCAGCTGCTTTGGCTATTGTCCGAAGGCAGGCGATGCAGGCCGCAAGGCACGCGCACCCTCTTTAGACGCCGTTTTGTTGTGACGACGACGAAGCGTCATCCTCTCAACCAAAGCGTCTCCATCGCCTTGATGCTTTTAGGAAGCTTTTTTTTTACAAAAAAGCATTCCTCGATCGTCATTTGCTTGGAGGATTTCATTGCTAACGCTACTAATGCGACTGCTGCTAGTGCTGCCGATGCTGCTGCTACCCACGCTGCTCTCCACACTTATAAGTCTACCCCAGGATCCCGCCCCCCCATTTGTACCTCTGGCGCAGATTCAAGGCGGATCTTTTGCACCTCTGCCCCCTGCTGGGTGATTTTTACATGATTCACAATGCGGACAAGGCTGATTCTCAGTCAGAGGTTGCATCAGACCCTTATGTACACTATGACGTAAAAAAGACAGGAAACGTACTTATACGTCTTTGGTAGAGGGCGCCATTGCATTAAAAGACGTCTTTGTACGTCTAAGGGAGTAAATGAGTTGAACAAAGTACAGGGTCCTTCACCTGACTACAGATGATCTTCTGGGGACTTTATTTGGTTTTAATCACTTTTGGGGTCTGTATCTATGCACACTCCCTGGTTTTGCTACCTTCCCGGGTACCACATACACACTGCTTAGTTTCTCTGCCTTCGTGGGTACCACATACATATTGCTTGGTTTCTCTGCCTTCCTGGGTACGACATACACACTGCCTGGTTTTGCTACCTTCCTGGGTACCAGTCACACAAACGTCAGACGACTCAGCACATACCGACTGTCTCAGCACTACACACTTTCACTCCAAGGCAGTGCTGTGAACCAACTTACTGACAAGAGGTAGTATTTAGAATTTTAAAAAGTGCTTGAAAGGTTTTGTTCATGTAAAACCAACAGATTATGACATTATTATTATTATTTAAATCAGTATTAAACAGCATCAGCATAGGTTAAAGATATTATACAGACTATATACGATAAAAAAATACTAAACCACCCTTGCTTTTCCGTCATTTCTTGTATAAGTTAACACACAGATGTATAACATTTGTTTATACAAATATAACGATTAAAAAGTAGCTGATTAGAGTTTTAATTTTGTATTCATTAATCTGTAATAAAAATGGACATATTTTGGTTAATAAAATTAACAAGAAATAAAAGTAAAGGGTGTTCTAATACTTTTTTCAAGATTGTCCTAACATACATTTACTGTTTACAGTATATGTCTTCGGAAGAAGCGCAGCATTAGATTTTTTTTTTGTTCTCTCTCTTTGACTTCTGAATTTGAATTTCTGTCACAGATGTGCTTGAATTCTATTTTGGATGATTTGTGTTAAACTGCACAAATATTTGAAGAGCCATAGAATTCAAGAATCACACCAGTGCTGCTACTCCTCCGAACGGGTGAACGCCCTTGATTAACAACCTGCGTTGAGGTGGCTTTTGAGATTCGTGGTGTGGGAGAAAAATCTCTGAAGGCATTCTTAGACTTCAAGAGAGGGTCCACAATTTTCAAAGATTCACTTCCGTCTGAATCAGAGGCCTCACTTGTATCCGGAATATATTCATCTCCACCGTCATCTGAGTTGGAGTAATAATGCTTCTCCATTCCAAAGTCAGCCTGTTTTTTTAATCTAAAAAACAACAACAACAACGAAATATAAAGGATAGAAGGCAGGAGACCAATAAAATATATGCAATTTGCTTGTAAGATTCCCTGAAATCTATATGGGTTGTTTACCTGTATACTTTTGGTCCTCCTGAGCCTTGGGATAGTAATATGGTCTGGGTCTGAGGCACAAAGTTCAGGGGCAGGATTTGACAATGATTCGTCAGAATCTGTGTCGTTATTCCAAGGAAGATTCAGCCCATATTTTTTGTCCAAGGGAGGAGACTGGGTTGCATCAGAGTCCAAGAGAAAATTGAGAACCCATTAAATACTTAATCCCCAGAGGAATCTGCACAGAAAAAGGTCTTAATTCTATTTGAAAAAAAAAAAAAACTAAAATATTGATGAATGATATTATGACAAAATAATGTCATAAAATTAGAATGATTTTAGGAAATTATTTGCAAAACCAAAACATTGTGGTACGATAATAATGCATATAATTATTCTACGCAGCTATATTTAACAAAAACACTTAATTGACCGTAACAAAAAGCTCCCGGGAGGAAAACTACATTAAATGTTTTTTTAACAGGGCAGTGAAAATATTGGAAAATAAAAAAAATAATGAATAAAATAATACGAAAAAAGAATTCAATGTGTATCGATGGACCCATATGAAATACTTATATCGCTATGTACTTATCAGCCATATCGCCCAGCCCAATATGTAACTGCAACTTCAAAACCTCGGGCCATAACAGGATTGTAACATGGGATGCATATCTTCATTCCTAAATTTGTAGATCCCGAGGAGGCTGCTCAATGGTCCTGGTAATGTAAACCTCAACCAATTCGGTCACAGCCAATGTTCTCCATCCTTGTTAAGAAGTTTTGAAATGATTTAATAGATATACTATTGCAAACTATACCAGAATTTTATACATTTTAAACTTTTGATCACAATTTTACCTATTTTCTAAAAATCTGAAGAATCCACATGCCAAATCACCTGCTGTGGACACATAGGTTCTGTTCTGACAGATAATTCAGTTACAGGTTGTGTACTTAAAGCCAATAAGAGGGCAATGCAGCAGTCGACAGCCTGACGAAAGCTTAAGTCTCCCAATGAGAGAACTGTAGTGGCTGGTAGGTTCTTAGATTGTAACATAGTAAAGACATACACTACGCATAACTGTATATCATATGATGATGAGGGAAAATATTATTAGCTACGATTTATGTCCAGATATATTAGAAAACTTGTCCAACCAGCACAGGTCTATCTAACTGTAATTTTAACATCTCAAGACACGACAGGATGACCACATGATACGCATACCTCCTTTTCAGAGTCTGTCAAACCTTGAGAAGGCTGCTTCGATGTTCTGGTGGCATCAACCTCAGCCGATTCAGTCATTGTCGGTTGTCCTCCATCCTAATGAACAAGTTGAATATTAATTTAATGAATTCAAAAAAAGAAAATGGATCAGAATTTTACACATTTTAACGAACAAGTTCACGAATGAAACAAAACCAATTACTTTAGCGCATGACAATTAATCTTCAGTAGAGATATGTTGTGACTGATATTTCAGTCACAGGTTGTCTTTTGAACGCCACCAGGGCCGCAATGGAGCACAGGACAGCCAAAAGTCTTCTTGTCGGACAGCTGTAGTGGCTGGTAGGTTCTAAGATTATAACATAGTAAAGGCACATACAACTCCTAACTGTATTTCATATGATAATGAAGGAAAAGATGATTAGCTATGATTTATGTCAACAATAAAAATGGCTCTACGGGGTCCCCACGAACGCAAACCTGACAGTTGGGTGTCAGATGGCCAACATACCTGACTCGCAATTCAACTCAACTGGACCCCACAACACAAGAAAAAGCTGAGTGAGCCTCAAACCAGACATACACATTCACTGACAAATATCCTGTGACACCAGATATATTAGAAGTCTTGTCTAATCAGCACACGTCTATCTAACTGCAATTTTAACATCTCGAGACACGACAGGATGAGCACACGATACGCATACCTCCATTTCTGAGTCTGTAAAGCCTGGAGGAGGCTGCTTCGATGTTTTAGTAGCATCATAAATTTATTGAATTAATTATATTTGAGGTTGGATTAGATTTTTACACATTTTAAGCCTTAGCCACCCAAAACAAAACATAAACTCATGAATGAAATAAAACTAATTAATTTCGCCCATGCCAATTAATCTTCTGTAGACACGTGTTGTGACCAGTGTTGTTTTTGGCAGGCATTTTAGATTTTGTCCAAGTCATTTGGACAAAGTGCTGATTTGTTTACATCACATTTAGTCATCCCAATTCGTTATAGTTTTAGTCCAGTTTTAGTCAACGAAAACTAAAAAAAGGGTTTTAGTCCAGTTTTAATCGACGGAAACGCAAAAAAAGTTTTACCCTAGTTTTCGTCAATTTATTCACAAAGGTTTTAGTCCAAGCGGCACGGTGGCCCAACTGGTTAGCATGATGGCCTCACAATATTGAGGTCGTAGGTACGATTCTGGCTCCGGCCTTCCTGCGTGGGTTTCCTCTGGGTAATCCGGTTTCCTCCCATATTCTTAAAACATGCATGGCAAGTTGCTTGGACACTCTAATTGCCCCGAGGCATGAGTGTGAGCGTGGATGGTTGTTCGTCTATGCATGTCCTGCGATTGGCTGGACACCAATTCAGGGTGTACCTCGCCTACTGCCGAAGACAGCTGGGATAGGCTCCAACACCCCCCGCGACCCTAGTGAGGAGAAGCGGTACAGATAACGGATGGATGGATGGATGGATGGGTTTAAGTCCATTTGAGTTAAAACAAGGCATTCAAGGTTTCCACCCAATAACAAAGACTTTTGGATGGACTACTAAGGATTCTTCATTACAAACAGAAAAAAGTGGCAACAGTGGAATCAATACTCACTGCTCCAAAATAAGCAGAGAAGCAAAACATTTTGTTGGGCAACTGTTGTGGCTTTATTTCACTAAAAGCAACATAAAATAATTTATGAACCACATGCTAACAATTTTGTCTAGTCAACGAAAAAAATTCATGTACATCACGTCATGTTTTCGTCAGAAAAGAACCTCGTATAGCTTGTCATCGTCATTAAAAAAGGGGCGTTAACGAAGTATTTTCGTCATAGTCATCAGTGACGAAAACAACACTGGTTGTGACTGATATTTCAGTCCCAGGTTGTCTCCTGAACACCACCAATTGGGCAAGGGCGCGCAGGAAAGCCTGGGGTCTTCTATTTTTACAGTATAGAAAGGCTAAATATCAAATTGAAACAGTGTTTTATATCATGAATATACAGGGTTGGTGCTGGTTCTGGTAGGGAAACCACAACATAAAGATGTCCTTAATTAGTCCCACAATGGGGATATTTGCAATATGGCATATGATGGCCTAACAGGGCCACCGCCCAGAAAGGAGTAACGCAGAACTTTGTAATACTGTCACTCCCTGACCAGTTCGTTGTTCCTGCAGAGCCAAACTTTGACTCAGACCCACAAATTTGAATTACAGATAGTGGACAATGGAGAACTCCCCCAGTCAGTCATCATGTTCAACTTCCATAGAAACTTCACATACATTTATTAGATTGCCAAACTAATTGGAAACTACATCACCAGAACACCACAAGTGGGCTCTGTTATTGTACTTAAAGATGCATCTTACAAACCTGTGTTCTCCAAGGCCAGCTGGTCCATAGTCTTAAGTTATTTCTTCGCCAACATCAATGTCTCGGAGCGCAAACAGACAGAGGTGTGGTCTGTCCTCTGTTGTCATCTTCTTCATTTTACAGTTGGGGTGCATGTGGTCATCATTAACCAGTCTTCCCAGACTGCCATCTTCTTGAGCTGCATCAACACTTAAAATAGATTAAAAAAAAAAAAAAACAATTATTCAATCAATGTCAGAAATTAATCTTTGAGACAATCTTGTGTACACAAAACATAAAAATAGGAAATCCACAATTTTTAAATCTAAATCAAATCATACAAGAAATTTCTATTGGAATCAGACCCTATTAACAGCTTGTCTTTGAGACTTCATGATCTATATTTTCATTTGTACAGATTCAACGCATGAATAAAAGTAATTATACATTTTTGCTTAGAGAATGATTTTTCCCCTAACACTTATGGGATGAGTATGTGTTTATTTTTTTAAATAAAAACAAAAATAAGATAACATCTCAATCTTTGCCTCACCTCCAAGTTTTTTCTTGCCGGCGGAAGTCAAACAAAAAGACAGTGCCTCTTCCATCCATCTTCCTGCGTTGAGATTCATCAGAATCTATCAATTTTCCTCTGTACTCCATAATAAAGAATAAAGTCGTCTTTCCTGAAAGGGGCCTTGGTAAATACTCCTCGACCTAGTTAACAGGGAAATCAAGTTAGCTTCGTCATATTTTTAAGCACACAAATAAGGAGTCATCATATTCATTTGGGCCACTATACTAATGTAGGGTGGTTTGAAACATTGCTTCTTGTGAGGGATAGAGCAGAGCCCTTCTTTATGATTTTAAAGGAACAGACCAGCCAAAATTCATTTTCCAGCATTGCATTAGCCAGTATGTATTAGGACTGAAAGTACAAATGTCAATTGCACCTGGTTACGTAAAAAAAAAACTTTAAGATTATTTAGTTTCAAAACAATGACATACACTGTACACAGTCATATTGGATCGCGTCACGTGATCTCTGTGACGTATTACGTGCTTTACACTAGACTATCAATATCGGACTTGTTCACCGGTCTATTGTGGTATAAAAATGCCGGAGGGCGTCATCAAGTACAGCCTTAATTTAGATAGAACTCCTACCATCAGGTTTCACACTCACTGAAATAACTTGAAACTGACAAAAGTGGCAAAAGAAAAGGTCAAGACACTCTTAATGTAAAATAACCACTTAAAAAACGATGTCAGCTTGGTTATCAGAAAACAATAATATATCTTAGCAAAAGCGTTAACATCATACCTTTAAATTAGTTTATATACTTCGCTTCTAACTCTGCAGTCTTGTCCAGACCCTTGACTGCATGTTCAATAGTATCCTGCTTTGGGGACTTCCTGCATCTCAGGGAAGGCATTGTTTATTCTATAAAGAAAAAAGACAGTATTGTGTTGAGAATTATTAATACTATGGGCTAAATGGAGTTTTAACAATATCAGTGTAAGAAAAATAAATTATAAATTAAAAAAATATCAATTCCTCCATCCCAATTAACGATTTCAACCATAATAGTTTATATTGAAGTTTAAACAACAGACACAGACAGATTTATGCAGTGCGACTACAAAAATCTTACCAAAATTGCATTCACAGTAACCTTTGCTTTAAGAATCATGTAATTAACCAGTGAACATCGTGTCTTACACAAAAATTAATGGCAGAAATTATCATGGTACTTGCATTCTGTGGTTCTATAACAAAAGTGCAAGCTGTTAGCTCCGCAAAGCTAACGCAACAAGCTAGCGTCCCTCGTGCTCACATTCAATGCAAACCTGACCACCGGATGACAATACGCGTCGGTTTAGTTCTTTAAATGAGTAAAAGCACCATGACGTTTTATAATTATTCAATGCTTAACTGGAGCTCGTCAATTATGTCGATGTAGGAGCACATGTTTGCTAGGCCAGTGTTGTAGGCCCACATCCATGGTGCTACTTTGTATAGTGTTTTCCACACAACTATCTCTAACTATGAACAAATGCACTCGACGCATGTTTTGAAAAAAACCCAACGAAAAACACTTACCTCTCCGTTTCAACAGCAGTTCGAACTTCGAAGTGGTGATATTCTCCAGCGTTAAGCACCTGCTCGAACTGCGAATAGGTCAAATTCAACAGCGTCTTTTTTCTGTCTTAATAAGGACGCGATGAGAGGAGGAGCGCTTGCCTTTTCGTCAGCACGCCCCGCGCGGGTGGTGCTGCTTTATCACTCTCTATCTGTGCCCGCCCGCCGGCACGTCGATAGAAAAATAATATTCCTTCAAACATTACTTTCATCTTCTTAACGTTTTGTAGTGAATTTAACAGGTTCACCACTTTTTTCAAATACACCAATGGAAAACAGGTCTTAATTGAGGAAACATACAAAGAGCGTCTCACAAACACCTTATGATGAGCAATGTAATTTGATCACGTTTTTTGTCACTGCCTGGACGTTGGGTTCACTGGCCTGGTGGCAGTGGCTTGTAGACACTGTCACTGAGTGGGAACGGATCTCAAGGTGGGTCAAACTAACCCAAGCAGTGGATCGGTCCGTTTTTTAAATTTATTAATTTTTTTATTTTATGTATTTATTTATTATTTAATACAAGGGCTTCGGCTCACTACCAGTGGGCGGGACCAAAGAATTTGGGTTTCCTTTGAGCTAGGAGGCAGTCAAAGGCAGTCCAATCCCCGGCAACATAAAGCGCCTAGCTCTGGGGACATGGAATGTCATTTCTCTGGTAGGGAATGAACCCGAGCTGGTGTGTGACGAGACCAGTGGTTCTCAATTATTTCCTGTCATGCCCCCCCTACCAAGAAGAAAACAATTCACACCCCCCCACCACAATTTTCTTTTACATTTCGTACTAATGTACATGTTCTTTGCATATTAATGTTAGATTGTCAATAAAATATCTTACCTTAACAAAGCTAAATTGATAAAAATAAAATATCATTTTGAGAACGACTATTGTGAGGATCTCGAAACTCAGTACTCTGTGGTGCTAATATTGATGAGATGATAAATATGTTGAAGCCACAGAACAAAAAGATTAGATATTGTTTGGAAATTAATGACGTACATAAAGGAATATCAGCCTTGATTGGAGTACATTACTGCATTTAAATTTTTAATAAAAATGAAACAATTATTGATGTTATGACCACTATGAAGAATTTAAAAAACAATATATAGGGATAATTATAGTTTTCATTTTGTTATGTGTAGTCTGTTCATGTTGCATTATTTTTATGACAAAGACGATGGTTAATCGTAGGTTTGTTGCCCAAATGTACCATTACAACCTGATTAATGTTGAGAATGACGAACTCAAACTGGACACTGAAACGTAAAAACACATGGACTTCTTGCCCCTGTCCTCACACGTGCACACACACACACACCATACACGAAGATCCGGGAGGTAAGGACGGCTGTCCTACAGGATGCGGATGGAAGAACAACTGCAGCGGAACAATGCCAGGGATGTCTGGAGGGGCCTGAAGACCATCTCAGGCCACGGACAAGCAGGTAAGACCCAGAAGGGGGGGGGGCTTCAGTGGGCAAATGAGTTGAACCTATTTTTCAATAGGTTTGATCAAATGTCTGACCCCGCTCAGGCTTCCCTGATGCAGCCCCCACCCACCCCTCATGCCACTGCGAACAAGACCCTCTCTCCCCCTCTCTCGCCCCTCTCTCTCTCCACAGGCTCCAGTTCCCAGCCTCATCAGACAACCACCACTTCCTCCTGCTCAGCCTTGTTCCTCACAACATCTCAGGTGAAGAACCAGCTGAGGAAGATGAAGGCGAGGAAGGCGGCAGGCCCAGATGGGACCAGCTCCCAGCTCCTCAAATCCTGCGCAGACCAGCTGTGTGGAATCGTCCAGCACATGTTCAACCTGAGCTTGAAGCTGGGCAGAGTCCCCCAGCTGTGGAAAACATCCTGCCTGGTTCCGGTTCCAAAGACACCCCATCCGAAGGAGCTCAACAACTTCAGACCAGTGGCGCTGACGTCTCATCTGATGAAGACCCTGGAGAGACTGGTCCTCGTCCATCTGCGCCCCCTGGTCAGCTCCTCAATGGACCCACTCCAATTTGCATACCAGCCTGGCATCAGTGTGGATGATGCCATCATCTACCTGCTCCACACTTCACTCTTCCACCTGGAGAAGGCGGGGGGCACGGTGAGGATCATGTTCTTTGATTTCTCAAGTGCTTTCAACACCATCCAGCCCGCCTTATTGGGAGACAAGCTGGAGCAGGCGGGAGTGGCCCACCACCTCATCACATGGATTCACAACTACCTCACAAACCGGCCACAGTACGTGAGAACACAGGACTGTGTGTCTGACGTGCTCCTCTGCAGCACGGGAGCGCCGCAGGGAACTGTGCTGGCTCCCTTCCTGTTCACCCTCTACACCTCGGACTACAAATACAATTCCACAACCTGTCACCTGCAGAAGTTCTCTGATGACTCTGCGATTGTCGGCCTCATCACTGACGATGACGATCGGGAGTACAGAGGGGTTACGCAGGGGTTCGTGGACTGGTGTCAGCAGAACCGCCTCCAAATCAACGCTGGGAAATCCAAAGAGCTGGTGGTGGATTTCCGCAAGCGTCGGCACTCTCCACCTGCACCAGTGAATATCCAGGGAACAGACGTTGAGAGGGTCTCAACTTACAAGTACCTGGGTGTTCATCTGAACAATAAACTGGACTGGAGCGACAACACAGACGCTCTCTATAGGAAGGGTCAGAGCAGACTCTTCCTACTCAGGCGGCTGAGGTCCTTTGGCGTTCGGGGAACACTCCTCAGGAACTTCTATGACTCGGTGGTTTCATCAGTCATCTTCTATGGAGTGGTCTCCTGGGCAGGAGGCATCTCGGGCCGAGACAAAAAGAGACTGGACAAACTGGTGAGGAGGGCCAGCTCTGTCCTGGGCTGCTCCCTGGACTCTGTGGACTCAGTGGGGGGCAGAAGGATGACGGCAAAACTGTCATCAATGCTGGACAAACCAGCCCACCCATTCAATGACACTCTGAGAACACTTTACAGCTCCTTCAGTGACAGACTTTTACACCCTCGCTGTACCAAAGAGAGATTTCGCCGCTCCTTCCTGCCAACTGCTGTCAGACTTTTTAACAAGAACATTGGGTCAGGCCTACAAACGGGAGGGCATTAGTGCAATTGTGCAGTCCTAGGATGCAATATTAACTACTACTGTACTTTCAGCCAAGGGTGTACTTAAATATTGACCAATGATGTATTTTGTTTACCATTACAGTATTCTTATTACAATACTTCTATCACTGTAGTATTTCTACCACTGCAGGATGTTCACTATTACAGTACTTTTATCATTGCAGTACTTTTATCATTGCAGTATTTTTCTATCATTGCGGTACTTTTACTATTACAGTACTTTTACCATTGCAGTACTTTTACCATTGCAGTACTTTCATCATTGCAGTATTTTTCTATCGTTGCAGTACTTTTACTATTACAGTACTTTTACCATTGCAGTATTTTCTATCATGCAGTACTTTTCTATCATTTCAGTACTCTTACCATTACAGTACTTTTATCATTGCAATATTTTTATGATTGCAGTATTTTCAATCATTCAGTAGTTTTTATCATTACAGCGTTTCCCCCTCCGTATAATGGACAAACATTAGGAGTGTTTCCTTACACTTAGATACGTTTATACTGTGTATATTTGCATGCTTTTTCTGAATGTCTGCTGCTAATGTTATACATTAACGGCTACATTACGCCGCCGACTCTGTGTGATCTATATCTTTGCTGCTGTAACACCTCAAATTTCCCCATTGTGGGACTAATAAAGGACATCTTATCTTATCTTATCTTATCTTATCTCTCCTACAACGAGGCAAGGGCCTCCACCAAGTCACCCCAGGGACAAGTTTTATTCCCTGATGGTCATCAAATTATGAGGATCTCATTCTACGCCGGAAGGGAGGAGGGGAATTTTTCCCTAATGTGAGGTTTTCGCTCCTCCACTGATGATCACACTGTTGTATGATTTCATTATGATGATCTGTCTTAAAGCCGTAAGGACATGATTTTTAAATCCACAACAGGGGGGAAATGTAAGATGGGCTGAGGATAGGTAATCAGTTTGTGTATTCATAATCATGTTTTTATACACTCATTAATGTTGAACACACACAGAGACACTTACTTGTTATTTTAACACACACACACACAGACACCGTATCCTGAAGATGTGTTTAGTTAAACTGACCTTGGGTTATGATTTTCTGCCTGCTGGAGTCCCTGGTGATTAGTTATTGATGCTTTAGTTAAACTGACCTTTATACCGTGAGTTATTGATGTTTTCTGTCTCTTGGTGATTAGTTGTTGATGCTTTTCTGTCTTCTGGTGATTAGTTATTGATGAGTTAGTTTCAATAAAAAGGCAGAACGGAGGGTGAGAGTCAGAGGGTGTGCGGGATTGAACTGGCAAGACGGCTGTTTCACCTCCTGGCTCCCTCTCCCATTCTGAATGGCACAAAACGAAAACTTTAGTAAGTTATTTCAGTCTAAAAAAGGCGTCAGGGCATTTTTAAACCGGACAGTAAGTCGCCACTGTCTTGGTTCCTTTTTGTGCCTTGACCCATACCGGAATTATTGAAAGGATGCAGTCCTATTTACAGGCCCAAGTGACACCCCAGGTTTCTGTTGTTTGTACGAGGGCGCTTAATAGGTACTGCTATTCACAATCGTCTTAGGCTGTTTCTTTGCAGAAGTTTATGGACAATGTGTAGTGCTGTAGGATGCAGTCTAGAGCATTCTTGACATTGAAGCTTTTGTTTCCAGCAACTGCTAATGCGACCGTGCATCAAACATGCAAAACACAGACCCTTGCTCCTCAAGAAGTCAATCTTATCCTTGTGATGCTTTCTCCTAAATTCCTTACCAATTGTGAGACTGTGTTGCTCTCCATTACAATTAGCACATGGTTTGGCAATAGCATCCACTGAAACAGGTTCTGCCTTTGGCGTGGTGGTTTTGTTGTTTTCCATCTTGGCGGGCACAATGACTGTTGTGAAGACTTTCTTTGATTTTGTTGTTTCTGTGTGTTGTGATTTTGTTTTCTGTTTTATAGAAATCTTTCGTGCTTGTCAACAAAGTCAACAAAATCCTTAAACTTCACTCTTCTATTTGTTCTTTCTTGGAGATTGCAGGCAAATTTTCTCCAAGATTCTATAAGTCTGTATGGAAGTTTGTTTGCCAATGCCTTTATATTAGCCATGTTGTCCAAGTCCTCCATGTAATTAACATCTGCCATTATGTTCGAACAGCCCATAAGGAATAATGTGAAAGACTGAAGTGCAACACCATCTTCAGACTTGATTGTTGGCCAATCCATGGCTTCCTTTAAATATGCTTCTGCTATCATGAAGTCATCACCATAAAACTCCTTCAAGATTTGTTTTGCTTTGGTATATCCTGTCAGAGGTTCCATATGGATGCAGCTCTTCACCAACTCATGTGGTTGTTCACTAGTATACTGCAGCTAAAATTGAAGATGATCACGGTTATCACTTGTACGGCCTTCAATCCCATGTTCAATGGCACCTATACAGGTTTTATAATGCAGAGGGTCGCCTGTAAAACGTAGGAATGGAAAGTTCGGGAAGAAGCGATGCTTTTTGACTCTTTGCTAAGTATTCTGCGACACTGGCTTGCTGTGAGATTGCGTGGCAAAAGCCATCAAGCACATGTCCCTGTTGTTCTCTACTTTCTGTCTGATGTGGAAATCTAGCCATTGGAATAGTCGAAGTGGGAGCATTTCAGGTCAACACTGCTTGTTGCTCTGATAGGCTGTGATGGTAATTGAATGTTTTTCCTTGTTTAAATTGTAACACACTCATCAGGAATGTGGATACCATCCTCCTGGGTATTTTCATATCTTCTCAAGACATCCAATTTAGCATCAGACTCAGGGAGTGCCGTTTGCATTGCATGCATTTCCTTCTTTGCTTTAATTGCAGCTTCTTCTTGCTCAAGTGCCAACCTTTGTTGTAAATCAGCAGCCTTTGCCTTTAAACATGCTCGTTCCATTTGAGCCTTTAATTTAATTGAAGACGTTGACAGAAGTGAGCTTCTGTCTGTTAGATTCTTTACTTCTACTTCTATGGGTGTAGTTAGTTGATGCAGATCTACTATCAGCAGGTGATATTTGTTTATTGCATCCTTCCTCTGCACGTTTCAAAACGTCCTTCTTCCATTGCTCACATTTCCATTAATTACATTTTTTGGATCAAACCAGTTATTTTGGTCATCGGCAAAATCCTCTTCAGTCTTTAAATTTTGCAGACCGGAATTGAGGTCCACAAATTCTTGCTCCATGCCGCTAAAGCAAACACGAACCTCAGTTTTTTACAGCGTCAACATTTGCATCATCCTCCATCAATTGTTCAATTTGACGTTGCATGGAGGTCAATTGAGCAAATTTGCAGCTGCGTGCCTGCATCCGTTTAGGCTTGTGATCTTCTACAGCTTTTCTCCGTCATTTTTAATGTCCGCTTTCCACTGTCTTGTTCCTCCATGTCAATCCACAATGAAGCAAACAAAAACGTCAAACTGACTGTAGCGTCTCAATTTGCAGGTCAGCCGAATGACGATCAAAGTTTTAAGCAGTTTACTCACGCACCTGTTACGTGCGCGTCCTTGTTAACTCGCGATGCTTGTCAAGTATGGACGCATGCTAACAGCTAGCAGCTCATTGTCCCGACTGGAAAGTTGCTCCTTAGCTGTGATGTGCCTAGGGTTACACTATCTATCATTAACAAACACAGCCAGCCCTCCTCTTTCCTCTTACCGCTTTCCAGTGTCCTGTCCGCAAGTAGTATTTGGAAGCCGTCAAATTCCACAACGGTGTCCGGCGTTAGCTCTGTTAGCCATGAATCCGTGAACATCAGCAAGCTAGCTCATTGGAAGTTCCTCTCGTGCCGCGTTAGCGCTGTTAGCTTGTCCATTTTCTTGGGAAGGTATCTAACATTTCCCATAAAAACGGACGGGAGGACGGGGTGGTCACGCCTCCTCTTTGCCTGGCGTTTCGCCCCCGCGCGACATCCCCCGTCTCTTCCTCCTCAACTCGTGGGGGATATCGGGTCTCGCTCCGGGAGTCGGCACGGGGTTAGCACGAAGTGCTAACAGCTGATCTCTTGTGTAAACGATTGATCCGTAGCTCCCAGTGACATCTCCGGACACGATCACGCAAAAAACAGCCCTCAGCAGCAATAAAACCACCGCAATTTGGATGTCCATTGCTGCGATGAGGTAAAATAAATAAAACTGGGTAAAGGGAAAAACACGCGAAAAAGGCTCAAATAGTGAGCCGTGCTGCTCTAGCAGGTAGCCACTCGCGTGGCGACGGAACCGGAAAAACAAATGTGGTCCCATCAAAATCTGATTGGATATTTAAAAATAAAAGCGTGAAAATTTGCTTATTTGTCTGTCGTCACCAATGATTAAAAAAATTAAAATCATTACAAAATCCTCAAGCTATCGTGATACCAGACGAGTTCTGCGGGACACCAGACCACCCCAGTTGTCCACAAAAAGTGGTCACTTCAAAATTTGATGTGGCATTTCAAAATAAAAAAATCACCAGAAATATGCACTGTGATCAACACTGATTTAAAAGAAAAATCTTTAAAAAATATCCTCAAACTATCGTGATACCAAACCAGGACTGGGGATACTAGACCACACCAGCTGTCCACCAAAAGTGGTCACATCAAAATGTGATGTGGCACTTCAAAATAAAAGTAGCCTGAAATTCGCTTATTTCACGGTCATCACCACTGAGTTAAAAAAAAACATAGCTCGAGCTTTCGTGATACCAGACCAGTTTTGTGGGACACGAGACTACCCCAGCTGTCCATAAAAAGTGGTCCCATTGAAATCTAATTTGTAATTTCAAACTAAAAGTTGCCTGAAATCTGCACATTTCACTGTCATCATGCCTGACTTTAAAATTTCATTAAAAAATATCCTCTAGCTATGGTAATACCAAACCAGGTTTGGAGGACACTAGACAACACAGCTTTCCACCAAAAGTAGTCCCATCAAAATGTAAGGAGGCATTTTAAAATAAAAGAGCTGGAGCTGTCGTAATACCAGACTAGTTTTGTTGGACACTCGACGACCCCAGCTGTTCATCAAAAGTGGTCCCATCAAAATCTGGTGTAATTTCACAATAAAAAAAAAAACACCTGAAATATGCACATTTCATTGTCATCAACACTGATTTTAAAATAATCATTTCAAAATACCCTCGAGCTATCGTGATATCAGACCCATTTTGGGGGACACTAGACAACCCCAGTTGTCCATCAATTGCGGTCCCACCAAAATGTGATACGGCATTTCAAAATAAAAGTAGCCTGAAATCAGCATACATCACTGTTATCACGCCTGACTAAAATATCATGACAAAATATCCTCCAGCTATCATGATACCAGACCAGACATATTTCACTGTCATCACCATTGATTTTAAAAAATTAATTAAAAACTAGAGCTGCGAGCAGCTATAAAGGGCCCTCGCCACCCGGACAACGTTGGGGTACTGGCACGTTGGAAATGTGAAATATTTCCGAGAAATAACGTGAGGAATCTTCAAGAGGAATTTGCTTGTAGTTAAAGTTAGAGCAGCTTTTGTTTTCAAAGCCTCGTCAATGTTTGAAGTAAATTTGTTGGCAGGCACTACAGGTGCATCAAATCAAAGACTAATAGACTGAAAAACATTTTCTTTCCGAGAGCCATCACCATTCTGAACTCTCACACACATGCACACACACACGACCACCCTTACCTTGCTGAACAGCGACGTATTGTGTTGTATTTCTCCAATTTCATACTATTTTCCATCACAATATTTATTCTCTTATTTATCTAATTTATATATTTGATTAAATTATTGTTGTATTGCACTGGAGAGGGGAGCTCCCTAATCTTGTTGCACACTGTACAATGACAATAAAAGGATTTCGGATTCTGATAAATTTAGAATGGCCGACTTCCTGTTCAATTTAGCATACGGCTCCATGAGACTTTTTATTAGGTCTTGGCTTTGTACACACTTCATCAAATTTTCAGTTTGGTGAAACAGAGATATGGGGCTGTTTTTTTTTGTTGTTTTTTTTTTCTAGGGGGCGATAGCGAGCCATTTTTAAACAACTGTACGACAAAATAATAAAATATTGTGAATATTGAATCAACTCCCGGTTGGGTGGACGCTGGCACGTTTGGCTGCCACTGCTCACCGGTAACTCTCAGAAATTTTTTGGATCCGCTTGTTGTACCTGCTTTAGCAGTTTACAATCCCTCCAGTTACAGTGATTTTATTTATTATCTGTATGTTGAGCGATCCCGATTCTCATGAATGCCACCCACCGATTGCATAGTCGCTGACGCGTCTACTGTGGCTAAAGTTTAGCTTACCTATCAAAGTTAGCACCTTATGTACAGGGTAAGTTTGGGATTTTTTTAGAGCATGAGCAGGGGAGTTTTTAAGCATTTAGTCCATTGTGGTGAACCGCCCCCATTTAAGTAAATTCAAAATGGCCGACTTCCTGTAAAACCTAGCGCATGGCTCCAAGAGACTTTTTTGTAGGTCTTGGCCTTATACATACTCCATCGAATTTACAAAAAGTAGGTGAATCACTCAACCAGGGCTGATGTTTTTGAATATTTCTAGAGGGCCATGGCAAGCCATTTTAAAAAAGCTGCACATTCCATTCCGCAGGATTGCTATGGACATTGTGGGTCCTTTGACAAAAAGCAGTGGTGTAGTGTGTGACAACGCCACACGTTTCCCAGAGGCATTTCCATTGCGCACAATCACTGCTCCGGCAGTACTTTGTGCCTTGGTGCAACTCCTTTCCAGAGTTGGCATACCAGATGAGATTCTAACAGACCAGGGAACCAATTTCACTTCAAGGTTAATGCAACTGTTCAACAAACAACTGGGCATCTCCGCCATCAAAACCACTCCATACCACCCATAGACTGATGGACTAGTGGAAAGGTTCAATCAGACCTTAAAGAAGATGCTCCAGAAATTTGTGGATGATACTGGAAAAGACTGGGACCGGTGGCTGCCCTTTTTGCTGTTTGCCTATCGCGAAGTTCCTCAGGCGTCAACAGGTTTCTCTCCCTTTGAACTCTTGCATGCTTGGGAGGTTCAGGGGCCATTGGACTTGCTCCGAAAGGCCTAGGAGGCACCTTCCACCACGTGAAGTGATCGGGGGGTGGTGAAATTTGTGCTGGAAATGAGGGAGAGACTGGCCAGGTACCAGTAGGAGGCAGAGGTCAACCTGCGGGAGGCCCAGAAAAGCCAGAAGACCTGGTATGACCAGCAAGCTCGCCACCGGGAGTTTAAACCCGGCCAAAAAGTATTGCGGCTTCTCCCCACATGCAACAACAAGCTTTTAGTAAAGTGGCAGGGGCCATATGAGGTCACCCGGAAGATGGGTCCAGTGACCTATGAGATTTTCCATCCGGAGAAGAAAAAAAATAAACAAACTTATCATGTGAACCTCCTCAAAGAGTGGAAGGAGCGTTCAAACCAGGCTCCAAAGGAGGTCATACTCGCGCGGAAGGTGGAGGAGGACGACGACGACGACAAGGACGAGGACGACGACAATGATGATGATGATGATGATGATGACGAGGCAGAGCTGGAGTCCTCGACGACGACAGATGCGCCTGCACTGGCACGTCGGAAACCCAAGCAAGTCACAGAGATGTGCTTAATTTTCAAGACGGTGCCTTCTCTTTTTTCCGCCAGCCCAGGGAAGACGACGGTGGTAGAACACGTCATTCGTCTCAAAGAAGGATTACCAATTCGTCAGCGCCCCTACCGAGTTCCGCAACACTTGGTGGAGAGACTAACCAAGGAGCTCCAGGAAATGCTGAAGCTTGGAGTCATTGAGCCTTCCAAGTCGGAGTGGTGCAGTCCGGTGGTTATCATCTCCAAGAAAGATGTGTGCTGATTTAGAAAGAGAGTGAAAGACGTTTAAGAGAAGAAGCAGAAAGTACTTAATATGGAGATAAAGAAAGACGAAGAAACATGAGCGAGAAAAAAAGGAGGAAATGCACCAGCCGAGGATCAAAGAGACAGTGACAGTGAAAAAGGAAGTCAGGGTGAGAGAGCTGAGGAGGAGGGCCAGCGAGAAAAGGAGCCGGGATTGCCTCAACAAGTGGACAACAGCGCCCTGGGAAGCCTGCCACAAGAGATGAATGCAAAGCGGCCTGCCAAACAATCACACCAATCCAAGATAATATGCGTAAATGGGCTGCGGGCCTCACGACCACCCCGTCAGCACCGATCTTCTACCAAGGACGTGGAAGAGGAAGAGGACACCTGCCAACAAAAGACGACGTCTGCTACAACTGTAGGAAACATGGCCACTTTGCTCGAAACTGCCGTCAACCACCCAGGAAAACCGATTACAATTTACACAGACAGAATCAAGTTTGATAAGAAATTTGTGATTTGTCAGGACCAGTCGTGAAAGCAACGGAGGATCACGTGACGTAAAAAACAAACAAAAAAAGCAAGTGGAGAAGCAGTTCTACATGAACGTGCGTTTTACTTATTAGGCCGTGATACACTGACACAATTGGACCTTAATATCAGAGTCAATAAGCAAGGGCGAATTCAAACAAACGTCAAAACTTTAAAAGGGCACATTATTATCGGTTGCTACATTTGGAAGAACAAAATAGGACGTCAATAAATTATTAGAAGTAGCTCACAATAGAGTCTGTTTGGGCGATGACGTGCAACACATGGTTAGTCTGCAAGGGACTATCAGATACAATGTATCAAAAGTAAGTGAAAACGCAACTATGGTTTCGTGCACCACCACATGCAACACTTGCACCATTCTCATGGAAAGACTCTCCCTGCTGGAGGGACGTGTCCGCCAGCTAGAGCAGAGTACTGTGGTAAGCGTAAATGTGGCGGACAGCACCGGTTAGCATTGGCCGTAAACGGCTTGCTAATCGCGTTGAGCCTGTTAAGACACAGAGCAGTTCCATTCCACCTCGGTCTCCTGGCTCCCGCACTTTAGTGAAAGGTGACTCCATTACTCGATACATTAAGCTTGAAAATCCAACCACAGAATGTGTATTGCTGGGGCCAGAGCACCCGACATTGAAGCTAATCTTATGGAGCTAGCACACAAGAGACCTAGACACCAGCGCAGTGCAAACAACGCTAGCTATTCAGATATAGTAATACACGTCGGCTCCAATGACACTAGTGTTACTGCCGTTTCAATGATACGCTGGCTAAAGAAAGTTTTAACGCGCACTCACTCACCATGGGTTGAAGTTGCGATGACGTTCGCTCGGCTTCACTGGTCTTGATGTTGATGTGTAGTTATGTATGTCACGTCAAACAGTCAAGGGTTAGTCTTAATCGTAGTCATTTCAGTCCAGATGTCATGCCGTGAAGTCAAGTAAATCAAATAAATAAATCAATGGCTACGGTCTTCCAAACTTCAAATCAAAAACATCCGCGCATATGCGGTAATCAATACAATATACTATCTTCTATCTTCCAGTTTGTACATAAATAATGCGTCTTGAGTAAGTGCGGTTGAAAAACGGTATCCGACCAGCGTTCCCCCACCTGTCCTGCATTTGTTATTTATGGATGAACGCAACCAGTGCTGACGTCATCAATTGCCCTAGTGGTGGTGTTGCCATACTGCATTACTCAAAAGAAAACTGCTCCAACAACTAGGATGAAGCAATCAGAGATCACAAAGAAAAAACATAGCAAGGACTTGTGATCTCGCCAGAAAGATGAGTCTGAGTCGAGTAATTGTCTCTGGCCCCTTGCCTGCGAGAGGCAATGATGAGAAAGATGGGGGTGTAGCCCTCATTTCCGAATTTAATCTAAAACTTAGTCCTCGTCCTAGCAATTCCTTCAAAACATTTGAAGTTCTCATTATGCGATCCACGGCCGCACTGCCGTTTTATCTTGCCGTTTTTTACCGTCCCCCTGGCTCTTACTCAGGCTTTTTAGATGAATTTTCTGAATTTGTGGCTGATTTGGTAACTCATGCGGATAATATATCATGGGCGACTTCAACATTCATATGAATCTCCCGTCGGAACCACTTACCGTGGCGTTTCGGACAATAATTGATATGTTTGGTTTCATGCAAATAATAGATGAAGCAACGCATATAAATGGTAACACGTTAGATTTGGTATTAACCCGGGGCTTAGCATCCTCAAAAATAATTGTATTACCATATACTAGTGCTATAGCTGACCATTACTTAATCAAATTTGAAGTCTTGGCGCATTGCCATCGTTCTGACCATGATCAAAGCTATAGCAGCCGCAACATTAGCTCCTTAACCACCGCTGCGCTCTCTGAGCTACTCCCTTTAGTAACCGATTCGTTTCCTAATTATATTGGTACGATTGATGATCTTACAAACAACTTTAATGTCGCTCTGTTAAATGCGCCTGACTCCGTCGCACCTTTAAAAACTAAAACTTGTCCAAAGAGGCTGACTCCGTGGTTTTATGAGGAAACACGCATACTGAAACGATTCTTGTAGGAAGCTTGAGCGCAAATGGCGTGCGACCAAACTGGAGGTCTTCCGTCAGGCATGGTGCGCTAGTTTATACAAGGAAGCGCTCAATCTAGCCAAAACTAATTATTACTCTAGATTAATTGTTTTACATAAAAACAACCCTAAATATTTATTTGCTACTGTAGCAATGCTAACGCAACAGCAACCAACCTCGGATAGCTCTTCCTATTCAGCTCACGATTTCATGCAATTCTTTACTCAGAAGATTGAGTGTATTCGTGATGAGATTAAAGACACTGTTCTTACAATTCCGTTGAATTCCGTCATAAATGGTGTTAATAGGGACATTAGGGCTGATAACTGTCCGATAACCTTATCTCAATTTAAAAAAGTATCTCTTGAAAGCCAAACAAAATTGGTTAGTGGGGCAAAACCGACAACTTGTGTGCTCGATCCGCTTCCTGGCAAACTAATTAAAGAACTGTTTATGACCCTAGGACCGTCTGTCTTAAATATTATTAATCTATCACTTACCACGGGTATAGTACCAGCAGCTTTAGGACCGCCATTATGCGACCGCTACTTAAGCAACCAAACCTCGACCCAGAGAGTCTCAACAACTATAGACCGGTTTCAAATCTTCCGTTTATTGCAAAAATCTTGAAAAACTTAATGAATATATGACTAGTAATAATCAATTTGAACCTTTCCAATCAGGTTTTACCGAATGGAAGCTACGGAGGAGGAGGGCATGCTCGCGTCACAGTTAAGCCGAAGAGCAGCACCTTCCCCGGGCACGGGCGGTGTCAAGCGGCCCCTAAGTTTAACCGAATGGAAGCTCCGGAGGAGGAGGGCATGCTCGCGTCACAGTTAAGCCGAAGAGGAGCACCTCTTCCCCCCGGGCACGAGCGGAGCGCGAGGCTGTCAGTTATGAATGAATAAATGAATAAATAAATAAATGAAGAATGCCACCTTTCATTTCACTGGCATGATCCGTGCCTGTCATGCCGCGTGTGTTTTTGTTTTTTCAGCTGTGTGGGCGTTCCTCCAGCGATTGTCTCGCGCCATGCGGTCAGCTGCTGCGAGACGCGCCCACCAGCCCCGCACCGGATTCCCATTCACTCACTGATTACACTCACTACCACCTACACTGACTACCTGGCGTCGGATTGTTATCCTACTTGTGTCTGCGTTTGGAGAGTCCTGCTCAATCCTCCAGCTCTGCTGGAGGATCATAACATTCACAGGGCACACCGGACGGCGTACCAGAAGTTAAAAGTCGAAGTAATTAAATAAATACAAAAATAAGTAATTGAATAAATACAAAAATAATGGCTGGGGAATAAAAAAATAAGAAGTTTTAATAATAATTTTTTTTTGTTATAACATGAATTTCACTCTCTCTCTCTCTACCCGTATATATATATATATATATATATATATATATAATTTAAGCATTTTTGAAGGTGCGCCGCTACTTCGCGGATTTTCAGTTTTCGCGGGTGGTCTCGGTCCCCATTAACCGCGATAACCGAGGGTTCACTGTATTACTCTTACTCGATCTTGGCGCCGCTTTTGACACTTGATCATAACATATTATTAAAACGCCTTGAAACTTGTGTTGGAATTTCAGGTTCAGCGCTTTCTTGGTTTAATTCGTATCTGTCGGAGAGGAGGCACCGTGTAATTCATGGCAATGCGACTTCTGATCTTTGTAAGATCACACGCGGAGTTCCGCAGGGATTGGTACTAGATGCTACCGCTTGGTGATATTATACGGAAATATAACATTAGTTTTCATTGTTATGCTGATGATACGCAATTATACATGCCGTTGGATATAACGAATCCGTGTGATTGCTATAAATTAGAGGCATGCCTTGCCGAAATTAAACTATGAATGTCTTTCAATTTTTTGCGTCTTAACTCAGATAAAACCGAGATGCTGATCATTGGACCAGCGCGTCATCGGTACCTTTTTCAAAGACACCACTATGAGTATCGATAAATTGCCCAAAAGGATTCAACAAGATCAATGTCTAAAGTCATTTTTGGCCAATTTTCAATCAGATTCGTTAAAAGGGCACCGTGCAGTACGTCAAAATGTAAAAAATTATAATTTTTGTCACCACTGGGTGGTGCAAGGTGGTCGCTGCTCAGGCCCTAATAATAATAATAATAATAATAATAATAAAAGTAATAATATTTTCTACAAAAACAATAGGGACCTCGCAGCCGTCGCAGCTCGGGCCCTAATAACAATTTCTACAAAAACAATAGGGACCTCGCCGCGGTCGCTGCTCGGGCCCCAATAATAATTTCTACACAAAGTCCATTGTGGTGACCCGCCCCCTTTTAAGTAAATTCAAAATGGCCGACTTCCTGTAAAACCTAGCTCATTGCTCCAAGAGACTATTTTGTAGGTCTTGGTCTTATACATACAGTGAACCCTCGCTACTTCGCGGTTCACCTTTCGCGGGTTCAGTGCTTCGCGGGTCTAAAAAATATTCGGGGGCATTGTAGTTTCGCCGAGCGACACAACGGGGCGCTGGAGCGGTTAGACGGCCGGCGTGCGCCGAAGAAGAGCGTGGGCGAAGAGGAGAGTGGACGAAGAAGAGCACGTTCCCCCGGACACGATCGGTGGCGACGTTTCGCGCGGTTCGGACCGTACCAGAGCTCCGGCCAGCGTGCGTGGCAGTTAAGCCGTAGAGGAGCACCTTCCCCGGGCACGGGCGGTTCCAAGCGGCCCCTAAGTTTAACCGAATGGAAGCTCCGGAGGAGGAGGGCATGCTCGCGTCACAGTAAGCCGAAGAGGAGCACCTTCCCCGGGCACGGGCGGTGCCAAGCGGCCCCTAAGTTTAACCGAATGGAAGCTCCGGGGGAGGAGGGCGGGCGTGTGTCACAGTTAAGCCAAATTGGAGCACCTCTTCTGCCCGGGCACGAGCGGAGCGCGAGGCTGTCAGTTATGAATGAATAAATGAATAAATAAATAAAGAATGCCACCTTTCATTTCACAGGGCACACCGGACGGCGTACCAGCAGGTAAAAGTCGGAGTAATTAAATAAATACAAAAAGAATGGCTGGGGAATAAAAAAATAATACGTTTTAATAATAATTTGGTTTTTTTGTTATAACATGAATTTCACTCTCTCTCTCCCCGTATATATATATATATATATATATATATATATATATATATATATATATATATATATATATATATATTTATTATATATATTGTATATTTTTTTTAAGCATTTTTGAAGGTGCGCCGCTACTTCGCGGATTTTCAGTTTTCGCGGATGGTCTCGGTCCCCATTAACCGCGATAACCGAGGGTTCACTGTACTCCATAAAATTTACAAAAAGCGAGGTGAAACACTCAACCAGAGCTGCTTTTTTTTAACATTTCTCGAGGGCCATGGCGAGCCATTTCAAAAAAGCTGCACAACTAACGTATAAAATATTGATAAATTTGCTCGGCCTGATGTGTGTGTAAAGTTTCACGAGTTGTCGTTCATATTTAGAACCTCATAATCAGCTTTGTTTTATTGCCGAACAGTGCAATGCCACTCCCACAACTTTTCACGAAAAATCACGAATTTCGTATTGTGACATCCTCATGGCCGAAACAGTCATCCGAGCATATATGAGGGCGACCTTGTTGAGTTGCACGGAGAAAAACATCCAAGAAAATAACTTGTATTAGCTTTTACCAGTTGGTGGCGCTACTACTACGATGTAAAATAAGTTGGTAGATGTCTTCAGGGCTGAAGTATCCTCAAATGTGTACAACTTCGAGAAGATAGGATCATCTGAGTCATGTTGCCGGAGCTTTTGTTGCCACAGAGTACAATCGGACTTTTCAGCACCTTAATAGCCACGCCTTTTGCCAAAACGTCACAAAATTCGGCAGAGAGTAAGATCATTGTCTTGAGTCTTTTCTGACTAATTTTCAGTCGGATTCGTCAAAAGGGCACCGTGCAGTACGTGAAAATTAAAATAAAAACAAATTTTTGATTCCACTTGGCGGCACTGTGTGTATAACAAAATAATAACATTACGATGTCTTCAGGTCGGGACGTTTTATTTACAGGTGAAGGTTTGGATTTTTAGGAGCATGTGCAGGGGAGTTATTAAGCATTCATTTATTTGTATTAGGTTCATTTTGTCTTCTTATTATTGATATTTGACTGATTCATTAAAAGCAGACAATTATGTTTTAGGTTAATTTTTTACCTGACATGTTTCGGCGAGTCTTTCGCCTTCTTCAGAGTGTCGCATGATGGTGTCTTGAGCTGATGTTCCATGAGGGTGTGACTTACCTGTCAAAAAAATGAAAAAAATCAGAGCAGTAAAAGAACAAGCACAACATGAACATTACAAATCAGCAATCACTGACCACTGCAAAAGGGAAAACCACATCATGGACCGGGAGAAGGGCAGGGTCATCCGCACAGAAGAGAACAAACAACAGCGCTGGATCAGAGAGGCCATTGAGATCTGCAAGCGAGGCATAAAAACCATGAACAGAGACAAGGGAGCCTTCATCCTCTCTACCACCTGGACCAGCATCTTGGCGGAGTGAACGGACAGCGGGGGGCGTGACTTGCCTTCATTCTTGTGACAGGTAAGTCACGCCCTCATGGAACATCAGCTGATAAAGACGGGACACAAGACAGCATCATGTGACACTCTGAAGAAGGCGAAAGACTTTCGTATTGTGACATGCTCAAGGCCTAAACACTCATCCGAGCAAATATAAGGTAGATTTTGTTCACCTGCCCGGAGAAAAACATCAACGAAAATAATTTGTATTTGTTTTAACCAGTTGGTGGCGCTACCACTGCGATCAAAAATAAGTTGGCAGCCGTCTTCAGGGCCTGAATATCCTCAAATGTGAAAAATTTCGAGAAGATGGATCATCTGAATCATTTTGCAGGAACTTTTGTTGCCACGGAGAATAATCAGACTCTGCGGCACCGTAATAGCCACGCCCTTCGAAGGAAAGTCACAAAAATAGGGATAGAGTAAGATCAATGTCTTGAGTCTTTTCTAGCCAATTTTCAATCAGATTCGTTAAAAGGGCACCGTGCAGTACGTCAAAATGTAAAAAATGATATTGATTGGCGCAAGGTGTATAACTGAATATAAACATATAGATGTCTTCAGGTACAGACTTTTTATGTACATGTGAAGTTTTGGATTTTTAGCAGCATGTGCAGGAGAGTTATTAAGCATTTTGTCCATTGCGGCGAAGGAAATCTTAAGTGAAAACTTTGAAGACCCGCCCCCGTCATATAGTATTTCGGAAACAAAAAATTTTAGCCCCAGTGTTTGTCCCAGGTCTTCAGATGCTACAGACAGAATTTTAAGGCAATCAGATGAAGCCTTTAGGATCAGGGTGCAAAAGAATGACCCCTGTAAACATGCAAAAAAGGGCAAAAGTCGGACTTTCAAAAATTCATAACTCACTTCCTGTTCATATTAGACGTTAAAATATCAAATTTTTCGCCATGCCCGATGAGACTGCCAAGTTTGGTGAGTTTTTGTGCATGTTTCGGGGGTCAAAAATGCGATCGAACAATCGGAAAAATAATAATAATAATAATTTCTACAAAAACAATAGGGACTTCGCAGCGGTCGCTGCTCAGGCCCTAATAATAATAATAATAATATTAATAATAATAAAAGTAATAATATTTTCTACAAAAACAATAGGGACCTCGCAGCCGTCGCAGCTCGGGCCCTAATAACAATTTCTAGAAAAACAATAGGGACCTCGCAGCGGTCACTGCTCGGGCCCTAATAATAATAATAATAAAAATAATAATAATTTCCACAAAAACAATGGGGACCTCGTAGCGGTCGCTGCTCAGGCCCTATTAATAATTTCTACAAAAACAATAGGGACCTCGCCGCCGTCGCTGCTCGGGCCCCAATAATAATTTCTACACAAAGTCCATTGTGGTGACCCGCCCCCTTTTAAGTAAATTCAAAATGGCCGACTTCCTGTAAAACCTAGCTCATTGCTCCAAGAGACTTTTTTGTAGGTCTTGGTCTTATACATACAGTGAACCCTCGCTACTTCGCGGTTCACCTTTCGCGGGTTCAGTGCTTCGCGGGTCTAAAAAATATTCGGGGGCATTGTAGTTTCGCCGAGCGGCACGACGGGGCGCTGAAGCGGTTAGACGGCCGGCGTGCGCCGAAGAAGAGCGTGGGCGAAGAGGAGAGTGGACGAAGAAGAGCACGTTCTCCCGGACACGATCGGTGGCGACGTTTCGCGCGGTTCGGACCGTACCAGAGCTCCGGCCGGCGTGCGTGGCAGTTAAGCCGTAGAGGAGCACCTTCCCCGGGCACGGGCGGTGCCAAGCGGCCCCTAAGTTTAACCAAATGGAAGCTCCGGAGGAGGAGGGCATGCTCGCGTCACAGTAAGCCGAAGAGGAGCACCTTCCCCGGGCACGGGCGGTTCCAAGCGGCCCCTAAGTTTAACCGAATGGAAGCTCCGGAGGAGGAGGGCATGCTCGCGTCACAGTAAGCCGAAGAGGAGCACCTTCCCCGGGCACGGGCGGTTCCAAGCGGCCCCTAAGTTTAACTGAATGGAAGCTCCGGAGGAGGAGGGCATGCTCGCGTCACAGTAAGCCGAAGAGGAGCACCTTCCCCGGGCACGGGCGGTGCCAAGCGGCCCCTAAGTTTAACAGAATGGAAGTTCCGGGGGAGGAGGGCGGGCGTGTGTCACAGTTAAGCCGAATTGGAGCACCTCTTCCGCCCGGGCACGAGCGGAGCGCGAGGCTGTCAGTTATGAATGAATAAATGAATAAATAAATAAAGAATGCCACCTTTCATTTCACAGGGCACACCGGACGGCGTACCAGCAGGTAAAAGTCGGAGTAATTAAATAAATACAAAAAGAATGGCTGGGGAATAAAAAAATAATACGTTTTAATAATAATTTGGTTTTTTTGTTATAAAATGAATTTCACTCTCTCTCTCCCCGTATATATGTATATATATATATATATATATATATCTATATATATATATATTGTATATTTTTTTTAAGCATTTTTGAAGGTGCGCCGCTACTTCGCGGATTTTCAGTTTTCGCGGGTGGTCTCGGTCCCCATTAACCGCGATAACCGAGGGTTCACTGTACTCCATAAAATTTACAAAAAGCGAGGTGAAACACTCAATCAGGGCTGCTTTTTTGAACATTTCTCGAGGGCCATGGCGAGGCATTTCAAAAAAGCTGCACAACTAACGTATAAAATATTGATAAATTTGCTCGGCCTGATGTGTGTGTAAAGTTTCACGAGTTGTCGTTCATATTTAGAACCTCATAATCAGCGTTGTTTTATTGCCGAACAGTGCAATGCCACTCCCACAACTTTTCACGAAAAAGGACTAATTTCGTATTGTGACATCCTCATGGCCGAAACAGTCATCCGAGCATATATGAGGGCGACCTTGTTGAGTTGCACGGAGAAAAACATCCAAGAAAATAACTTGTATTAGCTTTTACCAGTTGGTGGCGCTACTACTACGATGTAAAATAAGTTGGTAGATGTCTTCTGGGCTGAAGTATCCTCAAATGTGTACAACTTCGAGAAGATAGGATCATCTGAGTCATGTTGCCGGAGCTTTTGTTGCCACAGAGTACAATCGGACTTTTCAGCACCGTAATAGCCACGCCTTTTGCCAAAACGTCACAAAATTCGGCAGAAAGTAAGATCATTGTCTTGAGTCTTTTCTGACTAATTTTCAGTCGGATTCGTCAAAAGGGCACCGTGCAGTACGTGAAAATTAAAATAAAAACAAATTTTTGATTCCACTTGGCGGCGCTGTGTGTATAACAAAATAATAACATTAAGATGTCTTCAGGTCGGGACGTTTTATTTACAGGTGAAGGTTTGGATTTTTAGGAGCATGTGCAGGGGAGTTATTAAGTATTCATTTATTTGTATTAGGTTCATTTTGTCTTCTTATTATTGATATTTGACTGATTCATTAAAAGCAGACAATTATGTTTTAGGTTAATTTTTTACCTGACATGTTTCGGCGAGTCTTTTGCCTTCTTCAGAGTGTCGCATGATGGTGTCTTGAGACCCGTCTTTATCAGCTGATGTTCCATGAGGGTGTGACTTACCTGTCAAAAAAATGAAAAAATCAGAGCAGTAAAAGAACAAGCACAACATGAACATTACAAATCAGCAATCACTGACCACTGCAAAAGGGAAAACCACATCATGGACCGGGAGAAGGGCAGGGTCATCCGCACCGAAGAGAACAAACAACAGCGCTGGATCAGAGAGGCCATTGAGATCTGCAAGCGAGGCATAAAAACCATGAACAGAGACAAGGGAGCCTTCATCCTCTCTACCACCTGGAGCAGCATTTTGGCGGAGTGAACGGACAGCGGGGGGCGTGACTTGCCTTCATTCTTGTGACAGGTAAGTCACGCCCTCATGGAACATCAGCTGATAAAGACGGGTCACAAGACAGCATCATGTGACACTCTGAAGAAGGCGAAAGACTTTCGTATTGTGACATGCTCAAGGCCTAAACACTCATCCGAGCAAATATAAGGTAGATTTTGTTCACCTGCCCGGAGAAAAACATCAACGAAAATAATTTGTATTTGTTTTAACCAGTTGGTGGCGCTACCACTGCGATCAAAAATAAGTTGGCAGCCGTCTTCAGGGCCTGAATATCCTCAAATGTGAAAAATTTCGAGAAGATGGATCATCTGAATCATTTTGCAGGAACTTTTGTTGCCACTGAGAATAATCAGACTCTGCGGCACCGTAATAGCCACGCCCTTCGAAGGAAAGTCACAAAAATAGGGATAGAGTAAGATCAATGTCTTGAGTCTTTTCTAGCCAATTTTCAATCAGATTCGTTAAAAGGGCACCGTGCAGTACGTCAAAATGTAAAAAATGATATTGATTGGCGCAAGGTGTATAACTGAATATAAACATATAGATGTCTTCAGGTACAGACTTTTTATGTACATGTGAAGTTTTGGATTTTTAGCAGCATGTGCAGGAGAGTTATTAAGCATTTTGTCCATTGCGGCGAAGGAAATCTTAAGTGAAAACTTTGAAGACCCGCCCCCGTCATATAGTATTTCGGAAACAAAAAATTTTAGCCCCAGTGTTTGTCCCAGGTCTTCAGATGCTACAGACAGAATTTTAAGGCAATCAGATGAAGCCTTTAGGATCAGGGTGCAAAAGAATGACCCCTGTAAACATGCAAAAAAGGGCAAAAGTCGGACTTTCAAAAATTCATAACTCACTTCCTGTTCATATTAGACGTTAAAATATCAAATTTTTCGCCATGCCCGATGAGACTGCCAAGTTTGGTGAGTTTTTGTGCATGTTTCGGGGGTCAAAAATGCGATCGAACAATCGGAAAAATAATAATAATAATAATTTCTACAAAAACAATAGGGACTTCGCAGCGGTCGCTGCTCAGGCCCTAATAATAATAATAATAATATTAATAATAATAAAAGTAATAATATTTTCTACAAAAACAATAGGGACCTCGCAGCCGTCGCAGCTCGGGCCCTAATAACAATTTCTAGAAAAACAATAGGGACCTCGCAGCGGTCACTGCTCGGGCCCTAATAATAATAATAATAAAAATAATAATAATTTCCACAAAAACAATGGGGACCTCGTAGCGGTCGCTGCTCAGGCCCTAATAATAATTTCTACAAAAACAATAGGGACCTCGCCGCCGTCGCTGCTCGGGCCCCAATAATAATTTCTACACAAAGTCCATTGTGGTGACCCGCCCCCTTTTAAGTAAATTCAAAATGGCCGACTTCCTGTAAAACCTAGCTCATTGCTCCAAGAGACTTTTTTGTAGGTCTTGGTCTTATACATACAGTGAACCCTCGCTACTTCGCGGTTCACCTTTCGCGGGTTCAGTGCTTCGCGGGTCTAAAAAATATTCGGGGGCATTGTAGTTTCGCCGAGCGAAAATAATTTGTATTTGTTTTAACCAGTTGGTGGCGCTACCACTGCGATCAAAAATAAGTTGGCAGCCGTCTTCAGGGCCTGAATATCCTCAAATGGGGCGCTGGAGCGGTTAGACGGCCGGCGTGCGCCGAAGAAGAGCGTGGGCGAAGAGGAGAGTGGACGAAGAAGAGCACGTTCTCCCGGACACGATCGGTGGCGACGTTTCGCGCGGTTCGGACCGTACCAGAGCTCCGGCCGGCGTGCGTGGCAGTTAAGCCGTAGAGGAGCACCTTCCCCGGGCACGGGCGGTGCCAAGCGGCCCCTAAGTTTAACCGAATGGAAGCTCCGGAGGAGGAGGGCATGCTCGCGTCACAGTAAGCCGAAGAGGAGCACCTTCCCCGGGCACGGGCGGTTCCAAGCGGCCCCTAAGTTTAACCGAATGGAAGCTCCGGAGGAGGAGGGCATGCTCGCGTCACAGTAAGCCAAAGAGGAGCACCTTCCCCGGGCACGGGCGGTTCCAAGCGGCCCCTAAGTTTAACTGAATGGAAGCTCCGGAGGAGGAGGGCATGCTCGCGTCACAGTAAGCCGAAGAGGAGCACCTTCCCCGGGCACGGGCGGTGCCAAGCGGCCCCTAAGTTTAACAGAATGGAAGTTCCGGGGGAGGAGGGCGGGCGTGTGTCACAGTTAAGCCGAATTGGAGCACCTACCACCTGGAGCAGCATTTTGGCGGAGTGAACGGACAGCGGGGGGCGTGACTTGCCTTCATTCTTGTGACAGGTAAGTCACGCCCTCATGGAACATCAGCTGATAAAGACGGGCCACAAGACACCATCATGTGACACTCTGAAGAAGGCGAAAGACTTTCGTATTGTGACATCCTCAAGGCCTAAACACTCATCCGAGCAAATGTAAGGTAGATTTTGTTAACCTGCCCGGAGAAAAAAATAAACGAAAATAATTTGTATTTGTTTTAACCAGTTGGTGGCGCTACCACTGCGATCAAAAATAAGTTGGCAGCCGTCTTCAGGGCCTGAATATCCTCAAATGGGGCGCTGGAGCGGTTAGACGGCCGGCGTGCGCCGAAGAAGAGCGTGGGCGAAGAGGAGAGTGGACGAAGAAGAGCACGTTCTCCCGGACACGATCGGTGGCGACGTTTCGCGCGGTTCGGACCGTACCAGAGCTCCGGCCGGCGTGCGTGGCAGTTAAGCCGTAGAGGAGCACCTTCCCCGGGCACGGGCGGTGCCAAGCGGCCCCTAAGTTTAACCGAATGGAAGCTCCGGAGGAGGAGGGCATGCTCGCGTCACAGTAAGCCGAAGAGGAGCACCTTCCCCGGGCACGGGCGGTTCCAAGCGGCCCCTAAGTTTAACCGAATGGAAGCTCCGGAGGAGGAGGGCATGCTCGCGTCACAGTAAGCCGAAGAGGAGCACCTTCCCCGGGCACGGGCGGTTCCAAGCGGCCCCTAAGTTTAACTGAATGGAAGCTCCGGAGGAGGAGGGCATGCTCGCGTCACAGTAAGCCGAAGAGGAGCACCTTCCCCGGGCACGGGCGGTGCCAAGCGGCCCCTAAGTTTAACAGAATGGAAGTTCCGGGGGAGGAGGGCGGGCGTGTGTCACAGTTAAGCCGAATTGGAGCACCTCTTCCGCCCGGGCACGAGCGGAGCGCGAGGCTGTCAGTTATGAATGAATAAATAAATAAAGAATGCCACCTTTCATTTCACAGGGCACACCGGACGGCGTACCAGCAGGTAAAAGTCGGAGTAATTAAATAAATACAAAAAGAATGGCTGGGGAATAAAAAAATAATACGTTTTAATAATAATTTGGTTTTTTTGTTATAAAATGAATTTCACTCTCTCTCTCCCCGTATATATATATATATATATATATATATATATATCTATATATATATATATTGTATATTTTTTTTAAGCATTTTTGAAGGTGCGCCGCTACTTCGCGGATTTTCAGTTTTCGCGGGTGGTCTCGGTCCCCATTAACCGCGATAACCGAGGGTTCACTGTACTCCATAAAATTTACAAAAAGCGAGGTGAAACACTCAATCAGGGCTGCTTTTTTGAACATTTCTCGAGGGCCATGGCGAGCCATTTCAAAAAAGCTGCACAACTAACGTATAAAATATTGATAAATTTGCTCGGCCTGATGTGTGTGTAAAGTTTCACGAGTTGTCGTTCATATTTAGAACCTCATAATCAGCGTTGTTTTATTTCCGAACAGTGCAATGCCACTCCCACAACTTTTCACGAAAAAGGACTAATTTCGTATTGTGACATCCTCATGGCCGAAACAGTCATCCGAGCATATATGAGGGCGACCTTGTTGAGTTGCACGGAGAAAAACATCCAAGAAAATAACTTGTATTAGCTTTTACCAGTTGGTGGCGCAACTACTACGATGTAAAATAAGTTGGTAGATGTCTTCTGGGCTGAAGTATCCTCAAATGTGTACAACTTCGAGAAGATAGGATCATCTGAGTCATGTTGCCGGAGCTTTTGTTGCCACAGAGTACAATCGGACTTTTCAGCACCGTAATAGCCACGCCTTTTGCCAAAACGTCACAAAATTCGGCAGAGAGTAAGATCATTGTCTTGAGTCTTTTCTGACTAATTTTCAGTCGGATTCGTCAAAAGGGCACCGTGCAGTACGTGAAAATTAAAATAAAAACAAATTTTTGATTCCACTTGGCGGCGCTGTGTGTATAACAAAATAATAACATTAAGATGTCTTCAGGTCGGGACGTTTTATTTACAGGTGAAGGTTTGGATTTTTAGGAGCATGTGCAGGGGAGTTATTAAGCATTCATTTATTTGTATTAGGTTCATTTTGTCTTCTTATTATTGATATTTGACTGATTCATTAAAAGCAGACAATTATGTTTTAGGTTAATTTTTTACCTGACATGTTTCGGCGAGTCTTTTGCCTTCTTCAGAGTGTCGCATGATGGTGTCTTGAGACCCGTCTTTATCAGCTGATGTTCCATGAGGGTGTGACTTACCTGTCAAAAAAATGAAAAAATCAGAGCAGTAAAAGAACAAGCACAACATGAACATTACAAATCAGCAATCACTGACCACTGCAAAAGGGAAAACCACATCATGGACCGGGAGAAGGGCAGGGTCATCCGCACCGAAGAGAACAAACAACAGCGCTGGATCAGAGAGGCCATTGAGATCTGCAAGCGAGGCATAAAAACCATGAACAGAGACAAGGGAGCCTTCATCCTCTCTACCACCTGGAGCAGCATTTTGGCGGAGTGAACGGACAGCGGGGGGCGTGACTTGCCTGCATTCTTGTGACAGGTAAGTCACGCCCTCATGGAACATCAGCTGATAAAGACGGGCCACAAGACACCATCATGTGACACTCTGAAGAAGGCGAAAGACTTTCGTATTGTGACATCCTCAAGGCCTAAACACTCATCCGAGCAAATGTAAGGTAGATTTTGTTAACCTGCCCGGAGAAAAAAATCAACGAAAATAATTTGTATTTGTTTTAACCAGTTGGTGGCGCTACCACTGCGATCAAAAATAAGTTGGCAGCCGTCTTCAGGGCCTGAATATCCTCAAATGTGAAAAATTTCGAGAAGATGGATCATCTGAATCATTTTGCAGGAACTTTTGTTGCCACGGAGAATAATCAGACTCTGCGGCACCGTAATAGCCACGCCCTTCGAAGGAAAGTCACAAAAATAGGGATAGAGTAAGATCAATGTCTTGAGTCTTTTCTAGCCAATTTTCAATCAGATTCGTTAAAAGGGCACCGTGCAGTACGTCAAAATGTAAAAAATGATATTGATTGGCGCAAGGTGTATAACTGAATATAAACATATAGATGTCTTCAGGTACAGACTTTTTATGTACATGTGAAGTTTTGGATTTTTAGCAGCATGTGCAGGAGAGTTATTAAGCATTTTGTCCATTGCGGCGAAGGAAATCTTAAGTGAAAACTTTGAAGACCCGCCCCCGTCATATAGTATTTCGGAAACAAAAAATTTTAGCCCCAGTGTTTGTCCCAGGTCTTCAGATGCTACAGACAGAATTTTAAGGCAATCAGATGAAGCCTTTAGGATCAGGGTGCAAAAGAATGACCCCTGTAAACATGCAAAAAAGGGCAAAAGTCGGACTTTCAAAAATTCATAACTCACTTCCTGTTCATATTAGACGTTAAAATATCAAATTTTTCGCCATGCCCGATGAGACTGCCAAGTTTGGTGAGTTTTTGTGCATGTTTCGGGGGTCAAAAATGCGATCGAACAATCGGAAAAATAATAATAATAATAATTTCTACAAAAACAATAGGGACTTCGCAGCGGTCGCTGCTCAGGCCCTAATAATAATAATAATAATAATAATAAAAGTAATAATGTTTTCTACAAAAACAATAGGGACCTCGCCGCGGTCGCTGCTCGGGGCCCAATAATAATTTCTACACAAAGTCCATTGTGGTGACCCGCCCCCTTTTAAGTAAATTCAAAATGGCCGACTTCCTGTAAAACCTAGCTCATTGCTCCAAGAGACTTTTTTGTAGGTCTTGGTCTTATACATACAGTGAACCCTCGCTACTTCGCGGTTCACCTTTCGCGGGTTCAGTGCTTCGCGGGTCTAAAAAATATTCGGGGGCATTTTAGTTTCGCCGAGCGGCACGACGGGGCGCTGGAGCGGTTAGACGGCCGGCGTGCGCCGAAGAAGAGCGTGGGCGAAGAGGAGAGTGGACGAAGAAGAGCACGTTCCCCCGGACACGATCGGTGGCGACGTTTCGCGCGGTTCGGACCGTACCAGAGCTCCGGCCGGCGTGCGTGGCAGTTAAGCCGTAGAGGAGCACCTTCCCCGGGCACGGGCGGTTCCAAGCGGCCCCTAAGTTTAACCGAATGGAAGCTCCGGAGGAGGAGGGCATGCTCGCGTCACAGTAAGCCGAAGAGGAGCACCTTCCCCGGGCACGGGCGGTGCCAAGCGGCCCCTAAGTTTAACCGAATGGAAGCTCCGGGGGAGGAGGGCGGGCGTGTGTCACAGTTAAGCCAAATTGGAGCACCTCTTCTGCCCGGGCACGAGCGGAGCGCGAGGCTGTCAGTTATGAATGAATAAATGAATAAATAAATAAAGAATGCCACCTTTCATTTCACAGGGCACACCGGACGGCGTACCAGCAGGTAAAAGTCGGAGTAATTAAATAAATACTAAAAGAATGGCTGGGGAATAAAAAAATAATACGTTTTAATAATAATTTGGTTTTTTTGTTATAACATGAATTTCACTCTCTCTCTCCCCGTATATATATATATATATATATATATATATATATATATATATATATTTATTATATATATTGTTTATTTTTTTTAAGCATTTTTGAAGGTGCGCCGCTACTTCGCGGATTTTCAGTTTTCGCGGGTGGTCTCGGTCCCCGTTAACCGCGATAACCGAGGGTTCACTGTACTCCATAAAATTTACAAAAAGCGAGGTGAAACACTCAACCAGAGCTGCTTTTTTTAACATTTCTCGAGGGCCATGGCGAGCCATTTCAAAAAAGCTGCACAACTAACGTATAAAATATTGATAAATTTGCTCGGCCTGATGTGTGTGTAAAGTTTTACGAGTTGTCGTTCATATTTAGAACCTCATAATCAGCTTTGTTTTATTGCCGAACAGTGCAATTCCACTCCCACAACTTTTCATGAAAAAGGACGAATTTCGTATTGTGACATCCTCATGGCCGAAACAGTCATCCGAGCATATATGAGGGCGACCTTGTTGAGTTGCACGGAGAAAAACATCCAAGAAAATAACTTGTATTAGCTTTTACCAGTTGGTGGCGCTACTACTACGATGGAAAATAAGTTGGTAGATGTCTTCAGGGCTGAAGTATCCTCAAATGTGTACAACTTCGAGAAGATAGGATCATCTGAGTCATGTTGCCGGAGCTTTTGTTGCCACAGAGTACAATCGGACTTTTCAGCACCTTAATAGCCACGCCTTTTGCCAAAACGTCACAAAATTCGGCAGAGAGTAAGATCATTGTCTTGAGTCTTTTCTGACTCATTTTCAGTCGGATTCGTCAAAAGGGCACCGTGCAGTACGTGAAAATTAAAATAAAAACTAATTTTTGATTCCACTTGGCGGCACTGTGTGTATAACAAAATAATAACATTAAGATGTCTTCAGGTCGGGACGTTTTATTTACAGGTGAAGGTTTGGATTTTTAGGAGCATGTGCAGGGGAGTTATTAAGCATTCATTTATTTGTATTAGGTTCATTTTGTCTTCTTATTATTGATATTTGACTGATTCATTAAAAGCAGACAATTATGTTTTAGGTTAATTTTTTACCTGACATGTTTCGGCGAGTCTTTCGCCTTCTTCAGAGTGTCGCATGATGGTGTCTTGAGACCCGTCTTTATCAGCTGATGTTCCATGAGGGTGTGACTTACCTGTCAAAAAAATGAAAAAATCAGAGCAGTAAAAGAACAAGCACAACATGAACATTACAAATCAGCAATCACTGACCACTGCAAAAGGGAAAACCACATCATGGACCGGGAGAAGGGCAGGGTCATCCGCACAGAAGAGAACAAACAACAGCGCTGGATCAGAGAGGCCATTGAGATCTGCAAGCGAGGCATAAAAACCATGAACAGAGACAAGGGAGCCTTCATCCTCTCTACCACCTGGACCAGCATCTTGGCGGAGTGAACGGACAGCGGGGGGCGTGACTTGCCTTCATTCTTGTGACAGGTAAGTCACGCCCTCATGGAACATCAGCTGATAAAGACGGGTCACAAGACAGCATCATGTGACACTCTGAAGAAGGCGAAAGACTTTTGTATTGTGACATGCTCAAGGCCTAAACACTCATCCGAGCAAATATAAGGTAGATTTTGTTCACCTGCCCGGAGAAAAACATCAACGAAAATAATTTGTATTTGTTTTAACCAGTTGGTGGCGCTACCACTGCGATCAAAAATAAGTTGGCAGCCGTCTTCAGGGCCTGAATATCCTCAAATGTGAAAGATTTCCAGAAGATGGATCATCTGAATCATTTTGCAGGAACTTTTGTTGCCACGGAGAATAATCAGACTCTGCGGCACCGTAATAGCCACGCCCTTTGAAGGAAAGTCATAAAAATAGGGATAGAGTAAGATCAATGTCTTGAGTCTTTTCTAGCCAATTTTCAATCGGATTCGTTAAAAGGGCACCATGCAGTACGTCAAAATGTAAAAAATGATATTGATTGGCGCAAGGTGTATAACTGAATATAAACATATAGATGTCTTCAGGTACAGACTCTTTATGTACATGTGAAGTTTTGGATTTTTAGCAGCATGTGCAGGAGAGTTATTAAGCATTTTGTCCATTGCGGCGAAGGAAATCTTAAGTGAAAACTTTGAAGCCCCGCCCCCGTCATATAGTATTTCGGAAACAAAAAATTTTAGCCCCAGTGTTTGTCCCAGGTCTTCAGATGCTACAGACAGAATTTTAAGGCAATCAGATGAAGCCTTTAGGATCAGGGTGCAAAAGAATGACCCCTGTAAACATGCAAAAAAGGGCAAAAGTCGGACTTTCAAAAATTCATAACTCACTTCCTGTTCATATTAGACGTTAAAATATCAAATTTTTCGCCATGCCCGATGAGACTGCCAAGTTTGGTGAGTTTTTGTGCATGTTTCGGGGGTCAAAAATGCGATCGAACAATCGGAAAAATAATAATAATAATAATTTCTACAAAAACAATAGGGACTTCGCAGCGGTCGCTGCTCAGGCCCTAATAATAATAATAATAAAAGTAATAATATTTTCTACAAAAACAATAGGGACCTCGCCGCGGTCGCGGCTCGGGCCCCAATAATAATTTCTACACAAAGTCCATTGTGGTGACCCGCCACCTTTTAAGTAAATTCAAAATGGCCGACTTCCTGTAAAACCTAGCTCATTGCTCCAAGAGACTTTTTTGTAGGTCTTGGTCTTATACATACAGTGAACCCTCGCTACTTCGCGGTTCACCTTTCGCGGGTTCAGTGCTTCGCGGGTCTAAAAAATATTCGGGGGCATTGTAGTTTCGCCGAGCGGCACGACGGGGCGCTGGAGCGGTTAGACGGCCGGCGTGCGCCGAAGAAGAGCGTGGGCGAAGAGGAGAGTGGACGAAGAAGAGCACGTTCTCCCGGACACGATCGGTGGCGACGTTTCGCGCGGTTCGGACCGTACCAGAGCTCCGGCCAGCGTGCGTGGCAGTTAAGCCGTAGAGGAGCACCTTCCCCGGGCACGGGCGGTGCCAAGCGGCCCCTAAGTTTAACCGAATGGAAGCTCCGGAGGAGGAGGGCATGCTCGCGTCACAGTAAGCCGAAGAGGAGCACCTTCCCCGGGCACGGGCGGTTCCAAGCGGCCCCTAAGTTTAACCGAATGGAAGCTCCGGGGGCGGAGGGCGGGCGTGTGTCACAGTTAAGCCAAATTGGAGCACCTCTTCTGCCCGGGCACGAGCGGAGCGCGAGGCTGTCAGTTATGAATGAATAAATGAATAAATAAATAAAGAATGCCACCTTTCATTTCACAGGGCACACCGGACGGCGTACCAGCAGGTAAAAGTCGGAGTAATTAAATAAATACTAAAAGAATGGCTGGGGAATAAAAAAATAATACGTTTTAATAATAATTTGGTTTTTTTGTTATAACATGAATTTCACTCTCTCTCTCCCCGTATATATATATATATATATATATATATATATATATAAATATATATATATTTATTATATATATTGTTTATTTTTTTTAAGCATTTTTGAAGGTGCGCCGCTACTTCGCGGATTTTCAGTTTTCGCGGGTGGTCTCGGTCCCCGTTAACCGCGATAACCGAGGGTTCACTGTACTCCATAAAATTTACAAAAAGCGAGGTGAAACACTCAACCAGAGCTGCTTTCTTTAACATTTCTCGAGGGCCATGGCGAGCCATTTCAAAAAAGCTGCACAACTAACGTATAAAATATTGATAAATTTGCTCGGCCTGATGTGTGTGTAAAGTTTTACGAGTTGTCGTTCATATTTAGAACCTCATAATCAGCTTTGTTTTATTGCCGAACAGTGCAATGCCACTCCCACAACTTTTCACGAAAAAGGACGAATTTCGTATTGTGACATCCTCATGGCCGAAACAGTCATCCGAGCAAATATAAGGTAGATTTTGTTCACCTGCCCGGAGAAAAACATCAACGAAAATAATTTGTATTTGTTTTAACCAGTTGGTGGCGCTACCACTGCGATCAAAAATAAGTTGGCAGCCGTCTTCAGGGCCTGAATATCCTCAAATGTGAAAAATTTCGAGAAGATGGATCATCTGAATCATTTTGCAGGAACTTTTGTTGCCACGGAGAATAATCAGACTCTGCGGCACCGTAATAGCCACGCCCTTCGAAGGAAAGTCACAAAAATAGGGATAGAGTAAGATCAATGTCTTTAGTCTTTTCTAGCCAATTTTCAATCAGATTCGTTAAAAGGGCACCGTGCAGTACGTCAAAATGTAAAAAATGATATTGATTGGCGCAAGGTGTATAACTGAATATAAACATATAGATGTCTTCAGGTACAGACTTTTTATGTACATGTGAAGTTTTGGATTTTTAGCAGCATGTGCAGGAGAGTTATTAAGCATTTTGTCCATTGCGGCGAAGGAAATCTTAAGTGAAAACTTTGAAGCCCCGGCCCCGTCATATAGTATTTCGGAAACAAAAAATTTTAGCCCCAGTGTTTGTCCCAGGTCTTCAGATGCTACAGACAGAATTTTAAGGCAATCAGATGAAGCCTTTAGGATCAGGGTGCAAAAGAATGACCCCTGTAAACATGCAAAAAAGGGCAAAAGTCGGACTTTCAAAAATTCATAACTCACTTCCTGTTCATATTAGACGTTAAAATATCAAATTTTTCGCCATGCCCGATGAGACTGCCAAGTTTGGTGAGTTTTTGTGCATGTTTCGGGGGTCAAAAATGCGATCGAACAATCGGAAAAATAATAATAATAATAATTTCTACAAAAACAATAGGGACTTCGCAGCGGTCGCTGCTCAGGCCCTAATAATAATAATAATAATATTAATAATAATAAAAGTAATAATATTTTCTACAAAAACAATAGGGACCTCGCAGCCGTCGCAGCTCGGGCCCTAATAACAATTTCTAGAAAAACAATAGGGACCTCGCAGCGGTCACTGCTCGGGCCCTAATAATAATAATAATAAAAATAATAATAATTTCCACAAAAACAATGGGGACCTCGTAGCGGTCGCTGCTCAGGCCCTAATAATAATTTCTACAAAAACAATAGGGACCTCGCCGCCGTCGCTGCTCGGGCCCCAATAATAATTTCTACACAAAGTCCATTGTGGTGACTCGCCCCCTTTTAAGTAAATTCAAAATGGCCGACTTCCTGTAAAACCTAGCTCATTGCTCCAAGAGACTTTTTTGTAGGTCTTGGTCTTATACATACAGTGAACCCTCGCTACTTCGCGGTTCACCTTTCGCGGGTTCAGTGCTTCGCGGGTCTAAAAAATATTCGGGGGCATTGTAGTTTCGCCGAGCGGCACGACGGGGCGCTGGAGCGGTTAGACGGCCGGCGTGCGCCGAAGAAGAGCGTGGGCGAAGAGGAGAGTGGACGAAGAAGAGCACGTTCTCCCGGACACGATCGGTGGCGACGTTTCGCGCGGTTCGGACCGTACCAGAGCTCCGGCCGGCGTGCGTGGCAGTTAAGCTGTAGAGGAGCACCTTCCCCGGGCACGGGCGGTGCCAAGCGGCCCCTAAGTTTAACCGAATGGAAGCTCCGGAGGAGGAGGGCATGCTCGCGTCACAGTAAGCCGAAGAGGAGCACCTTCCCCGGGCACGGGCGGTTCCAAGCGGCCCCTAAGTTTAACCGAATGGAAGCTCCGGAGGAGGAGGGCATGCTCGCGTCACAGTAAGCCGAAGAGGAGCACCTTCCCCGGGCACGGGCGGTTCCAAGCGGCCCCTAAGTTTAACTGAATGGAAGCTCCGGAGGAGGAGGGCATGCTCGCGTCACAGTAAGCCGAAGAGGAGCACCTTCCCCGGGCACGGGCGGTGCCAAGCGGCCCCTAAGTTTAACCGAATGGAAGTTCCGGGGGAGGAGGGCGGGCGTGTGTCACAGTTAAGCCGAATTGGAGCACCTCTTCCGCCCGGGCACGAGCGGAGCGCGAGGCTGTCAGTTATGAATGAATAAATGAATAAATAAATAAAGAATGCCACCTTTCATTTCACAGGGCACACCGGACGGCGTACCAGCAGGTAAAAGTCGGAGTAATTAAATAAATACTAAAAGAATGGCTGGGGAATAAAAAAATAATACGTTTTAATAATAATTTGGTTTTTTTGTTATAACATGAATTTCACTCTCTCTCTCCCCGTATATATATATATATATATATATATATATATATATATATATATATATTTATTATATATATTGTTTATTTTTTTTAAGCATTTTTGAAGGTGCGCCGCTACTTCGCGGATTTTCAGTTTTCGCGGGTGGTCTCGGTCCCCGTTAACCGCGATAACCGAGGGTTCACTGTACTCCATAAAATTTACAAAAAGCGAGGTGAAACACTCAACCAGAGCTGCTTTTTTTAACATTTCTCGAGGGCCATGGCGAGCCATTTCAAAAAAGCTGCACAACTAACGTATAAAATATTGATAAATTTGCTCGGCCTGATGTGTGTGTAAAGTTTTACGAGTTGTCGTTCATATTTAGAACCTCATAATCAGCTTTGTTTTATTGCCGAACAGTGCAATGCCACTCCCACAACTTTTCATGAAAAAGGACGAATTTCGTATTGTGACATCCTCATGGCCGAAACAGTCATCCGAGCATATATGAGGGCGACCTTGTTGAGTTGCACGGAGAAAAACATCCAAGAAAATAACTTGTATTAGCTTTTACCAGTTGGTGGCGCTACTACTACGATGGAAAATAAGTTGGTAGATGTCTTCAGGGCTGAAGTATCCTCAAATGTGTACAACTTCGAGAAGATAGGATCATCTGAGTCATGTTGCCGGAGCTTTTGTTGCCACAGAGTACAATCGGACTTTTCAGCACCTTAATAGCCACGCCTTTTGCCAAAACGTCACAAAATTCGGCAGAGAGTAAGATCATTGTCTTGAGTCTTTTCTGACTCATTTTCAGTCGGATTCGTCAAAAGGGCACCGTGCAGTACGTGAAAATTAAAATAAAAACTAATTTTTGATTCCACTTGGCGGCACTGTGTGTATAACAAAATAATAACATTAAGATGTCTTCAGGTCGGGACGTTTTATTTACAGGTGAAGGTTTGGATTTTTAGGAGCATGTGCAGGGGAGTTATTAAGCATTCATTTATTTGTATTAGGTTCATTTTGTCTTCTTATTATTGATATTTGACTGATTCATTAAAAGCAGACAATTATGTTTTAGGTTAATTTTTTACCTGACATGTTTCGGCGAGTCTTTCGCCTTCTTCAGAGTGTCGCATGATGGTGTCTTGAGACCCGTCTTTATCAGCTGATGTTCCATGAGGGTGTGACTTACCTGTCAAAAAAATGAAAAAATCAGAGCAGTAAAAGAACAAGCACAACATGAACATTACAAATCAGCAATCACTGACCACTGCAAAAGGGAAAACCACATCATGGACCGGGAGAAGGGCAGGGTCATCCGCACAGAAGAGAACAAACAACAGCGCTGGATCAGAGAGGCCATTGAGATCTGCAAGCGAGGCATAAAAACCATGAACAGAGACAAGGGAGCCTTCATCCTCTCTACCACCTGGACCAGCATCTTGGCGGAGTGAACGGACAGCGGGGGGCGTGACTTGCCTTCATTCTTGTGACAGGTAAGTCACGCCCTCATGGAACATCAGCTGATAAAGACGGGTCACAAGACAGCATCATGTGACACTCTGAAGAAGGCGAAAGACTTTTGTATTGTGACATGCTCAAGGCCTAAACACTCATCCGAGCAAATATAAGGTAGATTTTGTTCACCTGCCCGGAGAAAAACATCAACGAAAATAATTTGTATTTGTTTTAACCAGTTGGTGGCGCTACCACTGCGATCAAAAATAAGTTGGCAGCCGTCTTCAGGGCCTGAATATCCTCAAATGTGAAAGATTTCCAGAAGATGGATCATCTGAATCATTTTGCAGGAACTTTTGTTGCCACGGAGAATAATCAGACTCTGCGGCACCGTAATAGCCACGCCCTTTGAAGGAAAGTCATAAAAATAGGGATAGAGTAAGATCAATGTCTTGAGTCTTTTCTAGCCAATTTTCAATCGGATTCGTTAAAAGGGCACCATGCAGTACGTCAAAATGTAAAAAATGATATTGATTGGCGCAAGGTGTATAACTGAATATAAACATATAGATGTCTTCAGGTACAGACTCTTTATGTACATGTGAAGTTTTGGATTTTTAGCAGCATGTGCAGGAGAGTTATTAAGCATTTTGTCCATTGCGGCGAAGGAAATCTTAAGTGAAAACTTTGAAGCCCCGCCCCCGTCATATAGTATTTCGGAAACAAAAAATTTTAGCCCCAGTGTTTGTCCCAGGTCTTCAGATGCTACAGACAGAATTTTAAGGCAATCAGATGAAGCCTTTAGGATCAGGGTGCAAAAGAATGACCCCTGTAAACATGCAAAAAAGGGCAAAAGTCGGACTTTCAAAAATTCATAACTCACTTCCTGTTCATATTAGACGTTAAAATATCAAATTTTTCGCCATGCCCGATGAGACTGCCAAGTTTGGTGAGTTTTTGTGCATGTTTCGGGGGTCAAAAATGCGATCGAACAATCGGAAAAATAATAATAATAATAATTTCTACAAAAACAATAGGGACTTCGCAGCGGTCGCTGCTCAGGCCCTAATAATAATAATAATAATAATAATAAAAGTAATAATATTTTCTACAAAAACAATAGGGACCTCGCCGCGGTCGCGGCTCGGGCCCCAATAATAATTTCTACACAAAGTCCATTGTGGTGACCCGCCACCTTTTAAGTAAATTCAAAATGGCCGACTTCCTGTAAAACCTAGCTCATTGCTCCAAGAGACTTTTTTGTAGGTCTTGGTCTTATACATACAGTGAACCCTCGCTACTTCGCGGTTCACCTTTCGCGGGTTCAGTGCTTCGCGGGTCTAAAAAATATTCGGGGGCATTGTAGTTTCGCCGAGCGGCACGACGGGGCGCTGGAGCGGTTAGACGGCCGGCGTGCGCCGAAGAAGAGCGTGGGCGAAGAGGAGAGTGGACGAAGAAGAGCACGTTCTCCCGGACACGATCGGTGGCGACGTTTCGCGCGGTTCGGACCGTACCAGAGCTCCGGCCAGCGTGCGTGGCAGTTAAGCCGTAGAGGAGCACCTTCCCCGGGCACGGGCGGTGCCAAGCGGCCCCTAAGTTTAACCGAATGGAAGCTCCGGAGGAGGAGGGCATGCTCGCGTCACAGTAAGCCGAAGAGGAGCACCTTCCCCGGGCACGGGCGGTTCCAAGCGGCCCCTAAGTTTAACCGAATGGAAGCTCCGGGGGCGGAGGGCGGGCGTGTGTCACAGTTAAGCCAAATTGGAGCACCTCTTCTGCCCGGGCACGAGCGGAGCGCGAGGCTGTCAGTTATGAATGAATAAATGAATAAATAAATAAAGAATGCCACCTTTCATTTCACAGGGCACACCGGACGGCGTACCAGCAGGTAAAAGTCGGAGTAATTAAATAAATACTAAAAGAATGGCTGGGGAATAAAAAAATAATACGTTTTAATAATAATTTGGTTTTTTTGTTATAACATGAATTTCACTCTCTCTCTCCCCGTATATATATATATATATATATATATATATATATATATATATAAATATATATATATTTATTATATATATTGTTTATTTTTTTTAAGCATTTTTGAAGGTGCGCCGCTACTTCGCGGATTTTCAGTTTTCGCGGGTGGTCTCGGTCCCCGTTAACCGCGATAACCGAGGGTTCACTGTACTCCATAAAATTTACAAAAAGCGAGGTGAAACACTCAACCAGAGCTGCTTTCTTTAACATTTCTCGAGGGCCATGGCGAGCCATTTCAAAAAAGCTGCACAACTAACGTATAAAATATTGATAAATTTGCTCGGCCTGATGTGTGTGTAAAGTTTTACGAGTTGTCGTTCATATTTAGAACCTCATAATCAGCTTTGTTTTATTGCCGAACAGTGCAATGCCACTCCCACAACTTTTCACGAAAAAGGACGAATTTCGTATTGTGACATCCTCATGGCCGAAACAGTCATCCGAGCAAATATAAGGTAGATTTTGTTCACCTGCCCGGAGAAAAACATCAACGAAAATAATTTGTATTTGTTTTAACCAGTTGGTGGCGCTACCACTGCGATCAAAAATAAGTTGGCAGCCGTCTTCAGGGCCTGAATATCCTCAAATGTGAAAAATTTCGAGAAGATGGATCATCTGAATCATTTTGCAGGAACTTTTGTTGCCACGGAGAATAATCAGACTCTGCGGCACCGTAATAGCCACGCCCTTCGAAGGAAAGTCACAAAAATAGGGATAGAGTAAGATCAATGTCTTTAGTCTTTTCTAGCCAATTTTCAATCAGATTCGTTAAAAGGGCACCGTGCAGTACGTCAAAATGTAAAAAATGATATTGATTGGCGCAAGGTGTATAACTGAATATAAACATATAGATGTCTTCAGGTACAGACTTTTTATGTACATGTGAAGTTTTGGATTTTTAGCAGCATGTGCAGGAGAGTTATTAAGCATTTTGTCCATTGCGGCGAAGGAAATCTTAAGTGAAAACTTTGAAGCCCCGGCCCCGTCATATAGTATTTCGGAAACAAAAAATTTTAGCCCCAGTGTTTGTCCCAGGTCTTCAGATGCTACAGACAGAATTTTAAGGCAATCAGATGAAGCCTTTAGGATCAGGGTGCAAAAGAATGACCCCTGTAAACATGCAAAAAAGGGCAAAAGTCGGACTTTCAAAAATTCATAACTCACTTCCTGTTCATATTAGACGTTAAAATATCAAATTTTTCGCCATGCCCGATGAGACTGCCAAGTTTGGTGAGTTTTTGTGCATGTTTCGGGGGTCAAAAATGCGATCGAACAATCGGAAAAATAATAATAATAATAATTTCTACAAAAACAATAGGGACTTCGCAGCGGTCGCTGCTCAGGCCCTAATAATAATAATAATAATATTAATAATAATAAAAGTAATAATATTTTCTACAAAAACAATAGGGACCTCGCAGCCGTCGCAGCTCGGGCCCTAATAACAATTTCTAGAAAAACAATAGGGACCTCGCAGCGGTCACTGCTCGGGCCCTAATAATAATAATAATAAAAATAATAATAATTTCCACAAAAACAATGGGGACCTCGTAGCGGTCGCTGCTCAGGCCCTAATAATAATTTCTACAAAAACAATAGGGACCTCGCCGCCGTCGCTGCTCGGGCCCCAATAATAATTTCTACACAAAGTCCATTGTGGTGACTCGCCCCCTTTTAAGTAAATTCAAAATGGCCGACTTCCTGTAAAACCTAGCTCATTGCTCCAAGAGACTTTTTTGTAGGTCTTGGTCTTATACATACAGTGAACCCTCGCTACTTCGCGGTTCACCTTTCGCGGGTTCAGTGCTTCGCGGGTCTAAAAAATATTCGGGGGCATTGTAGTTTCGCCGAGCGGCACGACGGGGCGCTGGAGCGGTTAGACGGCCGGCGTGCGCCGAAGAAGAGCGTGGGCGAAGAGGAGAGTGGACGAAGAAGAGCACGTTCTCCCGGACACGATCGGTGGCGACGTTTCGCGCGGTTCGGACCGTACCAGAGCTCCGGCCGGCGTGCGTGGCAGTTAAGCTGTAGAGGAGCACCTTCCCCGGGCACGGGCGGTGCCAAGCGGCCCCTAAGTTTAACCGAATGGAAGCTCCGGAGGAGGAGGGCATGCTCGCGTCACAGTAAGCCGAAGAGGAGCACCTTCCCCGGGCACGGGCGGTTCCAAGCGGCCCCTAAGTTTAACCGAATGGAAGCTCCGGAGGAGGAGGGCATGCTCGCGTCACAGTAAGCCGAAGAGGAGCACCTTCCCCGGGCACGGGCGGTTCCAAGCGGCCCCTAAGTTTAACTGAATGGAAGCTCCGGAGGAGGAGGGCATGCTCGCGTCACAGTAAGCCGAAGAGGAGCACCTTCCCCGGGCACGGGCGGTGCCAAGCGGCCCCTAAGTTTAACCGAATGGAAGTTCCGGGGGAGGAGGGCGGGCGTGTGTCACAGTTAAGCCGAATTGGAGCACCTCTTCCGCCCGGGCACGAGCGGAGCGCGAGGCTGTCAGTTATGAATGAATAAATGAATAAATAAATAAAGAATGCCACCTTTCATTTCACAGGGCACACCGGACGGCGTACCAGCAGGTAAAAGTCGGAGTAATTAAATAAATACAAAAAGAATGGCTGGGGAATAAAAAAATAAAACGTTTTAATAATAATTTGTTTTTTTTGTTCTAAAATGAATTTCACTCTCTCTCTCCCCGTATATATATATATATATATATATATATATATATATATATATATATATATTTATTATATATATTGTATATTTTTTTTAAGCATTTTTGAAGGTGCGCCGCTACTTCGCGGATTTTCAGTTTTCGCGGGTGGTCTCGGTCCCCATTAACCGCGATAACCGAGGGTTCACTGTACTCCATAAAATTTACAAAAAGCGAGGTGAAACACTCAACCAGAGCTGCTTTTTTTTAACATTTCTCGAGGGCCATGGCGAGCCATTTCAAAAAAGCTGCACAACTAACTTATAAAATATTGATAAATTTGCTCGGCCTGATGTGTGTGTAAAGTTTTACGAGTTGTCGTTCATATTTAGAACCTCATAATCAGCTTTGTTTTATTGCCGAACAGTGCAATGCCACTCCCACAACTTTTCACGAAAAATCATGAATTTCGTATTGTGACATCCTCATGGCCGAAACAGTCATCCGAGAATATATGAGGGCGACCATGTTGAGTTGCACGGAGAAAAACATCCAAGAAAATAACTTGTATTAGCTTTTACCAGTTGGTGGCGCTACTACTACGATGTAAAATAAGTTGGTAGATGTCTTCAGGGCTGAAGTATCCTCAAATGTGTACAACTTCGAGAAGATAGGATCATCTGAGTCATGTTGCCGGAGCTTTTGTTGCCACAAAGTACAATCGGACTTTTCAGCACCTTAATAGCCACGCCTTTTGCCAAAACGTCACAAAATTCGGCAGAGAGTAAGATCATTGTCTTGAGTCTTTTCTGACTAATTTTCAGTCGGATTCGTCAAAAGGGCACCGTGCAGTACGTGAAAATTAAAATAAAAACAAATTTTTGATTCCACTTGGCGGCACTGTGTGTATAACAAAATAATAACATTAAGATGTCTTCAGGTCGGGACGTTTTATTTACAGGTGAAGGTTTGGATTTTTAGGAGCATGTGCAGGGGAGTTATTAAGCATTCATTTATTTGTATTAGGTTCATTTTGTCTTCTTATTATTGATATTTGACTGATTCATTAAAAGCAGACATTTATGTTTTAGGTTAATTTTTTACCTGACATGTTTCGGCGAGTCTTTCGCCTTCTTCAGAGTGTCGCATGATGGTGTCTTGAGACCAGTCTTTATCAGCTGATGTTCCATGAGGGTGTGACTTACCTGTCAAAAAAATTAAAAAATCAGAGCAGTAAAAGAACAAGCACAACATGAACATTACAAATCAGCAATCACTGACCACTGCAAAAGGGAAAACCACATCATGGACCGGGAGAAGGGCAGGGTCATCCGCACAGAAGAGAACAAACAACAGCGCTGGATCAGAGAGGCCATTGAGATCTGCAAGCGAGGCATAAAAACCATGAACAGAGACAAGGGAGCCTTCATCCTCTCTACCACCTGGAGCAGCATTTTGGCGGAGTGAACGGACAGCGGGGGGCGTGACTTGCCTTCGTTCTTGTGACAGGTAAGTCACGCCCTCATGGAACATCAGCTGATAAAGACGGGCCACAAGACACCATCATGTGACACTCTGAAGAAGGCGAAAGACTTTCGTATTGTGACATCCTCAAGGCCTAAACACTCATCCGAGCAAATGTAAGGTAGATTTTGTTAACCTGCCCGGAGAAAAAAATCAACGAAAATAATTTGTATTTGTTTTAACCAGTTGGTGGTGCTACCACTGCGATCAAAAATAAGTTGGCAGCCGTCTTCAGGGCCTGAATATCCTCAAATGTGAAAAATTTCGAGAAGATGGATCATCTGAATCATTTTGCAGGAACTTTTGTTGCCACGGAGAATAATCAGACTCTGCGGCACCGTAATACCCACGCCCTTCGAAGGAAAGTCACAAAAATAGGGATAGAGTAAGATCAATGTCTTGAGTCTTTTCTAGCCAATTTTCAATCGGATTCGTTAAAAGGGCACCATGCAGTACGTCAAAATGTAAAAAATGATATTGATTGGCGCAAGGTGTATAACTGAATATAAACATATAGATGTCTTCAGGTACAGACTCTTTATGTACATGTGAAGTTTTGGATTTTTAGCAGCATGTGCAGGAGAGTTATTAAGCATTTTGTCCATTGCGGCGAAGGAAATCTTAAGTGAAAACTTTGAAGCCCCGCCCCCGTCATATAGTATTTCGGAAACAAAAAATTTTAGCCCCAGTGTTTGTCCCAGGTCTTCAGATGCTACAGACAGAATTTTAAGGCAATCAGATGAAGCCTTTAGGATCAGGGTGCAAAAGAATGACCCCTGTAAACATGCAAAAAAGGGCAAAAGTCGGACTTTCAAAAATTCATAACTCACTTCCTGTTCATATTAGACGTTAAAATATCAAATTTTTCGCCATGCCCGATGAGACTGCCAAGTTTGGTGAGTTTTTGTGCATGTTTCGGGGGTCAAAAATGCGATCGAACAATCGGAAAAATAATAATAATAATAATTTCTACAAAAACAATAGGGACTTCGCAGCGGTCGCTGCTCAGGCCCTAATAATAATAATAATAATAATAATAAAAGTAATAATGTTTTCTACAAAAACAATAGGGACCTGGCCGCGGTCGCTGCTCGGGCCCCAATAATAATTTCTACACAAAGTCCATTGTGGTGACCCGCCCCCTTTTAAGTAAATTCAAAATGGCCGACTTCCTGTAAAACCTAGCTCATTGCTCCAAGAGACTTTTTTGTAGGTCTTGGTCTTATACATACAGTGAACCCTCGCTACTTCGCGGTTCACCTTTCGCGGGTTCAGTGCTTCGCGGGTCTAAAAAATATTCGGGGGCATTGTAGTTTCGCCGAGCGGCACGACGGGGCGCTGGAGCGGTTAGACGGCCGGCGTGCGCCGAAGAAGAGCGTGGGCGAAGAGGAGAGTGGACGAAGAAGAGCACGTTCCCCCGGACACGATCGGTGGCGACGTTTCGCGCGGTTCGGACCGTACCAGAGCTCCGGCCGGCGTGCGTGGCAGTTAAGCCGTAGAGGAGCACCTTCCCCGGGCACGGGCGGTTCCAAGCGGCCCCTAAGTTTAACCGAATGGAAGCTCCGGAGGAGGAGGGCATGCTCGCGTCACAGTAAGCCGAAGAGGAGCACCTTCCCCGGGCACGGGCGGTGCCAAGCGGCCCCTAAGTTTAACCGAATGGAAGCTCCGGGGGCGGAGGGCGGGCGTGTGTCACAGTTAAGCCAAATTGGAGCACCTCTTCTGCCCGGGCACGAGCGGAGCGCGAGGCTGTCAGTTATGAATGAATAAATGAATAAATAAATAAAGAATGCCACCTTTCATTTCACAGGGCACACCGGACGGCGTACCAGCAGGTAAAAGTCGGAGTAATTAAATAAATACTAAAAGAATGGCTGGGGAATAAAAAAATAATACGTTTTAATAATAATTTGGTTTTTTTGTTATAACATGAATTTCACTCTCTCTCTCCCCGTATATATATATATATATATATATATATATATATATATATATATATTATTATATATATTGTTTATTTTTTTTAAGCATTTTTGAAGGTGCGCCGCTACTTCGCGGATTTTCAGTTTTCGCGGGTGGTCTCGGTCCCCGTTAACCGCGATAACCGAGGGTTCACTGTACTCCATAAAATTTACAAAAAGCGAGGTGAAACACTCAACCAGAGCTGCTTTTTTTAACATTTCTCGAGGGCCATGGCGAGCCATTTCAAAAAAGCTGCACAACTAACGTATAAAATATTGATAAATTTGCTCGGCCTGATGTGTGTGTAAAGTTTTACGAGTTGTCGTTCATATTTAGAACCTCATAATCAGCTTTGTTTTATTGCCGAACAGTGCAATGCCACTCCCACAACTTTTCACGAAAAAGGACGAATTTCGTATTGTGACATCCTCATGGCCGAAACAGTCATCCGAGCAAATATAAGGTAGATTTTGTTCACCTGCCCGGAGAAAAACATCAACGAAAATAATTTGTATTTGTTTTAACCAGTTGGTGGCGCTACCACTGCGATCAAAAATAAGTTGGCAGCCGTCTTCAGGGCCTGAATATCCTCAAATGTGAAAAATTTCGAGAAGATGGATCATCTGAATCATTTTGCAGGAACTTTTGTTGCCACGGAGAATAATCAGACTCTGCGGCACCGTAATAGCCACGCCCTTCGAAGGAAAGTCACAAAAATAGGGATAGAGTAAGATCAATGTCTTGAGTCTTTTCTAGCCAATTTTCAATCAGATTCGTTAAAAGGGCACCGTGCAGTACGTCAAAATGTAAAAAATGATATTGATTGGCGCAAGGTGTATAACTGAATATAAACATATAGATGTCTTCAGGTACAGACTTTTTATGTACATGTGAAGTTTTGGATTTTTAGCAGCATGTGCAGGAGAGTTATTAAGCATTTTGTCCATTGCGGCGAAGGAAATCTTAAGTGAAAACTTTGAAGCCCCGCCCCCGTCATATAGTATTTCGGAAACAAAAAATTTTAGCCCCAGTGTTTGTCCCAGGTCTTCAGATGCTACAGACAGAATTTTAAGGCAATCAGATGAAGCCTTTAGGATCAGGGTGCAAAAGAATGACCCCTGTAAACATGCAAAAAAGGGCAAAAGTCGGACTTTCAAAAATTCATAACTCACTTCCTGTTCATATTAGACGTTAAAATATCAAATTTTTCGCCATGCCCGATGAGACTGCCAAGTTTGGTGAGTTTTTGTGCATGTTTCGGGGGTCAAAAATGCGATCGAACAATCGGAAAAATAATAATAATAATAATTTCTACAAAAACAATAGGGACTTCGCAGCGGTCGCTGCTCAGGCCCTAATAATAATAATAATAATATTAATAATAATAAAAGTAATAATATTTTCTACAAAAACAATAGGGACCTCGCAGCCGTCGCAGCTCGGGCCCTAATAACAATTTCTAGAAAAACAATAGGGACCTCGCAGCGGTCACTGCTCGGGCCCTAATAATAATAATAATAAAAATAATAATAATTTCCACAAAAACAATGGGGACCTCGTAGCGGTCGCTGCTCAGGCCCTAATAATAATTTCTACAAAAACAATAGGGACCTCGCCGCCGTCGCTGCTCGGGCCCCAATAATAATTTCTACACAAAGTCCATTGTGGTGACTCGCCCCCTTTTAAGTAAATTCAAAATGGCCGACTTCCTGTAAAACCTAGCTCATTGCTCCAAGAGACTTTTTTGTAGGTCTTGGTCTTATACATACAGTGAACCCTCGCTACTTCGCGGTTCACCTTTCGCGGGTTCAGTGCTTCGCGGGTCTAAAAAATATTCGGGGGCATTGTAGTTTCGCCGAGCGGCACGACGGGGCGCTGGAGCGGTTAGACGGCCGGCGTGCGCCGAAGAAGAGCGTGGGCGAAGAGGAGAGTGGACGAAGAAGAGCACGTTCTCCCGGACACGATCGGTGGCGACGTTTCGCGCGGTTCGGACCGTACCAGAGCTCCGGCCGGCGTGCGTGGCAGTTAAGCCGTAGAGGAGCACCTTCCCCGGGCACGGGCGGTGCCAAGCGGCCCCTAAGTTTAACCGAATGGAAGCTCCGGAGGAGGAGGGCATGCTCGCGTCACAGTAAGCCGAAGAGGAGCACCTTCCCCGGGCACGGGCGGTTCCAAGCGGCCCCTAAGTTTAACCGAATGGAAGCTCCGGAGGAGGAGGGCATGCTCGCGTCACAGTAAGCCGAAGAGGAGCACCTTCCCCGGGCACGGGCGGTTCCAAGCGGCCCCTAAGTTTAACTGAATGGAAGCTCCGGAGGAGGAGGGCATGCTCGCGTCACAGTAAGCCGAAGAGGAGCACCTTCCCCGGGCACGGGCGGTGCCAAGCGGCCCCTAAGTTTAACCGAATGGAAGTTCCGGGGGAGGAGGGCGGGCGTGTGTCACAGTTAAGCCGAATTGGAGCACCTCTTCCGCCCGGGCACGAGCGGAGCGCGAGGCTGTCAGTTATGAATGAATAAATGAATAAATAAATAAAGAATGCCACCTTTCATTTCACAGGGCACACCGGACGGCGTACCAGCAGGTAAAAGTCGGAGTAATTAAATAAATACAAAAAGAATGGCTGGGGAATAAAAAAATAATACGTTTTAATAATAATTTGGTTTTTTTGTTCTAAAATGAATTTCACTCTCTCTCTCCCCGTATATATATATATATATATATATATATATATATATATATATATATTTATTATATATATTGTATATTTTTTTTAAGCATTTTTGAAGGTGCGCCGCTACTTCGCGGATTTTCAGTTTTCGCGGGTGGTCTCGGTCCCCATTAACCGCGATAACCGAGGGTTCACTGTACTCCATAAAATTTACAAAAAGCGAGGTGAAACACTCAACCAGAGCTGCTTTTTTTTAACATTTCTCGAGGGCCATGGCGAGCCATTTCAAAAAAGCTGCACAACTAACTTATAAAATATTGATAAATTTGCTCGGCCTGATGTGTGTGTAAAGTTTTACGAGTTGTCGTTCATATTTAGAACCTCATAATCAGCTTTGTTTTATTGCCGAACAGTGCAATGCCACTCCCACAACTTTTCACGAAAAATCATGAATTTCGTATTCTGACATCCTCATGGCCGAAACAGTCATCCGAGCATATATGAGGGCGACCATGTTGAGTTGCACGGAGAAAAACATCCAAGAAAATAACTTGTATTAGCTTTTACCAGTTGGTGGCGCTACTACTACGATGTAAAATAAGTTGGTAGATGTCTTCAGGGCTGAAGTATCCTCAAATGTGTACAACTTCGAGAAGATAGGATCATCTGAGTCATGTTGCCGGAGCTTTTGTTGCCACAAAGTACAATCGGACTTTTCAGCACCTTAATAGCCACGCCTTTTGCCAAAACGTCACAAAATTCGGCAGAGAGTAAGATCATTGTCTTGAGTCTTTTCTGACTAATTTTCAGTCGGATTCGTCAAAAGGGCACCGTGCAGTACGTGAAAATTAAAATAAAAACAAATTTTTGATTCCACTTGGCGGCACTGTGTGTATAACAAAATAATAACATTAAGATGTCTTCAGGTCGGGACGTTTTATTTACAGGTGAAGGTTTGGATTTTTAGGAGCATGTGCAGGGGAGTTATTAAGCATTCATTTATTTGTATTAGGTTCATTTTGTCTTCTTATTATTGATATTTGACTGATTCATTAAAAGCAGACATTTATGTTTTAGGTTAATTTTTTACCTGACATGTTTCGGCGAGTCTTTCGCCTTCTTCAGAGTGTCGCATGATGGTGTCTTGAGACCAGTCTTTATCAGCTGATGTTCCATGAGGGTGTGACTTACCTGTCAAAAAAATTAAAAAATCAGAGCAGTAAAAGAACAAGCACAACATGAACATTACAAATCAGCAATCACTGACCACTGCAAAAGGGAAAACCACATCATGGACCGGGAGAAGGGCAGGGTCATCCGCACAGAAGAGAACAAACAACAGCGCTGGATCAGAGAGGCCATTGAGATCTGCAAGCGAGGCATAAAAACCATGAACAGAGACAAGGGAACCTTCATCCTCTCTACCACCTGGAGCAGCATTTTGGCGGAGTGAACGGACAGCGGGGGGCGTGACTTGCCTTCGTTCTTGTGACAGGTAAGTCACGCACTCATGGAACATCAGCTGATAAAGACGGGCCACAAGACACCATCATGTGACACTCTGAAGAAGGCGAAAGACTTTCGTATTGTGACATCCTCAAGGCCTAAACACTCATCCGAGCAAATGTAAGGTAGATTTTGTTAACCTGCCCGGAGAAAAAAATCAACGAAAATAATTTGTATTTGTTTTAACCAGTTGGTGGTGCTACCACTGCGATCAAAAATAAGTTGGCAGCCGTCTTCAGGGCCTGAATATCCTCAAATGTAAAAAATTTCGAGAAGATGGATCATCTGAATCATTTTGCAGGAACTTTTGTTGCCACGGAGAATAATCAGACTCTGCGGCACCGTAATACCCACGCCCTTCGAAGGAAAGTCACAAAAATAGGGATAGAGTAAGATCAATGTCTTGAGTCTTTTCTAGCCAATTTTCAATCAGATTCGTTAAAAGGGCACCGTGCAGTACGTCAAAATGTAAAAAATGATATTGATTGGCGCAAGGTGTATAACTGAATATAAACATATAGATGTCTTCAGGTCCAGACTCTTTATGTACATGTGAAGTTTTGGATTTTTAGCAGCATGTGCAGGAGAGTTATTAAGCATTTTGTCCATTGCGGCGAAGGAAATCTTAAGTGAAAACTTTGATGCCCCGCCCCCGTCATATAGTATTTCGGAAACAAAAAATTTTAGCCCCAGTGTTTGTGCCAGGTCTTCAGATGCTACAGACAGAATTTTAAGGCAATCAGATGAAGCCTTTAGGATCAGGGTGCAAAAGAATGACCCCTGTAAACATGCAAAAAAGGGCAAAAGTCAGACTTTCAAAAATTCATAACTCACTTCCTGTTCATATTAGACGTTAAAATATCAAATTTTTCGCCATGCCCGATGAGACTGCCAAGTTTGGTGAGTTTTTGTGCATGTTTCGGGGGTCAAAAATGCGATCGAACAATCGGAAAAATAATAATAATAATAATTTCTACAAAAACAATAGGGACTTCGCAGCGGTCGCTGCTCAGGCCCTAATAATAATAATAATAATAATAATAAAAGTAATAATATTTTCTACAAAAACAATAGGGACCTCGCAGCCGTCGCAGCTCGGGCCCTAATAACAATTTCTAGAAAAACAATAGGGACCTCGCCGCCGTCGCTGCTCGGGCCCCAATAATAATTTCTACACAAAGTCCATTGTGGTGACCCGCCCCCTTTTAAGTAAATTCAAAATGGCCGACTTCCTGTAAAACCTAGCTCATTGCTCCAAGAGACTTTTTTGTAGGTCTTGGTCTTATACATACAGTGAACCCTCGCTACTTCGCGGTTCACCTTTCGCGGGTTCAGTGCTTCGCGGGTCTAAAAAATATTCGGGGGCATTGTAGTTTCGCCGAGCGGCACGACAGGGCGCTGGAGCGGTTAGACGGCCGGCGTGCGCCGAAGAAGAGCGTGGGCGAAGAGGAGAGTGGACGAAGAAGAGCACGTTCCCCCGGACACGATCGGTGGCGACGTTTCGCGCGGTTCGGACCGTACCAGAGCTCCGCCCAGCGTGCGTGGCAGTTAAGCCGTAGAGGAGCACCTTCCCCGGGCACGGGCGGTGCCAAGCGGCCCCTAAGTTTAACCGAATGGAAGCTCCGGAGGAGGAGGGCATGCTCGCGTCACAGTAAGCCAAAGAGGAGCACCTTCCCCGGGCACGGGCGGTTCCAAGCGGCCCCTAAGTTTAACCGAATGGAAGCTCCGGAGGAGGAGGGCATGCTCGCGTCACAGTAAGCCGAAGAGGAGCACCTTCCCCGGGCACGGGCGGTGCCAAGCGGCCCCTAAGTTTAACCGAATGGAATCTCCGGGGGAGGAGGACGGGCGTGTGTCACAGTTAAGCCAAATTGGAGCACCTCTTCTGCCCGGGCACGAGCGGAGCGCGAGGCTGTCAGTTATGAATGAATAAATAAATAAAGAATGCCACCTTTCATTTCACAGGGCACACCGGACGGCGTACGAGCAGGTAAAAGTCGGAGTAATTAAATAAATACAAAAAGAATGGCTGGGGAATAAAAAAATAATACGTTTTAATAATAATTTGGTTTTTTTGTTATAACATGAATTTCACTCTCTCTCTCCCCGTATATATATATATATATATATATATATATATATATATATATATATATATATATATATATATATATATATATATATATATATATATATATTTATTATATATATTGTATATTTTTTTTAAGCATTTTTGAAGGTGCGCCGCTACTTCGCGGATTTTCAGTTTTCGCGGGTGGTCTCGGTCCCCATTAACCGCGATAACCGAGGGTTCACTGTACTCCATAAAATTTACAAAAAGCGAGGTGAAACACTCAACCAGAGCTGCTTTTTTTTAACATTTCTCGAGGGCCATGGCGAGCCATTTCAAAAAAGCTGCACAACTAACGTATAAAATATTGATAAATTTGCTCGGCCTGATGTGTGTGTAAAGTTTTACGAGATGTCGTTCATATTTAGAACCTCATAATCAGCTTTGTTTTATTGCCGAACAGTGCAATGCCACTCCCACAACTTTTCACGAAAAATCACGAATTTCGTATTGTGACATCCTCATGGCCGAAACAGTCATCCGAGCATATATGAGGGCGACCTTGTTGAGTTGCACGGAGAAAAACATCCAAGAAAATAACTTGTATTAGCTTTTACCAGTTGGTGGCGCTACTACTACGATGTAAAATAAGTTGGTAGATGTCTTCAGGGCTGAAGTATCCTCAAATGTGTACAACTTCGAGAAGATAGGATCATCTGAGTCATGTTGCCGGAGCTTTTGTTGCCACAGAGTACAATCGGACTTTTCAGCACCTTAATAGCCACGCCTTTTGCCAAAACGTCACAAAATTCGGCAGAGAGTAAGATCATTGTCTTGAGTCTTTTCTGACTAATTTTCAGTCGGATTCGTCAAAAGGGCACCGTGCAGTACGTGAAAATTAAAATAAAAACACATTTTTGATTCCACTTGGCGGCACTGTGTGTATAACAAAATAATAACATTAAGATGTCTTCAGGTCGGGACGTTTTATTTACAGGTGAAGGTTTGGATTTTTAGGAGCATGTGCAGGGGAGTTATTAAGCATTCATTTATTTGTATTAGGTTCATTTTGTCTTCTTATTATTGATATTTGACTGATTCATTAAAAGCAGACAATTATGTTTTAGGTTAATTTTTTACCTGACATGTTTCGGCGAGTCTTTCGCCTTCTTCAGAGTGTCGCATGATGGTGTCTTGAGACCCGTCTTTATCAGCTGATGTTCCATGAGGGTGTGACTTACCTGTCAAAAAAATGAAAAATCAGAGCAGTAAAAGAACAAGCACAACATGAACATTACAAATCAGCAATCACTGACCACTGCAAAAGGGAAAACCACATCATGGACCGGGAGAAGGGCAGGGTCATCCGCACCGAAGAGAACAAACAACAGCGCTGGATCAGAGAGGCCATTGAGATCTGCAAGCGAGGCATAAAAACCATGAACAGAGACAAGGGAGCCTTCATCCTCTCTACCACCTGGAGCAGCATTTTGGCGGAGTGAACGGACAGCGGGGGGCGTGACTTGCCTTCATTCTTGTGACAGGTAAGTCACGCCCTCATGGAACATCAGCTGATAAAGACGGGCCACAAGACACCATCATGTGACACTCTGAAGAAGGCGAAAGACTTTCGTATTGTGACATCCTCAAGGCCTAAACACTCATCCGAGCAAATGTAAGGTAGATTTTGTTAACCTGCCCGGAGAAAAAAATCAACGAAAATAATTTGTATTTGTTTTAACCAGTTGGTGGCGCTACCACTGCGATCAAAAATAAGTTGGCAGCCGTCTTCAGGGCCTGAATATCCTCAAATGTGAAAAATTTCGAGAAGATGGATCATCTGAATCATTTTGCAGGAACTTTTGTTGCCACGGAGAATAATCAGACTCTGCGGCACCGTAATAGCCACGCCCTTCGAAGGAAAGTCACAAAAATAGGGATAGAGTAAGATCAATGTCTTGAGTCTTTTCTAGCCAATTTTCAATCAGATTCGTTAAAAGGGCACCGTGCAGTACGTCAAAATGTAAAAAATGATATTGATTGGCGCAAGGTGTATAACTGAATATAAACATATAGATGTCTTCAGGTACAGACTCTTTATGTACATGTGAAGTTTTGGATTTTTAGCAGCATGTGCAGGAGAGTTATTAAGCATTTTGTCCATTGCGGCGAAGGAAATCTTAAGTGAAAACTTTGATGCCCCGCCCCCGTCATATAGTATTTCGGAAACAAAAAATTTTAGCCCCAGTGTTTGTGCCAGGTCTTCAGATGCTACAGACAGAATTTTAAGGCAATCAGATGAAGCCTTTAGGAACAGGGTGCAAAAGAATGACCCCTGTAAACATGCAAAAAAGGGCAAAAGTCGGACTTTCAAAATTTCATAACTCACTTCCTGTTCATATTAGACGTTAAAATATCAAATTTTTCGCCATGCCCGATGAGACTGCCAAGTTTGGTGAGTTTTTGTGCATGTTTCGGGGGTCAAAAATGCGATCGAACAATCGGAAAAATAATAATAATAATAATTTCTACAAAAACAATAGGGACTTCGCAGCGGTCGCTGCTCAGGCCCTAATAATAATAATAATAATAATAATAAAAGTAATAATATTTTCTACAAAAACAATAGGGACCTCGCCGCGGTCGCTGCTCGGGCCCCAATAATAATTTCTACACAAAGTCCATTGTGGTGACCCGCCCCCTTTTAAGTAAATTCAAAATGGCCGACTTCCTGTAAAACCTAGCTCATTGCTCCAAGAGACTTTTTTGTAGGTCTTGGTCTTATACATACAGTGAACCCTCGCTACTTCGCGGTTCACCTTTCGCGGGTTCAGTGCTTCGCGGGTCTAAAAAATATTCGGGGGCATTGTAGTTTCGCCGAGCGGCACGACGGGGCGCTGGAGCGGTTAGACGGCCGGCGTGCGCCGAAGAAGAGCGTGGGCGAAGAGGAGAGTGGACGAAGAAGAGCACGTTCCCCCGGACACGATCGGTGGCGACGTTTCGCGCGGTTCGGACCGTACCAGAGCTCCGGCCAGCGTGCGTGGCAGTTAAGCCGTAGAGGAGCACCTTCCCCGGGCACGGGCGGTGCCAAGCGGCCCCTAAGTTTAACCGAATGGAAGCTCCGGAGGAGGAGGGCATGCTCGCGTCACAGTAAGCCGAAGAGGAGCACCTTCCCCGGGCACGGGCGGTTCCAAGCGGCCCCTAAGTTTAACCGAATGGAAGCTCCGGAGGAGGAGGGCATGCTCGCGTCACAGTAAGCCGAAGAGGAGCACCTTCCCCGGGCACGGGCGGTGCCAAGCGGCCCCTAAGTTTAACCGAATGGAAGCTCCGGGGGAGGAGGGCGGGCGTGTGTCACAGTTAAGCCAAATTGGAGCACCTCTTCTGCCCGGGCACGAGCGGAGCGCGAGGCTGTCAGTTATGAATGAATAAATGAATAAATAAATAAAGAATGCCACCTTTCATTTCACAGGGCACACCGGACGGCGTACCAGCAGGTAAAAGTCGGAGTAATTAAATAAATACAAAAAGAATGGCTGGGGAATAAAAAAATAATACGTTTTAATAATAATTAGTTTTTTTTGTTATAACATGAATTTCACTCTCTCTCTTCCCGTATATATATATATATATATATATATATATATATATATATATATATTTATTATATATATTGTATATTTTTTTTAAGCATTTTTGAAGGTGCGCCGCTACTTCGCGGATTTTCAGTTTTCGCGGGTGGTCTCGGTCCCCATTAACCGCGATAACCGAGGGTTCACTGTACTCCATAAAATTTACAAAAAGCGAGGTGAAACACTCAACCAGAGCTGCTTTTTTTAAAACATTTCTCGAGGGCCATGGCGAGCCATTTCAAAAAAGCTGCACAACTAACGTATAAAATATTGATAAATTTGCTCGGCCTGATGTGTGTGTAAAGTTTCACGAGTTGTCGTTCATATTTAGAACCTCATAATCAGCGTTGTTTTATTGCCGAACAGTGCAATGCCACTCCCACAACTTTTCACGAAAAAGGACTAATTTCGTATTGTGACATCCTCATGGCCGAATCAGTCATCCGAGCATATATGAGGGCGACCTTGTTGAGTTGCACGGAGAAAAACATCCAAGAAAATAACTTGTATTAGCTTTTACCAGTTGGTGGCGCTACTACTACGATGTAAAATAAGTTGGTAGATGTCTTCAGGGCTGAAGTATCCTCAAATGTGTACAACTTCGAGAAGATAGGATCATCTGAGTCATGTTGCCGGAGCTTTTGTTGCCACAGAGTACAATCGGACTTTTCAGCACCTTAATAGCCACGCCTTTTGCCAAAACGTCACAAAATTCGGCAGAGAGTAAGATCATTGTCTTGAGTCTTTTCTGACTCATTTTCAGTCGGATTCGTCAAAAGGGCACCGTGCAGTACGTGAAAATTAAAATAAAAAAAAATTTTTGATTCCACTTGGCGGCACTGTGTGTATAACAAAATAATAACATTAAGATGTCTTCAGGTCGGGACGTTTTATTTACAGGTGAAGGTTTGGATTTTTAGGAGCATGTGCAGGGGAGTTATTAAGCATTCATTTATTTGTATTAGGTTCATTTTGTCTTCTTATTATTGATATTTGACTGATTCATTAAAAGCAGACAATTATGTTTTAGGTTAATTTTTTACCTGACATGTTTCGGCGAGTCTTTCGCCTTCTTCAGAGTGTCGCATGATGGTGTCTTGAGACCCGTCTTTATCAGCTGATGTTCCATGAGGGTGTGACTTACCTGTCAAAAAAATGAAAAAATCAGAGCAGTAAAAGAACAAGCACAACATGAACATTACAAATCAGCAATCACTGACCACTGCAAAAGGGAAAACCACATCATGGACCGGGAGAAGGGCAGGGTCATCCGCACAGAAGAGAACAAACAACAGCGCTGGATCAGAGAGGCCATTGAGATCTGCAAGCGAGGCATAAAAACCATGAACAGAGACAAGGGAGCCTTCATCCTCTCTACCACCTGGACCAGCATCTTGGCGGAGTGAACGGACAGCGGGGGGCGTGACTTGCCTTCATTCTTGTGACAGGTAAGTCACGCCCTCATGGAACATCAGCTGATAAAGACGGGTCACAAGACAGCATCATGTGACACTCTGAAGAAGGCGAAAGACTTTTGTATTGTGACATGCTCAAGGCCTAAACACTCATCCGAGCAAATATAAGGTAGATTTTGTTCACCTGCCCGGAGAAAAACATCAACGAAAATAATTTGTATTTGTTTTAACCAGTTGGTGGCGCTACCACTGCGATCAAAAATAAGTTGGCAGCCGTCTTCAGGGCCTGAATATCCTCAAATGTGAAAGATTTCCAGAAGATGGATCATCTGAATCATTTTGCAGGAACTTTTGTTGCCACGGAGAATAATCAGACTCTGCGGCACCGTAATACCCACGCCCTTCGAAGGAAAGTCACAAAAATAGGGATAGAGTAAGATCAATGTCTTGAGTCTTTTCTAGCCAATTTTCAATCAGATTCGTTAAAAGGGCACCGTGCAGTACGTCAAAATGTAAAAAATGATATTGATTGGCGCAAGGTGTATAACTGAATATAAACATATAGATGTCTTCAGGTACAGACTCTTTATGTACATGTGAAGTTTTGGATTTTTAGCAGCATGTGCAGGAGAGTTATTAAGCATTTTGTCCATTGCGGCGAAGGAAATCTTAAGTGAAAACTTTGATGCCCCGCCCCCGTCATATAGTATTTCGGAAACAAAAAATTTTAGCCCCAGTGTTTGTGCCAGGTCTTCAGATGCTACAGACAGAATTTTAAGGCAATCAGATGAAGCCTTTAGGAACAGGGTGCAAAAGAATGACCCCTGTAAACATGCAAAAAAGGGCAAAAGTCGGACTTTCAAAATTTCATAACTCACTTCCTGTTCATATTAGACGTTAAAATATCAAATTTTTCGCCATGCCCGATGAGACTGCCAAGTTTGGTGAGTTTTTGTGCATGTTTCGGGG